>NW_028081539.1:739329-1137317 GCF_014824575.4 Sturnira hondurensis
CATGGATGGAACTGGAAAGCATTATGCTGAGTGAAATAAGCCAGGTGTTGAAGGACAAATACCATATGATCTCACCTTTAACAGGAAGCTAAACAACAAAACAAACAAGCAAGCAAAATATAACCAAAGACACTGAAATAGAGAACAGGCTGACAGTGACCAGAGGGGAGAGGGGAGGGAATTTCAGGGGAAATAGGGGAGGGATTTAGAGGAACATATATAAAGGATACATGGACAACAACTGAGAAGGGTGGAAATAGGAGGGGGAGAGCACGGGGGTGGGATGGGATAGGAGTAATAGACAGAAAACTATACTTGAAAAATAATTAAATAAAAGTGGGAAAAAATAAAAATTATTAAAATTGTGAAATAAGAAACTATTAAAATAAAAAAAGTTATAAAAAATAAAAAGTCTGACCACCTCTCGAGGCTCCAGGGGCCTTTGACCCTGAAAGTGGAACTTCTTTCCCATTCCCACTTGGGTACATTTGTCACAAAATCTTCCAGATCCACGCAGCTGACAGCCTCTACAGGAGGCCAGGAGGAGGTGGCACTTTGGGAGCACAGGGGAGAGGGAGGAGGGATTACCCTTCGGGAGGCGTTAGTTTCTCTAGATGCGGTAAAAGGTCTGGGTGGTGGTGTGCAAGCCTCAGAGTCCAGCCTGAGGGACTCGGGCTCATTCAGGGGACTGTGTTTCAGTTGAACAGTCTGAGGGCCCCACTGCAGACCCACTGTACCGGTGTGGCTTCAGGAGAAGTTGGAAGATGTGCTGAAACCTAAATTGGAGAACTGATTTTTAAATTCTCGTGTGTACTCAGTGTGAATATGCAGTTTTATAAAGGAGATCCCACTCCTTTCCCCATTAGGCATGTGGATCTGGGGCTTTACTCACATGATAAATACTATTTAGTATTTCCTAAGAACTGGGAGCTCTTTCAGAGGCCTTACATGCTTTATCTCATATAAGTCCCGTTCAGTATTAACCCAGTTTATACAAAGAAAACTGAAACTCAGCCTCAGAGAGCAAAGGACTAATCCAAGGTCAAACACACTGTGAGTGAAAATGGAGCTTTAGTTGCAGATCTGCCGGACCCCAGTTCCATGTTGCTCCCACCCTCTGTCTCTTCTGAACCAAGTGCAAGTGCAACAGCTCCTGCTGCTCACTGATGGGACCCTCCCACTTCGAATCGTGGCTGTAAGTGCCTTGGCATCGAGCAGAGTGCCCAGGTGCACCGGATTCATGGCAAAATTCACAACAGTGCCCTCTTTGTCTTGCGGCATTAAATTTCTGAGCCCAACATTAGCCACTCAGGAAATCCTTCCCAAAAAGCTATTTCCAGCTGGCAGCCACTGATTTATTCCAAATGTCTGAACGGGCTGCAGAGAGTTCCCCCTGGTCTGGAGTTGCTTGTCCTGGCAGACAGATGTCTGCCCTGCTTCTAACTTTTTAACAACACCTGTCTCTGCTACACAGGCATAGAGGCCTCTCTCACCTTGTGTTGTCTACCTGGAGACAGCAAAATAAAGCATTCAAATACGGAGCCGATACCATCACAACTCCCCTCCATAACTGTTTTACGTATTTTTCCAAACATAACAATTTTCTCTTCCTTTGTGTTCCCCACTATGGACAGTTCTTTTATTTCACATACACTATTTGCCTTGGGCAGCGTCATCTCTACTGTTTGAAAAGCTCCTGGAATTTGAAGCAAAGCCATGAAGTTGACCTTGGCAGCCATGTGTCTCAGACAGGCAGGTGTCTCCAGTTTCCCTACAGGGTTTCTAGGGCTCTGAGACGAGACTGCACCTCGGACAACACAAAGGCCTCTCAGTGGGTGGGAGGCACATTCAAAGCAGTCTAACGTGACATTTTTGAATGGAAGAAGGCGAAGTATCTAAAGTGGTTTTCTAATAACCAATCGCTGCCTCTGAGCTTCTGGGCTTTGCCAAGCAAAACTGCCTTGTCTGGGACAGGGTGTGTCAGCACACCCTGGTGATTTCTCATGCTTCTGAGAGAGAATGGCGCCGTTGTTTCATCAGGAAAGTTCCCAGGGTTTTACTGGGATGTTCTAGAGGGGGAGTTATGGGCCAGAATTACTGAATATACGAGCTTGCTAATTAGCAATTGAATGTTCTCCAACCAAATTTCTTTTTAAGCTGGGTGTTTCTATTCCTGATTTATGCTTTTCTTTCTTTTTTTTTTTCCTTTTCAACTCTAAGAGCAAAAGTCTGAGTCTTTTCAAAATGTCTCTTGGAAGGGTTAAAGGTCACCTGTAGGATCCTGTAGGTCCCATATGTCCTGTAGATTCCATATGTACTGTAGGACCCCATGTCCTCTAGGTCTGATCCATCCTGTAGATTCCCAGTGGCCTATAGGGTCCCATACGTACCCATATGTCCTATATTTCCCATAAGCCCTGTAGGTCCTTTGTGTCTTGTAGGTTCCCATATGAGCAGTAGGGTCCCATCTATCCTGTGCAACCCATAGGTCCAGTAGGTCCTGTAGGTCCTATGAGAGTTTAGACGCCAATGCTCAGGGTGCCCTCAGTCACTCCAAACTCCTGAGCTTCTCGTCCCCGCAGGCCTTTGCAGGGGTCCTCAGTGCCTTTGTCCACAGTAAAGACTTGCCACTGCACAGCTGCCCCTTCTCAGGACACTGGCCCATTATCACTTTAACCAAGGCCTGGTTCTCCCTGAGAGGCTGTCCTCTTGCATCTTTCTCCAGTGAGGGCCACTCGCCTACCCAGCCACCTGCCTGGGCTCTGGGTACTGCAGCTCACACCTCTGTTCCCCAGTGTCACCTCTGAATTCCCATTTGTCCTGAAGACAATCCCAGCCACTGAGGCTCAGACTCTTCTCCCACGTGATCATTGCTGACTAGATCAGATCAGATCATTATCTGACCAGATCATTATCTGGTCCCTCCCTGTTGGCTAATACAGGGTGGGGTGAAAGTAGGCCTACGGTTGTTTGCATGGAAAATCATACAATATTAATACATAATAATGCAAGAATAAACCCTGTTGCGCATACTCATAGTGGTAACCCTACTTTAGCCCCACCCCGTATGTGTTTTGTCATCCGGCTCCCGGAATCTCTCTCTGCCCCAAAGCGTGCCACTGTGCTGTGTGACTTCAGAGTTTATTTACGTGAATTTCCACCCAGCACAATATTCTTGGCCTCCTCAATGCCAAAGTCTTAAACTGCCCTTCCTCCTCCACCACACACTCCCTGGTCCACACCGTGGACACTGTAGCACTTTGCATCTCGTAACAGTAATTACTTTACCAATTATAATAGCTGCCACAGGTTAAGCACTTATCACTTTCAGGGCACTGAGCTATTGCCTTTGAATTTATTGTTTCATTTAATTCTGAATAATAACCCCACTCTTCTGAGAGTGAAACCAGGGCTCTGGATAGTTCATTGCTCAAAGTCATACAGTTGAATAAGTGGTAGATCTTGAACTAAAAGTGAAGGTGTCTGCCCCAAATTCAAGCTTTTAACTTCAACAGTATGAACATTCTGCTCTCCAACCCTGTGCCCCCTCCTTGGCCACCCCCTCTCAGTACCGTCTCTCCCAACCTTCAGGCGAACTCTGCCAGCTCCCAGGCCTGCTGTGTCTTCCAGATGTGCTGGCTTCCCTCCATCGGTTTTCTCTCCTATGAAGTCTAGAGTCTGCGGACTCTAGTCAAACTGGTCTCTTTGCTAGGTCTTCCCACTTTCTGTCCTGTTGTCCTTCCTTCACACCTGCCTAGAGAACCTCTAACCTGCTCTACAAATGGGTTGCCAAACATTCTGCAGAAAAATTGCTCCAAGTGTAGAAGATTCGAGCCTTGCTCCCCTAACTCAGTGTGGAGGAGATCCTTGTTCTGCCCTAACAAATTCGCGTCTAATTTAAACTCCCTGTCCACTGGGCCACAAACTGCACCTCAGTCCATTGAGACATTGTCCTCTTTTCCTGACGCTGTATCTGATTTTCAAGGGATTTGCACATGTGAAAGTACAAGTCGGTGGGGTGGGGGATTTTCCTTGGAATTGTCAGAAAACCACACTGGAATCCACTGACATGTCCTCACTCAGGGCATCTCCAGCCTATGAGAGAGGTACTTGCTTCATCCCAGCTCGTTGTTGTCTCCAAAGAGTCTGCGGGTCTGTCACCCTTTGGGCCATTCCATGCTAGGCTGTGGCTAGGCTGTGGCACCTCAGGACCCAGCAGTACCCATGTGACATGGCTGCAGAAATGGATGGGTGACATGTCTGTGCACACAGCGTTGAACAGTCTTGCAGAGTCTCCCTGTGTGCTGCCAACGATGTCCCCATGTCTCTAGGGGATTTAAGTTTAGGTATACTTCCGATACCTCCAGGTTCCATCTTGTCTGTTTCACTTACAACAGCCCCTCCGGGAGGTGGTGGTGACAATCGGCCTTTTTTGTTATACAAGCAGTTACCTTTGGGGTCTTTTTCAAGATTTTATTTATTTATTTTTAGACAGAGGGGAAGGGAAGGAGAAAGAGAGAGAGGGTAATATCAGTATTGCAGTTGCCTCTCATGCTCCCCCTACTGGGGACCTGGCCCACCACCCAGATGTGTGTCCTGACTGGGAATCAAACCAGCGACCTTTTGGTTCACAGGCTGGTGCTCAATCCCTATGTCTAAGCTTAGTGCTCCATCCCCAGAACCCCTGGAATGGGGTGGGTGCCCTCTCTCCTGCTTTCTCACCATGACACAGCCTTATCAGCACCTGTCTGTCTGTCTCCTTCCTCCTCCTGACTGGGTGGTCTAGGGGCCAGGCAGCGTGTAGGTCTTGGTTGTGATCAAATCCATACAGAGGGTAGGAATGGAAGCAAGTAGTTAATTTGTCTTTTTTCTTCAAAATTACACAAAATGTAAGAAAGAAGTGGTCTTCATTTTTACATCCACATCCACATATTTAATGCAAAATTTGTCCATGATATAGTTGTGTGAAATTGAAACATGGTTTTCAGAAAATGGTTGTATTAACTTTTTTCATAGAACTTATGTACAAAATATTCTTAAAATAGCAACAGGGGACCAAAGAATAGCTAAAAATAAGATCGACAATACTAAGTACTGTTAAGGATTGGTGAGGATATGAACCACTGTAACTTTTGTACTTTGCTGGTGGTCATAGAAATTGGCACAACTTTAGAAAACTGTTTTCCTCCTCTACTAAAACAAAGCATTTGCATATTGATAAATTAGCAGGATGATAATGTTACAGGAACGTTATTTGCAAGGGCCCCAGACTGAAAAAACCCAATTGTACACCCACAATGGAATGGGCAAGTAAGATGTGGTGGGTCCCTACCGCGGTGCTGCGATGCATTGAGAATGAGTAGGCTGTAGCTACCCCCATAAGCCTGGCTGAATCTGGTAGCTGTTTTTATTTACATAAAGTTCACTAACAGGCAAAGCTAACTTATGCTATTGGAAGTCAAGAGAGGGGAGCGGTTCAGTGATTGGGAAGCAGCGGGAAGGAAAATTCTGGGGTGCGAGAACGACCTGTCTCTTCATGCAGGCGGAAGTTTCACGGCACGTTCACTGTATGATCACGTGCACTTAGGATGTGCGTGCATGTCTGTGTGCGTGTTCTGCTTCAGTGAGGAGGTTCTTCACCACCCAAGCTGATGACTGGGCACCTGCGTGCCACAGACAGGGGTGTGCAGGAGAAGGGGCCGCCTCTGCTGCACTCGGGGCTGCCGCTCTTCCCCGGAAGCCCTGGAAGGGCTGAGTCCTGCACCCCAGATGCAGTGTAGCCAGGCCGGCGTTACTGTCCCACAGGGCATTCTTAACCTTTCTTATCTCTTGGCCAGTTTGGTATAAATTCCTCATACAAATGTTCTTAAATGCACAAAATAAGACTAATACACCTAATATTACAAAAGAAAACCATTGTAGTACACTTATCAAAATGTTAAAGATTAATTTTAATACATTAAACAACCAGACAGTACATTTCAAATGTAGACAAAGTTAAAATGTGTTTTGCAAAGATTTGTCAGAGTGAAGGCTGTTCGAACACTACTCTGCCGTGTTACCAATAGGTACGTGTCTTGACGAGGGGTTAAGAAATCTCCCTTGAGCTAGCCACCTTTGTAAACCCCAACACATTGCGAGTGTGACCCAGCGCTGTCTGTGTGTTCACGAGCAAACAGCTGTAGACACAGAATTACAGCCATCAGTCTCTGTGCCCAGGTCACCGGTGTAAGAAGTTGCCACGGGTTGGTGCTGGAGCTGCTAGTAGGTGCCAGGTAGTTGCCCAGCCGTGCACTGCAACCTGCTGTAGGGAGGAAGATCATCGTCACAGGACCTGGAGGCCAGCCTAAGAGCCACTGTAAATTCTAACTAGTAGTGAAAAGAAAAAACCCACATTTGAAGTATGCGTAACAACTATGAGAGAGAGAGAATATAAAAATACTTCTGGTCTCTGTTGCTCTATAAAGTCCCAGCTATGCCAATACTTCCATGATCTGCTGCCTATAATGAAGGAAATGCTACATTTTAATGAGAGGTTAGGAAAGTAAGATAAACATTAATGTAAAAATACAAATTTTCCATGCAAATTATGACTTCCCTGAAGTGTATTCTGGGTTAGGAGGTGCTGTTCTCGAGTGAAGGCCTGACTTTCTGTGTTGAGTTTGCTTGTCAAAGAGAGAGGTTGTAGGAAAGAGGCAGCGAAAGTTGCCTAACAACAGGCAACTTTTGGTGTTGATGACACCGAAAGTTCTCAGGGATCACAAGTGACACTTGAGGCTTTTTGGAGACAGAGTGAAGAGCTGAGGTTAAGCTCAAAGGGAAGCAGAGAGTTCAAGTGCTCCACGCCCTTGGGAGAGCCAGACCTCTGAGGCAGCCGCAGACCCTGTTCCCTTGTTGTTTGTACTAAGGCAGCCTTGTGGGTTGGGACACTTGGAAGCGCAAATTGGCAAATAGAAACATTTAATCTTTTTTCTTCAATAAGTTCTCTTCACATAAAAGTCGACTTTTGAATAAAGTGATTTAATTACTTTTGCTTATCCTTCAAGTTTCCACTCAGCCTCCACTCTGGCATCCCCGAGGAGCCCTGCCTGTCCCCGGAGCTCCTGAAACCCCCTCTGTGTACCACTCGCCACCGGGCAGTTTGGGGGCGAGGATTTGTTCTTTTATTTTACTAGATTCTAAACTCATGCAGACAAGGACAAATATCTGTCTATTTGTTGCTTTATCCCTAGCAAACAGCGCAGTGTCTGGTACATAGCAGGCCTTCACCACACATTTGGGGAACACACAATAAACCAATAAGCTTCCAAAAGCTTTGGGAAATCATCTTGCCCCATTTGTTAGCCATGATGGACAGAATCACGGGAAAGGAACAGACTCAGTGCGGCGATTGGATCACAGTGGGAGCTCTGGTTCCCTCGGAACCCTGGCTTTCAACAGCAGAGGTCGGAATATCAACATAGCAACAGACACAACAGCTTCACTGACTGGCGGAAACTCCCCAAAACTGGAGACAAACGCGCCACCTCTTTTACGTGAGCCTCTTACATTCTGTGCGTGTGTTTCCTCCACTTTATCCAGCAGATAATTTTTATTATCCTTTGAAGTTGGGTAACTAAGTTAATAAAATATAGCACTGCATTTTGATGAAAGTGGCTATTTTCAAAGGGCTCCTAAGAATTACATCACTGGGTGTATTAAATTCACTGAAGAGGGAGAACTATATGACTGGTCTAGGTCTCTTTTTCCCACATTATTCCTTGATTTATTTTTCCCAAGCCCACCAGACAAAATCAGCTTTCCTTCTGAGTAATTGTGATCTTTGTTTTAAAGAAAAAAGATTTCTTTATATTACGAATGAGTAGCTCATGTAAATAATAGGTTAATTTTTTCACCCAGTTTAGCTATGCTGGTATTAACTACAAAAGGGACAAGATTTGTAGCCTTAATTATATCCTTGATTACTGTTGCATGTTGCAAAATGTGTATTTTCGTAGCACCACAAGAAGTAAGGTGAAGAAGAATGACCCTCAACACTATTCTCGCCCTTTTACTTTATGGCTTTATTGTTTGGTGCTCAGTTTAGATGAACTGGACCTATACCCTCGATCCACAAAGAAGAGGAGACATTCACTGCTTTGCACCAGCCATGTTATTTACTATCATCACGAGCCAGGATTGACGTCAGAAGATAATTGGCCTTGCCGTCCAGGAACTGCCACAGAGAACTCACAACGTGAATCAGACAAACACTTTCTGTAGCAGGAGTTCTTCAGAACATGAAAAGCCAATAATAAGCAGCTCTCCCAGGTGAGGAAGCCGGTTTTCTGACTGGAGAGTTCCTTCTATAGCTGATCAGTTCCGACCTGCACAACCACAGGCCACAGAGATTAGAACTACTACGCACCAAAGGGGGACAGTGGAAGTTGGGTTGTCACTGGTGGCACCTCCACAGCAAAACATTTCTGGGTTTAAGCATCTTCTGTGATCCTCGAGGCTGGCCTCTGGGAACTCATCCAAACACCTGGTTGACCAAGTGCTGAAGGAAGGCCAAGCCTCTTCCCGAAAGAAAGTGTCGGTCAGTAGACCCTGGGCTGCACCTCCATACAGATGATCTTCTGTAAGAAAACACCAGCTAGTTGGTTTGATTTGTTTCTAACATCAGCAAAACCATGTGAACTGTACCACCTGCTTGTGGTCTCCAAAATACACAGTTTCCTCTCAGGCAACAGCAAGCAGCCCCACCATACTCATCACATCACTGACCCATGGGCAGCATCGCTTCCCCTGCCCCCCACATGGCTGACACAGACCCCACCTCGGGAGGGGTTTGGAAGGGGAGCTGCCACTTGGCTCCTCGGCGCTCTGGGCCCTGGCCTACGTAAGACGGCTGTGCGTCAGGACTGCATCCACCTCGCTCTTTGTGAGTTGCTTTTGCTAACTTCCATGTGCTCTGCATTGCTCAAATTGTGTCCAAGGTTGTTTTAAGAAACAACTGGGGCAGGGGGGCAGGGCAGGGAATATAAGACAGAAAACTGTACTTGAACAATAATTAAATTTTTTTTAAAAAGTAACCACCCAAAAAAAAAAGAAACAGCTGAATGATATCTTGTTTTTACTTCTCTTGATGTTCTATAAGATGTATACTAACATTGTTGCAACAGCATTTACTGTCTAAAACTTTTACATCTAAAACATTTGGATCTATTTTTCCTTGGTTTTCATATTTTGTTTCAATTATATTACCCAGGTATCTATCTCTTATAACTAGTTTTGTCAAATTGTGTTGGAAAGAAATGGGTCCTGCAGTCAGCATTCATGACCGAGAGGACATACATACATACACACTTAACTTGATGCAGGGAAGAGGTTCTGGTCATTCTGGGCACTAACTGGACTGAATACAGATTGAATGGACAAGGTCTGCAATAAGGACAGAAATACATGTGTCCACAGAAGATTGCTTTTCTGGGTGGGATAAGTGAAGTAGACACCAAGATAGGAAGTGGAAAATCAGAGCGCCGGGGGAATGAAGGGTGTTCATAACCAGTAACATGTATCACATACCGATTTAACTTCCCAGAACCACAGAGCGGTGAAACGGGAATGAGCGGTCCCTGAGAAGGAGTATCAGCCGATTTTGAGTGGTGGAGAACAGGGTGACAGATTGGATGTGTTGGGGTGTGTGTGCAATTGTGTGTGTTCTCGTACAAGTGCATGTTTTTGGAAGAGGGCATTGGAGAAAAAGCAAACATGTAGAATGCAACAGTTTCATGATTTCTGTTAAGAGTAGAGGATGACAAAATCCCCTATTCCTTCTGCATACAAATCTGACTCCCTGTTAAATTTCTGTTTTTTCCTCCCTGGAAACCTGATAAAGATAAAATGTCAACGGCATATTGGGAAGTAATATTCATTGTAAAAATGACCCTTGCTTGGTACACTGTTTCTGGACTGGAAGAATTACTGCATAGAGCAAGGGCAAAGCAGACTTTTTGGACATCTTTGACTACCCAAGGTGAAGTCAGTGTCGGCCATAACACTATGTCAAGTGCTGTGTAATGGCGTAATGGGGTGTAATAGGAACAGCCTTGGGAGGGGCCCCAAAAACCCAAACCACAACTCTGGACACTTGTCTAGGGACTCCATCTTGACGCCAATAGGAATGGGGCCTCCGAGAACTTAGGGCTCCAGCCACCCAGCGCTTGAGCTGTGCTGAACCCTGGGTCACACCAGGGGCCCTGCTGGACTCCACTCCACTGGATGCAGGCCACCACTGCAGCCACCGGGCTTGAGACTACCCCCCAGCTCTCCACCTGCCAGTGCCACCAGGACCCTGGACTTGGCACCCACCACTTGCTTGCTTCTATCACATAAGCTCCCCCTCTGTTTGCCTAACCTGCTGTGACTGTATTGGCTTATTTGGGGAGGGCTGTCCTAATGCACATGGCATTGTCGAAAGACACAGGCACATGTGAGTGACTCCTTTCCAGGAAGCTCCCTTGCTCGTGATGGCTATAAAGATCCCATAGGGAGCTGTAACTGTGGGACTTCTCCAACATGGTGGCTTCTGTAGATGTCACTTGTGGGGACTTGCATCTCTAGAAATCCAAGATCCTGTGGAGCAGAAAGCTTTTAAACCTGTGCAGTTCACTCCCTGGCACCTGAATTGTCACACAGGGGTGACTAAGGTGGCTTTAACACTCGCTCAACTTGACTAAACTTTGGACAGATTTCTTCCTGAGGATGGGCCCCGACCTCCCTATTTTTAGAGCATTAACTTTAGAAAATTAACAATGATAAATTCTTTCTTTGCCCCTTTGAGATGTAAATTTTCTACAACCTGAGAATGTCTTTCTTAAGGAACCAGGAACCCTCCTTTCCAAACGTAATCATCAATAAAGACAGGACCACTGTCCCTGTCCCTTGGGAGGGGAGGAGCCTAACTGCAATAAGCCCTGTTAGCCAACAGAGGTGACTGCTCCCTCGGACTGACCTCCCCACTCCAGTCCTTCCTTCAGCACTCTCCCATGAGCCCATCTCGGTGTTCAAAAATCTCACCTTTGTTTCAGGGGAATCGAGTGTAGTCTCTCTCCCTTATTGCAGCAGTCTTGAATAGCCTTCCTTGCTGTTTTTAGCCAGTGGCCAGTGCAATTTGGTTTTGCAGCGCTGCTGGGTGGCCATGCGGACGGCTGTCAGGGCCCCTCCTGAAGAAGCCCGCTGCTTCTCTCCCCCTCGCCTGCAAGCTGTGGCTCCGCCCTCCGTCTTCAGAGCCCACGCAGCCAAGAGGGCCTCTGGTTGTCCCTCGGGCCCAGATGTTGGGTGGAGCAGGAGATGAGCCCTCTGGCAGATGTGGCATTGCAATGACCCTGTTCTCCTGTCTCACCGCGGTTTTTCTTTTTTACCTTCTGGTGGAACAACATTCAACCAAAAAGGCAAGTAACGCCAGAGAGTGAAATGATGAGCTCTTTTTAACTTTCTTCCTAGTTCTCAGCAGCCCATTTTGTTTTGTCATTATGAGATCCTGAGTGTCTGTTTCATGGCTTCTGAGAAAATCCTTCCGGACTTACCTGCTTACTTGCATTGAGACTTAGGAGAATAATCCAGGCCCTGAGTGGTGTGGGGCAGTGGGTTGGGAGTCATCCCGCAAACGAGAAGGTCACTGGCTTGATTCCTGGTCAGGGCTCATGACTGGTTTGCGTGCCAGGTCCCGGCTGATGGATGTTTCTCTCCCTCTCTCTAAAATAAACAAAATAATTTAAAAGGAGTAGCACCCAGGCATCTTAGGTAGTTAGCTCCAAGCAAAATAGCAGCTTATTCATATGTCAAGGAGATAACCACTTTGCTGTCATGAAAGGACAGGGTTTATAGGAAACCCTGCTCTCCCAGGCCTCCTAGGACCCATGAGGTGTGGGTTTGGGTTTGGGTTTGGGTTTGGGTTTGGGCTTGTGTCTGAGGACATGGGGACAGGAATAAAACCAACTGCCTGGCGCCCAGTAAAGAGGCGGCCGCTCTGCACACTCTGCTCTTGAGCAGGCTGGCTGGTCCTCTCATTAAAAAAAAAAAAAAAAGGCAACTCAGTTTGTTTATGGATTATTTGAAAACCATGAGGGTGTAACGTGGAGAATATTTGCTGGCTCTACGGGGTGCTTTCACTGGTATCTTCCCCTCAACTACTAGTCCAGGTCGGTGCCACGTCCTCATCAGAATCCCTGGGCGCATTCAGACGACCTGGGCTGGGGCAGGATGATGCAGCTGTTTCCTCCCGAGTGCTGAGCGTATTTTTCAAAATAATTACCAGTGTCCAAGCCAGAAACACTGTTCAAGGACCCATTAGGTAGAATGGAGAAGAATCTGGGAAGGGACAGGGAAACTTCTTGACTCATTTTAATCTTTTTAATGATCCTTAAATGTAGGTCATATATTTGAAGGGAAGTATATTTAGAACTTGGGAGAATTATTTCAAGTATATTCTAACTCTAAAATTAAAGTGCGCGCAGGCAGATAATGGATTGCTGCACAGTTATTATACACACTTTATCTAAAGAGCTGTCGAGAGTTGATAAATGAGTACCACGTTGTCTGAAGTACTTAGAGAATGCAGATAGCTTCCCTGGACTCATGCTAGCTGTCGGCTGTTAATACATAATAATTATGTCTTCACTGATGCTTCTTCCAAGAACTTGTTTTCTGCGTCTCACTGTAATTCTCTTCCTCCTCCACCCCCGCCTGCTCTTAACCTTTGCATTTTGATTTTTATTATTTCATCTATGCAAAGATAGATTCTCTGCAACATGAAAGGATTTAATAGATGATGCGATTTGTAGAGACATAGGTGGTCCGTTTACATCTAGTAAAATGGCATTAGCTGACACCAAAAGAATCAGAAAATTACTCTGGAGTTATCCCAGATGTCTTCGTATGTCTTACGTGAAGGATTGTGTGGTATTGAAAAGACACTTGGACTTAAGTTCTGGGGATGTGGGACTCTGAAATTGAGTTTAATTCAGCAACATTCTCCAGCTCAGGGCAGGTGTTGTGCCAGGGGCCAGGGCGAGGAAGACCCATGCTTCTCATGGGACTTACAATCAGACCGAGTTCCCTCCTACTCAGGGGTCCTCTGCTTGAGAGCGGGGCTTGACTTCTAGCCATTTTAAACCCCTAGAACCTAGTCCAGGCCAGTCAGTGCTCAGGAAATAGCTATTGAACAAAAGCACACAGAATAAACACTTTACGGGAATAAGCTGTGAATTAGCCTTAATGCAATGAGTGATTCATAAGAAAACTGTCATGTTCATTAATCAAGAAACCCTTCTCTGCAGCAAGAACAGCCCTTTAAAAGTATATCTCACCTCCTTCCCTTTGGGTTAATGGAAGCTTCGTCTTCATCTGGCAGATGAGGAAAGCAAACTGAAATAGAAATAATAACCTCTTATCCAGCTGAGTCCTTACATGACACTGAGTACTCTCCAGGGCACTCTGCAGGTTTTATCTGACTTTTTCCTTACATCACTCTGTGAAGATACAATAAAGCAACTGAAGCCCGGAGGGGTAAATAATATTTGCAGTTATACAGCTATTAAGAAGATAAACTAGGGTTGCAACTCTGTTTTGTTTTGTTTTTTTAACTCCAAAGCCCATGCTTATTCCACTGGTTTTCAGTATTTCTGAAGCATGAGAAAATTACCTGTAGCCACTAGATACGGTATGTGCCTCAAATAAACCAGAAATTATGACATGTGCTCTTTCTTATTCAAAGGTTAATGCACTTAAGACTTATTGGGAATTGCTCACTGATAAAAGGTAAGATAAATTTTGATTTTCCTAATCGAATGATCTAAAGCTGATGATTAAAATAGCTTTTTCTCTCATCTCTAAGTTCCATTTACAGTGTACGTTATGGCAAAGATATATTTGAATTTTGACTGTGACTTCCAAATATATGTGACATTGTATTCCTCTTTTATTTCCATGTTTATACTCCAACCAAGATAGGAGGAATGGAAGAGAGAAAAGAAATGAATGTTTTAGGTGTTTACTGTAACAGTAGGATTTAATCTCCAAAAAGCCCTTTTCTGCCCCCAGCCATTTTCCCCACTCTACCTCGCCAACTCCCCGGAAGTCACTGATAGATCTGACAGTTGTTGATTTATGTTAGTCCTTCCAGAGTCTAGCTGCTAATTTGGGGACAAATCTGTGTGACATCAGTATGCTCGTCCATGGAAGGGGGTTAGTGAGAACGATTATCTCACATGATGTGATTTGCTGAGCATTAGGCCTGACAAATAGAAAGTCAGCCAATCTTTTCAGGACACAGGAAGGACAAAGTAAGTATGTCACGATTTACATTTGTCAAAATGAAATTAAATCTTGATTTAATTAAATCATGATTTAACATCTACCTGCCAAAGTTGGCTATTTCTCCAATCAGTAACATTTGTGGCAACAATCCTCCAATATATGGAAGTAAGTTCCAGCATTTGTTCAGTTTTTTAAAAAAATAAATAAGGGGCGTGGCATTCAGCTTCTGAGGAGTCATGACCTCGGCTCCACGTTCCTCAAGGCCCAGCACAGCTGAGGCTGCAGAAGCCAGTTCTCAGCCTCCACCATGGGGGCGTCACTGGAGTGGGCAGTCACTCCCGGAGCTGTCACGGTGGGAGTTCCTGAGAGCTCAAGGCTCCTGGAGCCAGAGGGACGACATGATGGAGGAGGTCCTGGAGGGGACAGGAGTACTGGCTGACCTGAGCGGTGTCCCGGGGCCAGTCAGAGGTCCCGTGCCCTCCACACCGTTCCCACAGTGGGAGCCTTTGCAAAGGTGCATCCCTGGAAGAGCAATGTGGTATTGAGACCATTGGAACTGTCTACACTGTGGCCTCAACCCCTGGCCCGCAGACTGTCCAAGGTCAGGAGGCGGAGCTCAGGTGAGCTCCGCCTCCTGTCCACCCCCAACCCCTGCCCGCTCCACCCATGGAAAAACAGGTTGTCGGTGCCAAAAAGGTTGGGGACCGGGAGTCCACATGACTGAAGCAAGTCAAAGCCTCTGCAGTGCAAACTTTTAAGGTTCTAGCAAGCAGATGCTGAGACCTACTCACCTCGTGGGTACCCAAGGCAGGTGAGTTCCTGTAGTTACTAAACCTGCCCCTACCCCTCTGGAGTGGTCGGCCTTGTTCTCTGGTCTCTGCTTGCCCTCCAGGTACAGGGTTCGGATTTCACCTGGGAAACTCTCACGTTCATGAACCAGCACCAGGTTGTGGCCTTCATCTCCCATCCCCTCCCAAATAAGGGGCTTCCCCCACTGGGGACTGAAGCCCTTCGGCCCCTGCTCAGCCCGAGACACTGCGACAGGGCACAGTCTCCACACCCTCTCTCTCAGCACTAGGTCCTCCTCTTACAGCCCAAACTTTGTCAAAGGGAGGCAGCGGCAGGGGGTAAGGGTGGTCCCTGCAGGGTTGTTTAAAGTGGATTTTCCATTTCGGGCTTGAAACTGAGAGATTGTTCGTTGCTCCCTCCTTCCCGCCGCCCCCTCAAGGCTGTGTTCCCGCCACGGGGCCTGGTAACGCTGGAGGGCAGGCGCAGCACTATTGTCTGTGCCTCTTGATCATGTACGTATGCGGTCGCTATGTTTGGGTTTTTGTCCATTTAACATTATATCTTGGAGATATTTCAATAAAAGTCCGACGAAGAGCAATCTGTAGGCCACATGAAAAGTAAGAAAGAGAACTTATTTTTGTAAATTACTGAGACATTTGAGGTAGTTTTAACACAATAAAAAGTGACGGATACACATATTTCTCCTCGTATTTTGCTGTCACCAGCTGCAATTAATCAGTACCACTTATCTATTTCTTGAACCAATTAAGAGAATTAACACTCTACTGATATTTTACTGCTGCATTGGCCCAGCATTGTTTCTTATTTCCAGCATCCCAATTTTTCCTGCTAAACTCTCTTTCTTTTTGTGAAATAAAAGAAGAGGAAGTGCCCCTTCCTCTGTGGGCAGTTTTGACTTCCCTGAGGTTGTCAAGGCTTTGCCTTCGCAAGCGCCGCGGGTCCCGTGTGCACAGTGTGCAGTGTCAGAGTCGCTGCTGCCCGGAGCTTCCCAGCAGTGGCGTCTGTCTTCTTGAGTTTGGCGATGTCCTTGAGAGATCTGATGTCAGTCTCGTTTTTGTGGATTCCTTAATTCTGTGTTCTTGTGGGTTCCTTATTCCTGTGTTTCTGTGGGTCCCTTATTCCTGCGTTTTGATTCAGTATTCATGTGGACGAATTTCATTTGCAGGGATTTGTTTGCTCTCAGGATTTTACGGAGGCTACATTCTTGTATCTTGGGTTAACTGTTGCTGTTACACTTGAAGGATTACTTCGGCTGTTGTAAATGATTAAATGATACTTTATTTTCTTTTAATCTTATAAACATGTTTTCCTGAACTCCTGGCATGAGGACCAGCCTCAGAGAAGCCGAAGCAGCCTGGCCCTTCCCTCTGAACAGGGCGAGGGTGCCCTTTTCTGTTTGGGCGACGATGTACTTCTCTCTCCAGGTAAATTCCCCCACAGCTAAGTTCGCAAACTGCTGACCACTTAATGTCTGACATTTTTTCAATTTTCTGAGGCATCTGGGAAATAGAGTGTTCTTTAGATATGCAGATTAAAATTTTTCTATAATTTGAAATTTAAAGTTTTTTTGGTCTGCATGGATTTTCAGTTACATTCACTTTAATAAATCAGTGCCTCATGAGCACTAATTATGCACGTGATGGCTCTGGGTGGCCTTTACTACCTTTTCCATAATCCTGCCTATATATTTATTCTTTCCCAGTGTTCTTTATTCATAACTCCACCCAGGCTCTCAACTATGTACCTGGATGTGATTTAAGTCATCTTTATCCCGTTTCAGTTGTTTTGAATGTCCTTTTTTCCCCTTCTTTCTATTTTTTCATTTTTTTTTTGCTGTACTCACAGCTCACCTTTTTCTTCTGCTCTCTCAGCAAATCGTCTCTTTTGTGAGCCCCCCTTTCCCAAACAGGCAGTGTCGTCTGAATGTATGTGAAACCAGGGAGGGTTATTTGTCCGAGGGCCTAATCTGTTGGGCAATTGCTCTTGCGATGTGTTTTCTTTGCCTGCCTGCTTTCCATTTTCCCTCCCAACCTTTTTTGGTGTCCATACAGATTTTTAAAATTTCTCTGTTGTACTTCTTTCAATGGCTTGAATCATTTGACGAATATAGTTGGAGAACCTACTATAGTTGGAGAACCGGGAAGAGGTAGAGGCGATGTGAGTTGGAACACTGGAGATTTAGGTTTCTCTTCTTAAAACGCCTCCTTGCAAACCTGAGCTTTCCTTGAGCTTCACCTCTGACCTCAGCTCTCCGTGTCCTCACGGTCTGTTTGACATGCTAGGTTCTTTATGTCACAGCTCTGTGGCTGTGACCTGGGCGGGCGTATAACGGTCTCCCCTCTTGCTTTCATGCCACGTATTCATCTATGAACAGCCCAGGTCGTCAAGCAGACAAATGAAACATCAGTGTGGTCACTCATCCTGTGTCCCTGGCAAGTTGCTAGCCCTGTTACCTTGCTGACCCTCTCCTTCCAGACCCTGTTGCTCCTTTGAGACTGAATCCTTTGCTTTTAAACAAACTTTCCTTGCTTACAGGTAGGCCTGTATGTGCCCGTTACTGATGTCCTCCCTGTTTTGGTCCAGATTTCCCACAATGGCAAACATACCTCATATTTATAGCTTATTGAGAATGAAGTTTTTCTCTTTGGACTCTTTTGGTTGTTTTTAGTGAATTTCATGGGACTCGGGGAACAATACAAAAAGCCTTTTCTCCATCATCTTTAATTGAAAAAATAAAATAGCCTTTTAAAGATTGAATTAACATGGTGAAGCTCCCTTTTAATAATTTTCTTTTCTTTCTTTTTTTTATTTTTAGAGAGAGTAGAAAGGAGGGAGAAAGAGAAGGAGAGGAAGATGAATGTGTGGTTGACTTTTGTGCACCCCGCACTGGGGAACTGGCCTGCAACTCAAGCATGTGCCCTGACTGGGAATCAAACCAGTGACCCCTTGGTGTGCAGGCTAGTGTTCAATACATTGAGCCACACCAGCCAGGGCACTCTTAATAATTTTCATTGATATGAATTACAGAGATGTTTAAGAGATAGAATCACCCTGGCTGGTGTAGCTCAGTGGATTGAGCATGGGCTGTGAACCAAAGGGTTGCCAGTTCAATTCCCAGTCAGGGCACATGCCTGGGTTTCAGGCCAGGCCCCCAGTATAGGGTATGCAAGAAGCAACCACACATTGATGTTTCTCTCCCTCTCTTTCTCCCCTTTCCCCACTCTCTCAAAGTAAATAAATAAAATCTTTTTTTAAAAAAAGAGATAGAATCAACAGAACTTGCTGATACACGAAATAGAGAAGCCAAGGAAAAGAGAGAAGCAAAAGACAGTCATTATATGTCGGTGGTACTAGGATGGCAGTGGAGAAGATAGGAAGGCAGGGCTGCCACAGAGAGGGGGTTAGAGGTTTCATCTCTGACGTACGAACACTGAAGAGTCTCGGAGATATCCCCATGGGGATTTCACATGTGCTGTTGCGTATGAGTCTGCTGCCCAGGGGAGACTCGATCTGGGCTAATGAGAATTGGAGGTGGATTAGCCTGAACACAGTTATTAGAGCCCTGGGGGTGGGCAAAATGCTCTTGGTGATTGAGTAGATAGAAAAGAGTACAAGGCGTATCTTTTGTTGGCACAGGATGGAAGATGAGAATAGGACTGTTCATGAAGGAAGGTTGTTCAATTTAGGGGTAGAAAGAGGATGGAATCTCCTTCTGATGTCTTGATTCCTCTGTGAAATTTGAGGGGAAGTGATCCAGTTGCTGAGGGGGACTGTTTTGGGAGGTATGAGATGATAAAGGCATTAGAAGCTCTCTCATTATTGTGAAGAGCTAAATACATCTGTCATTGGGTACTTGTTATATTTAAGTTATTATTTTATATTCAAGGATTCTTTCCCTAGAAAATAGTTAATGAAACTATAAACCAAGGCTAGCTGCCAACTGAAACATTACTATGTGAGTTACTGTCTATTGCATATCCATTTTACATATTTAAAAACTTGAGCTCTGCGGATGTCAAACAGTTTGCTCTGAGTAACACAGCTAGGAGGTGAGGGAATCGGGATTCAACCCAAACTGTCTGATCTCAGAGGCTGTGCTGTTTATCGCTGCGCTCTGTTCCCTCTACTCACCGCCACATTTAAATCACACACGCACACACACACGCACACGCACACACACACTGACCGGATGTTCTCATTACTCCCTTTACCTCTATTTCAAAATTTCCCTAATTCACCCAACAGTATTTTTTTCAGATTCTGGATAAAATAAACAAGTCATTTTATCTGAATAAAGTGTCATTTCTCCATTATTGAAACCAAGAGTAAGAAAGAAAACTAGACATTCTCTTTTCTCCAACCTGATGTTCACATTTGCTTGTACGAACATTTTAGTTTTTCTACACAATGGTTTCCTTTTGCTTTGCTTTTTTAATAAGACAAAAACAAGAATTCAGAGATTTGACAGGGTATCTGTAAAGCAGATAAGAACAAAAAGATGCTGTCTTGGCACTGAGTTAATGAGTTATATTTAAAAGAGCCATAAAAGATGTTGGAGGAATGTGGGTGTGTTATTCATGAATCCTGGTTTTATTCTCTTGTTTTTCTTGGCTTGAGGGGGGCTGTGTGCAACTTGGATTCAAATGCTTGATTTGACAATTCAATTATTAGAGATAATTTGAGTGGAGAGCAGATCTTTAGCTAGAGAGGGCAAAGGCAATAAAAAGAAAGAAATCATTAACGTGAGAAGGATATGAAAAGGAAACACAAACATGTCTGTGATTCCTGAATTTTCTAACAAATTTTGTCATTTATTACAAAATTCCCTGACAAAACCTTGAATTATTATTCTATTTTTATGAAAGAAGAAAGTGAAACATCATAAATATATATAATTCATTTTGGAGTAAATGGCATAAATAATGAACAGCACATAAAATTTATGTCCCTCTCTTTTTGTGACCTTCTTCTTGCTCAGGTGACAGTTGACTAAAATTAATATTTGAAATGCATACCTCTGTTGGGAAAAAATTGAAAGATAATAATTAAAATGCAAATGCAACTGGAACGAGGTAACCATGGAATTAAATTCATCCTGAGATGTCAGTGAGTCTTTGCAGTGCCTCCCAGTTCTTACGGCCCCCTTTTCAGTTGGAGAGAGGAGAGGGTGGGCATTGGGCCCCCAGTTCGGAGGAAAGAACAAACTTGCAGCACTTGACTGGAGGCTGAAATGCCAAACAGGCTTATTTTCTTTTTCTTCTGGGTGAAGTGGCTCTGCCTTAGGTCCCAGACACCAAGACCCAGTGCTGGTGGCTTCTGGACGAAGTGCCTGGAGGAGCAGAAGAGTACCACAACAGCGTGCGTTTCCTGGGGGTGAGGAGGGGCTCCCAAACAGTTATGCCCCATCCGGAGGGGAGCCCCCTGATTCTGCAATAGGGGACTTTTTCTCTTTCAGTGGAGATAACCACATTTTGATCACGTCACTTCACTTGATATTATAGGCATTCTTAAAGACAAACTAATTAAAGCTTATATTTTCAACAAGCCCTCATGCCGTGTGCTATGCTGTAAGGTCAGTGAATTAATTAGTTCTTGTAACTTAGTAAAATGAGATGGGAATTTGATTTCCAATCACAATTTCAAAAACAGAGGGAAAATTCTAATAACATACCTAGAACCACGTATGAATCTTTATTTCACGCTGTTTGGCCTCACTGCAAAGTCAAACGTGGCAGGTATGTGTGTGCTTTGCTTCAATCCTGTAGTCATGGAAACTTCTTATCCAGAGAAATGTAAAAAAAAAAAAACTGCATTTTTCCCTTTTGAAAAATGGTTTTCAGAAAAATCAGAGGATAAAAGTTCTAGTTACTCTACTCTGAACCCTTAACACTATTTTTGACCTTGAAATGTGCTGCTTAAAGTCAAATGCCTCTTTTGAGGGTCAGAGCTTTAGGCAAGATCCCAGCCAACAGAATGAAGAAGGCTCCTTCGCACAGGAAACAAAAGTAATTTTCCTGAGTCAGACATTTATATTTCTAACTGAGATCCTTCAGATTAATGGAAGTTGATGACCCAGAATATAGGAAATGCCTTAAAATGTGATGTAAATTACGGGAATTCAAAAATATTATCTAGAATTCTTGCATATTCTGGAAGTAGGACTGGTTCCTGTATCTTGTAGACAGACATTATTAGGAAAAACAATTACTTTTTCTCTTGGATTCATGTTCTTTAATGTTTGAAAATTCATTTAATTTAAACTATTTTGCTTATTTTTTCATAACAGTTCAGTAAAATAAATATGCATTGGCATGATCACAGATAAAGAAATCAAATTCCTCCAAAATTTACTGCTTTGATCTAAATCACTCTGAGGAGATGGTAAGAATTAGACAGCAGCTCTGAGAGAGCAAAAGTTCGATGCATACCCATGGCCTCAGTTCATATACTTCCTTATCTCGGATTTATTAAGGAATAAACTGAAGATCAAATAAACAGTACTGCAAATAAAGGGGCCTGGAGAAATGACACCTCCTAGAAGATGAGCCCTGGGAGGAAATGGATTGATTAGATTTCATTTTCCATTCCAGGTTCGGGCCCCTGCTTCTTTGATGATTAATCTGCAAGTTAAGAAAGCAGATGTGGCCCTGGCTGGTGTAGTTCAGTGGATTGAGCACTCGCCTGTGAACCAAAGGGTCAGTCAGGGCACTTGCCTGGGCTGCAGGCCAGGTCCCCAGTAGGGGGCGCGCTAGAGGCAACCACACATTGATGTTTCTCTCTCCCTCTCTCCTTTCCCTCTCTATAAAAAAATAAATAAAATCTTTTTAAAAAAAGAAAGAGAGTGAATGTGGAGGAGAGAAAAAACACCCACATGATAAAAGTTCAGACTAGCATCTGTGATTTTAAATATTAACTTGAAGCAATTGTAAAAACAAGTGTTAGTTTCAGGTAACATACCAGCTTTCTCCAGGAAAGAGTGTGGAAAGGGTGCCGTCTCCCTGTGCCTGGAGAGATGATAACATAGCTGGCACGCTGGCAACCAAGACTTCATTACACAGAACAGCAAGTAAACAAGTGTCTTCAAACTTCTACCTCTATTTATAAATACTTTCAACATGAAATCGCTTCAATGTTGAAATTGATAAACAAATCAATGAAACAAGGCAAGCAAACAAATGGAAAAGTCCTGAAGGAAATAACCAGGTTTTCCATCAGGGTATATTTTGTCCTCTAAAATTACTCTGCCTCTCCGAGATATATTAAACTTCTCTTAGCTAATGCCATTCTTTATACATGTTCATGTGCTACTTTTCTCTTGATTTCAAAATAAACATGCTTAGTGTAGAAATGTGAAGAAAATGCAGAAATATTTGAAACTTTGTATGCTCTCTTCTCTCAGATATAACTAACTTTGGTATTATATTTTGGAGGATATTCTGTGTTTTTCCCTGGCTATTTGTTTTCCCAAATTGCAATGAAATGCAATACCTTTGTGTGTACATTTTCATGAGTATACACACAGAGACACACACACAAAAGCAAAAATGTAGTTCAAGGTTTTTTTCGTTTTACATACAACACAATGACATTATGCATGTGTTTTTGTAACAGCAGTGTGTTGTACTGATACGGATGGATCATCACTCTTTTGTACAGTTTGTAATAACTATTAGAAGCCTACTTAGTACCCAGTATCCCTTTCTTTCTAAAAGAATCCCAGTTCATTGAGAGCAGCAATGTGCCCCACTAAAACAACAAAATCATCTAAACTTATCTGTGGTATCTGTTGCTCGAATAGATAGCCATTTAACACACCCCTGGCCAATGAGGCAGATGGGGATCTCAGAGAAAGTTTTGTCTCCTCCCTATATACAGGTACTGCCCCTACTTTCTGTGTCCTTTTCCTTCTTCCTGTTGCCTGAAATTCGGTTGCAGTGACTGGAGCTGCAGGGCCCTTCCCTGACTACACCGTGAGGGAAAGGCTAAGTCGATTGCCAGCACCTTGCCCCTGATGTTCCTGGACCATGGCTGCGACCTTCTCCTTGTAGACCCAAACCCTTGGTCTGCCAAGAATAAAATTGGACCCTTATCTTACAGCATATACAAAAGTCGGTCCAAAATGGAGTCATTGCTTAAATGTAAGACCTGAAACCATAAAACCACCAGGAAAAAAAAAAAAAAACAGGGAAAAAGCTCCTTGACATTGGTCTTGGCAGTAAGTTTCTGGAATTAACACGGAAAGCAAAGGCAACAAAGCAAAAATAAACAAGCAGGTCCACACAAAACTAAAATGCTCTGCACTGTAAAGAAAACCATCAACAACAGGTCACTTTTGAAATGGGAGAAAATATTTGCAAATCAAAGGCTGATCTCAGAGGCCTTTGTATCTGATCTCAGAGGCCTTGTGTATCTGATGAGAGGTTAATATCCAAAATATATAAAGCACTCATGTAACTCAGTAGCAAAAAATAAAAATATAACTAAAAACTGGGCAGAGAAGAGACATTTTTCCAAAGACATGCAAACACACTGAATTATCACCTCAGGCTTGTTAAGATGACTATTTTCGAAAAGTCAAAAGACAAGTGTTGATGAGGTTGCGGAGAAAAGGAAACCCTTTTTTACTGTTGTTGGTGATGTCAATGGATGCAGCCACTATGGAAAACGGGACAGAGACTGCTCAAAAAATTAAAAATAGAACTCCCATAGGATATAACAATCCCACTCCTGGGATTTCATCCAAAGGGAACAAAATCACTATCTTGAAGAGATATTTGCATTCTCATCTTCATTGCAGCATTATTCACAATAGCCTAAATATGGAAACAAACTAGGTGTCCATCCATGGTTGAAGATAAAAAATACACACACGCACACATGTGTGCGTGCTCTATGGTGGAATATTATTGAGCCATAAAAAAAGAAATCCTGCCATTTGCAACCACATAAATGACCCTGGAGGTCACTATGCTAAGTGAAATAAGCCAGACACTGACAGACAAATACTGCATGACCTAACTTCTGTGTGAAACCTGCAGAAGTTGAACTTAAAGAAACAAAGTAAAATGGAGATTTCAGAGGTTGGGGTCGGGGGAAAGGGGAGATGTCGGTCAAAGGGTACAACTTGAAGTTATAAGGTAAGTAAGTTCTAGGCACCTGCAGTATAACAGGGTGAGTGTAGTTAAAGTATTGAATACTTGAAATTTGCTAAGAAAGTCAGTATCAAGTGTTTTCACACACAGAAAAAGGTAACTATGGAGATGATGGGTATTTTTTCAATTTAATCTTTATTGTATTTTTTTCATTACTATTAAGTCCCTTCTTTCCCCAGCAATCGTCCCACACTGTTGTCCGTGTCCATGAGTCCTTTTTCCTGTTTGCTCAGCCCCTCCACCCCTAAGCTTCCCGCCCCAGCTGTCACCTGCTCTCTGTCTATGAGATGGATATTCTAATGAGTTTGATTTTGGTAATCATTTTACAACATGTATGTGTATGAAAACACCACAATGCACATCTTAAATACATACAACTTTTATTTTTCAATTATACCTCAATAAAGTTGAAACAACAACAAAACTAATTCTCCTAAGCTACTGCTGCTTATAATTGTTACGAAGGAAATGAAACTCTTGTACTGCGTATAATAATAAAAGTGGAAGCACCATATTTTAATGTAAGGTGCAATATATGTAATGTTTAATGGACATTAGGACGCACTATTTCATGACCATGAAAGCACTGTAAATTATCTAACCACTCACCAAGTAAGGGACATTCAGATGCTTTTGATTTTTCACTGTTACAACAATGATAACAGGGGCATATTCGTATGTATTCATGCCAGTCAAGCTTTGTGCGTATTTTTCATTTCTTTGACATTTTGTGCTGTTTGGGGTTTTTTGGTTTGGGGGTTTTTTATTGTTTATGCTATTGCAGTGGTTCCTACTTTTTCTCCCTTTCCCCACCTGCACCCACTTCAACCCTCTCCCCTCCCTCAGTGCTTTTAAAAATATATATATATATTATTTATTTATTTTCAGAGGGAGGAAAAGGGAAGGAGAAAGAGGAGGAGAGAAACATTAATGTGTGTTTGCCTCTCACACACCCCGAGTGGGGACCTGGCCTGCAACCCAGGCATGGGCCCTGACTGGGAATCGAACCAGTGACCCTTTGGTTTGCGGGCTGGTGCTCAATTCACTGAGCCACACCAGCCAGGGCCCTGAGTGCTTTCTTTTAGTAGTAGTTTTGTTCTCACTAATCTACCATCTCACTAATTCCTATTTTCTTTAGGTTTCTTCTTATTTTTAGCTCATTCTTGTGTGTTTTTAAATGTTAGCATTTGTTTCTGAACCTACATGTATGTGTGCATCTGCATACATCAGATATTTTAGAGATGTTACATAAATATTGAAATAGATAACACATTAAATATGTATTACTAAGAATTACATATTTATATTTAATCTCTAAGCACCAAAGTGGTTATTTTAGAGAAGCATGTTTCTTTTACTCTGGACAAGAAAGGCTCTTTGAAAATATTAATTGTATTTATTTAAAGTATTATTCCATTTTTCTCTATGTCTATTTAACTACAATGTTAATTTTCTTATAGATTTCTCTGTTTTAACCCTGATCCCCACCAGGCTTTTGTCTTTTTTTGTTTTTTTCCTGAGTATCTGCAAATCCTTAGGAAACCCTGGCCTGCAGTTTGGAAGTCAGGGAGCACAGGAGGGTCTCCAGAGGCCCTGCAGTGGGTGTAGGTTCTGCCCCCTGGGGACCCACCTGTGTGGCAGGTTTACAGTAAGAGCGCCCGGGGCCAGGCATAGCCCCTGTGTTATGGACCCTCAGGATGTGGGCTCCGTGGAGCTTCTCCGTGGTTCTAAGGTGCCTGTGACAATCTGCAGGTTCATTGGCCCAGTGCAGCGTGAAAACGTCTGCCTCACGGGGTTGTGCTCTATAGTTTGTTGGGGAGGGGAGTGGAGTGGGGTGTTCCCAGAGTCAGTTGGTCCTATGGTAGAGAAATCAGTTCAGCCTAAATGTGCATTTCCCTCATTGCCCCTGGGTACTCCTTCTTTCTAATCCTTTCACATATTATTTTTTCTTGCTTTATGAAACTAACTGGGACTGCCAGTGCCACAATGAACAGTGACAGCACTGGGCACCTCTCTCTCGTTCCCAGTCTCAGAGGGAAAACCTTCAACATCTGCTATTTTGAATGGTGTTTTCTGTAGATCTTTTAGTGGATATCTTTTAACTGACCAAAAAAGTTTCTTTCTTTTTTAGTTTACTGAATACATGTATTTAAATGGATGTTGAGAAAATGTTTTTTCTGCATCTACCAAGATAATCTGACGTATTTTCTTGATTCTGGTAACGTATGAATATACTGATTGACTTTAGGGCAGTCAGTCAACCTTGTGTTCTTTGAACAAACCCTCCTTTGTCACTGGGTCTTGGCAGAAAAGCAATGACCAAATGACCCTGGCTACTCTGAAGATAGTTTAGCAAAAGGATAGTTTAAAACACTATGGAGTAGAAAATGAAGAAATCATGAAAAAGGAAGCAGGGAGCCCTCTCCATGTCCCCACCTTGCAGGCATGAGAGTTGGGCTGTTAACAGATCTGGAAGACAGAGCTGCATGGAGAGGGAAGCCTGGGGGGAGCTGGAGGAACTGACACCTGGCCTTCATGTCCTCTTTTCTTCTGGTTTCTGACTAGTGCTTCCCGTTGGCCAAGCCCAGGTGAAGACTTGGGGAAGAGAAATTCACTCATCCGGTCCTT
Organism: Sturnira hondurensis; assembly: GCF_014824575.4. NCBI lineage: Eukaryota > Metazoa > Chordata > Mammalia > Chiroptera > Phyllostomidae > Sturnira > Sturnira hondurensis. Next base: position 766,221 of record NW_028081539.1, read on the forward strand.
GTGGGTTATTCTCCCGTTGTACCAAGCAGAGTACATCACGCATTCATTTGTTTCTAGATTCAGTTTTTGCCTCTACATTCAGTTCCTGTGAAACTGGATTTGAGATTTCCTTTCTTATAATTTCCTTTATGCTGACCTTATAAAATAGGTTGAGATTTTTAAATATTTTTCTGTTCCTTCAAAAAGTTTTTTTAAGATTGGCATTATTTCTCCCTTTAAAAAATTTGTTAGAATTGATTGGTAGAGACATCGGAAATCAGTTGTACCTTTTTTGCACATTGGTCTGAATGTGGACTTACCACTTTTATTAGTCTATCAAAGAACTAACTCTAGCCTTAGCTAACTCTATTTTTACTTGTTTTTGTATGTTATTAATCTCTACTCATCATTTACTTTTTTGTACTTTATCAAGATTTAATACTCTGTTTCTTTTTCATTGTGTTGAAATAGATGCTTAGCTCACTGAGTTTGAGTTTTATTCCTTTTCTAATCTGCATATGAGTATGTAAATTCCCTGCTCTATCTGCACCCTCTAGTTTTGATATACAATATTATTATTACATACTACATACCATTTGGTTCAAAATATTTTTTAGTCTCATTTTTTAACTTACATGTTATTTAAGTCTGTTTCTTCTTAATTTCCAAACATATGGAATTTTTATTTTCTTTTTCTTAAATACCTTTTCTAGTTTTTTTTTTTAAATTCCTAGCTCAATTGTACTTTGGTCAGACAGCATATGTATGAAATTTGTATGATTTCAGTTTCTTGAAATGTATTGAGATATGCATTCTGACCTTGCATACCATATTTTTTATAAATATTCTATGTATGCTTGGAGGAAAAGGCTTATTATACAGTTTCTGCAAGATCCCATATATATCCACTCAATCAATTTTGTTTACGATGTTCATGGTCTCTGTATTCTTGATTTTTTTTAGTCCAGCAGATATTGAGAAAATTGTGCTTTATTTTCAGAAATCAGAAATATCCCATTGTGACTGTGGGTTTCTTTCTTCCTTTTTTTTCTTTTGGAAATTTATTTTTTATTTTTTAAAATATATTTTATTGATTATGCCATTACAGTTGTCCCATTCCCCCCTTCACTCCCCTCCACCCTGCACACCCCTCCCCCACCAATCCCCCCCTTTCGTTCATGTCCACGTGTCACAAGTTCTTTAGATTCTGTATTTCCCATAGTATTCAGGCCCTCCCCCCTGTCTATTTTCTACCTATTGTCTATGCTACTTATTCTCTGTACCTTCTTCCCCCTTCTCCTCCTCCCACTCTCCTGTTGCTAACCTTCCATGTGATCTCCATTTCTATGGTTCTGCTCCTGATCTAGCTGTCCTCTTGCTTTGCTTTTGTTTTAGGTGTCATTGTTAATAACTATGAGTTTGCTGTCCTTTCACTGTTCATATTTTTTACCTTCTTTTTCCTAGATAAGTCCCTTTAGCATTTCATATAATAAGGGCTTGGTGATGATGAACTCCTTGAACTTGACCTTATCTGAGAAGCACTTTATCTGTCCTTCCATTCTAAATGAAAGTTTTGCTGGATAGAGCAATCTTGGCTGTAGGTCTTTGGATTTCATGACTTGGAATACTTCTTCCCAGCCCTTTCTTGCCTGTAAGGTGTCTTTTGAGAAATCAGCTGACAGTCTGATGGGTACTCCTTTGTAGGTGACTGTCCCCTTATCTCTTGCTGCTTCTAGGATTCTCTCCTTCATTTTAGTCTTGGCTAATGTAATTATGATGTGCCTTGGTGTGTTCCTCCCTGGGGCCACCTTCTTTGGGACTCTTTGAGCTTCCTGGACTTCCTGGAAGTCTATTTCCTTTACCAGATTGGGGAAGTTCTCCTTTATTATTTGTTCAAATAAGTTTTCCACTTGTTGCTCTTCCTCTTCCCCTTCTGGTACCCCTATAATCCATATGTTGGAACATTTAAAGATGTCCTGGAGGTTCCTAAGCCTCTCCTCATTTTTTTGAATTCTTTTCTGTTTGGTCATTTTTTTCTTCCTTCTGGTTCACTCCATTGATTTGAGTCCCAGTTTCCTTCCCATCACTATTGGTTTCCTGTGCATTTCCCTTCATTTCAATCAGTTTTAGCCTCCATATGTTCCTCTAATTTGTGGCTAAAATCAGCCAATTCTGTGAGCATCTTGATCACCAGTATTTTGAACTGTGCATCTGAAAGGTTGGCAATTTCTTGGTCACTTAGAATTATAGGCTCTGGGGCTTTGAGCTGTTCTTGAGTCATAATGTTTGGTCTGTTCACACCTGTTATGTATGAGGGACGTAGCCTTAGGTGTTCACCAGGGCAGGGCGACCCAATCACTGGGTTGTGACGTTGTATGTGGGGGCGGGGTCAGAGAGGGGAAAAAATGGCACTTTGCTCCGCTGTGCTCTCTCTCAGATTTCTGTCCCCTCTGCGACTTCTCACAAGCAAATTGAGCCCCTCTGGTGCTGGTTCCCAGGTATGTGGGCCCGTGTACTTTCCAGGACCCTGTGGGTCTCTCCAATGAACTCTCTGTGGGCCTGGGAGCCTCTCAGCCCCTCAACCTGGAGAAAGTCTTTCCAGTTGGTGCTTTCAGGCTCTAATTCCTGTCACTGGGGCCCTAGCCTGAGTGGTCTGTCTCACTGTTGGCACCTTTACTTGATTTATCTGTGCACGAATGTGTGACCGCAGTCAGCCTGCCACCCTGTGCCCTCACTAGGTCCGCCCGTTGCCACCCCATGCCTGGGATCCGCCAACCACCCCCTACGCTCCTGGGTCGGTCGGATGGAAACGATCTTTCCAGCCTGACCCCACTCCGCTGCTGCTTCTGCCTCTCTTACCGGTTTGGCTGAGTGGTTTGTTGTTGTTGGACTTCCGTACAGTTCAATTTTCACTTTTTTGGCTGTGTTTTTGTTTCTAAAACTTTACTGTCTTTAAATTTAGTTGTGGGAGGGGGCACAGTGTTTTCACCTATGCCTCCATCTTGGCCAGAAGTTCAGTTTCTTTCTTCTTAGAGTATGGGAAAGAAAATGTGTGGTTTTCTTTAGTTTTTCCTAACTTAGTAGTATAAAGTTGTATATATTCTATAATTTCCATGAATTAAATGCCACAGCTAAAGTATACTTTTATTTAAATATACATGACCAAAGTTGCATGTGATCATAATAAGCACATATGGTATTAAAATGGCAGTCTTTTTTAAAATTATATTTTATTGATTATGCTATTACAGTTATCCCAATTTTGCTCCCTTTGCCGCCCTCCATTCCAGGACACCACCTCCCCAAATCCCCACACTTTTGTTCATGTCCATGGGTCATGCATATAATTTCTTTGGCTATTGCATTTCCTATACTGTACTTTACATCCCCATGGCTATTCTATAACTACCAATTTGTACTTCTTCATCCCCTCACCTCTTCACCCATTCTCCCCAACCCCCCTTTCATTTCACAACCATCAAAACAAATTCTGTATCCATGATTCGGTCGCTGTTCTTGTTTGCTTAGTTTGTTTTTTAGATTCAATTTTTTATAGGTATCTATTTATTGCCATTTTATTGTTCATACTTTTGATCTTCTTCATAGATAACTACCTTTAACATTTCATATAATAATGGTTTGGTGACAATGAACTCCTTTAGTTTTTTTCTTGTCTTGGAAGCTCTTTATCTGCCTTTTGATTGTAAATGATAGCCTTGGTGGGTAGAACAATGTTGGCTGTAGGTCCCAGCTTTTCACAAGTTTGAGTATTTTTTGCCAATCCCTTCTGGCCTGCAAAGTTTCTTTTGAGAAGTCAGCTGACAGTCTTCTGGAAAATACTCTGTAGGTAACTAACTGCTTTTCTCTTCTGCTCTTAAGATTCTCTCTTTATCTTTAACCTTTAGTATTTTAATTATTATGTGTCTTGGTGTGGGCTTATTTGCATCCATTTTGGGGGGAACTCTCTGTGTTTCCTGGACTTGTCTATTTCACCAAATTAGGAAAGTTTTCCTTCATTATTTTTTCAAGTGGGTTTTTAATTTCTTGCTCTATTTCTTCTCCTTCTGGCACCCCATATGATGCAAATGTTGGTGCACTTGAAGTTGTCCCAGAGGCTCTTTACATTACCTTCAATTTTGGATTCTCTTTTCTTCTGGCTGTTCTCATTGTTTGTTTTTTGCTTCACCATGTTCCAGATCCTTGATTTGATTCTCAGCTTTATCCATTGTACTGTTGATTCCCTCTATTGTTCTATATTTCAGTTAGTATGTCTTTCATTTTTGACAGGATCTTTTTTACAATGTTGAAGTACCCAGTGAGTTCCTTGAGCATCCTTATAACCAGTGTTTTGAATTCTGTATCTGATAGATTGCTGATCTCCCTTTTGTTTAGTTCTTTTTCTGGAGTTTTGATCTGTTTTTCATTTGGGACATGTTTCTCTGTCTCCTCATTTTGGCGGGCTTCTTTTGTTTGTTTCCATGTATTAGGTAGAGATGCTTTGACTCCCTGTCTTGGTAGTGTGGCCTAATATAGTATATATCCTGTAGGGTCCAGTGACACAGCCTCCCATATCACTCAAGCTGGGTATTCAAGGTGTGCCCTCCATGTGGGCTGCTTACACCCTCCTCTTGTAGTTGTTGTCAGGACAATAGGAAGGATTTACCAAGGCCAGTCTGATGCAAGGACTGATTGTGACCCCTGACCACCAACCTCCACCCTCCATAGAGGGTCAGCTGTGCAAGGACTCACTCTGTATAGCAGAACTTACTTCAGCAGGGCTCTGGAGCCTGCTGAGTCTGCCCCTCGGGTGTCCCTTGTGGAGGTGGTTGGGTGGCAGTGCTCTGACATAGTCTGTAGCTATCCACTGGGTTTCCCTGGGCTCTGGGGTTTCCTGGGTTGTGCAGGACAAGGTCAGCCCCCACCTGTGTTCTTCCCAGGGCCACCCTGCATGATCTACAAAGCAATCTGAAATGGCTGCTACTTGTGCTGGGTTTGGAGGTTACCAGGCAAAGCCAAGCTGTGAACCGAGGCTGGCTGCTGCTAGTGCCAGACGTGGGGCCATTTAGCAAGAGGTACAGAGGGCTGGAGCTCACTGAGGGTGCCTGTTGCTTGTTAAAGAGGATTTTGGAAGATCTGAAGCATGAGCCAAGAAAAGCTACTCTTATGGAAAAGCCTCTGTTAGCAGCTAGGGTGGACCTGTAAGTTGGATGGGGCAGAGCCTCAGAGAATCACCAAGGCAGGAACACAGGTGAACCAGGCTGATGGAGTTTCAGATATGGCACCCCCCTGCCAGCTCTGTGGCCGTGTGTGGGAAGGGCTTAAAAGAGGAGCAATGGCCTCTGCCAGCAGTTCTGTCTTCGAGAAAGCTGTCCCCTGACTCTCGCCTTGATGCCAGATGCATCAGTTTCTCCCTGTTTGCTCCTGGTGCTTTCAAGCTACTAACCCAGTGCTGGAGCTCAAAGGGAGTAAGTCTGAGTAAGTCCACATGTGTTTTCTTTAAGAGAAACTGCTTGGGAATACAGAAGTTTCTTCTAATGACTCACTCCTTGCTGGTTTTTGCAGCCAGAAGTTATGAGAACTTATCTTCCTGGCCCTGGAACCCTGGGTTGGGGGGCTTGGTGTGGGGCTAGGACTCCTTGCCCCTGAGATATCCCTCCCAATTTTTATCCACCACATGTGGGTGTGGGACTAGCCTGTTTTGCATCTGTCCCCACTCCTACCAGTCTGGATGGATATGGTTTAATTCCATAGTTGTCAGACTTCCATTCAACTTGGTTTCTGATGGTTCTAAGTGATGGGTGTTCTATAGTTTAGTTGTAATTTTGATGTGGTTGTGAAAGAGGCAAGCCGTGTTTACCTATGCCACCACCTTGACCAGGAGTCAACACCTAAAATGGCCATCTTATTCCTTTAAAAGAAGGAGAATTGAGACAGTCATTATTAGTGTGACTTTTACTGAAATATTGCCCAAATTTTTCCATCCCAGTACGTATCCTGTTGCAAATGATTAAGTAATTAATTGCTCTCCCTCAACCTGTCTGCTAATCTAAATGCCACATTGATTAAGAGGCTGTGAGTTGGTTTTTGCTACTTTCTCCATCAGATCATATGTGGTTATTATAAAAATGGTACAATATGTTCTTTTTGACATTATACTTACCTATTAGAAAGGTCCGAAAGGTGGAAACCAATGATGGAACTTGAGGTTTCTTGGTACATTGTATCTTTGCTTCTCATGAAGCTAGAGCATAATCAGTGTTTCCTGTGATTTATGATTTCCACTGATAGGAACCTATGAGAAGCTATTCGTACCTCCCAGCACTCTCATTTTCCTGTCTGTAGGTATGTTGAACAGGAAATGTAGCTTTTCAGAAATTTTGTCTTCGGAGATTGTAGTATTTCAGTCGCTTCATAACAAAACATATGTTATACTCCTGAGACCATACTCATTTCACACAAAAGCCAAATTTGAACACCTGCTGTCTCGCATATTTGGCAGGGGGGCGGGCATCAGGATGGGATAATTCCACCTTTCAAAAAGGGCCCTTAATGAAAATAGCCTTGAAAAGAGTATTTGCTCATGACAGTGACACAAGAGACCAAGCAGCCAAGAAAAGAAAACATTCAGACTCATCAACCCAAAAGAGATGGCTTTGGCCTTGAGAGGACATTGCTGAGCATAGGAATGACAGATCAAGGGGAGAATCATTGATAAAGCAATAACCATCATCTTTGACTACGTAATCCACCGGAACAGTTTAATGGTTTCTCAGTCCTTAATCTTTTTAAATGACTCATAGACCTGTTGAATAGAAGTAAGATTGTCCAGCTGTTATAAACTTACATAAAAATATTTTACTCAAAGGCATCTGCGACCAGATCGCATATCAAACAGGATGATGTGATAAGGCCATTCAGAAACCTCTGGGCAAGCATAGTGTAACATTCAGGTGCCCTTCAGGAAATGAATAATGAACTGATTCTCATTTGGGAAATCTAGCTTCCCCATAAGATAGCTTTTTAAAAATTCTTAATCTTGGATATTAGCATCAGAATTATCATCCTAAATGTATTAGGTTATAATATTTTTCTACAGGTTCATTCAATTGTCTAAAAAATTAAGGGCAAAGGTTTTAACTCAGCATTCAAGGCTATTTATGACATGGCAGCAAACTACCTCTCCAGCCCGATTTCTCCTTACTCCACTGTGTATTCTGAGCCTGCCCTCAGTTGTGTTTTCTGTTTCCCAACCATACCAGCCAAGTCCGAACCACATACTGACTGTGCTGATCTCTCACTCTGCGATGCTTTTCTCATGTTCCTGCACAGTGAAAAATGAAGGCATTGCTCAGCTGAAATGTTTTCTCTTAAACCTTTCTGGATTCTCACAATTGGAATATATATATATATTTTTATGCTCTAGCTTCTCACCGCACAATGCTTGTGTTTCCATTGGTGGGTGCTTATTTCATGGTCTCTCCCAAAGATTTGCAGGTCATTGTGGACAGGGCCCGTGAGTAACTGATCTTGTGTTCCTAAAGCTTAGCTATAACTAGCTTTTTGGCCTTTTTGTGCAAAATGCTATTCATTTGAGATACAAAGATGAAAAGACATTGTCCTTTGCTTGTGTCAGATGACTAATAAATACACGTTGAGTGGTTCTCCGTTTTCTGTGGTTGATAGTGAGTCGCCATAATCTGAAGTGGTATGTGGTTCTAGACAATCTGATAAACAGAATGAGGGAAGATATTTTAAAATAGCCCATCTGGGAGTTCTTGTGAAGAAAACAAGCATAGCTGGAATATTTCAAGATGAAAGAGCGTTTGGGTCACTAATTTAGAGATTCTCTGAGGCTGCTTTATAACACAATTTAACAAGTGAAAATATCTTCTCATTTGGCAAGGACAGAACCTTGAAGGCTCCCCTCCCTGGAGGGCTGGATCCTATCAGTCCCTGAATACTGTGTGGGAGGATTTATAGATCTTTGCATTTATAGAATTTTTCAAAAACTGAGATTGTGATCACTATTCACATTTTCCTGAAAACGGAATCCTCCACTATAGACACTGCCCGAAATATGTGACATTGTAAATCTGAGTGCTAAATACTATTGAGAAGTTACTGGGTTGGCCAAAAAGTTCGCTTAGTGTTTCCTTATGATGGCTCTAGTAGTGCTTAGTTGTCCTTAACTTCATTCAAAACAATTTTCTTAGATTGTATTGTGACAGCTGTCATAGCATTTAAAAAAAAACTTATCTTTATTATAATTGGTGAGTTTTTGTGTTGCCATTTTAATATTGAAGATGGGAAAGTATGCAACATTTTCAGCATATTAGGCTTTATTATTTCAAGAAAGGTAGAAATGCAAAAAAAGATTTGTGCAGTGTACAGAGAAGGTGCTGTGACTGATTGAATGTGTCAAAAGTGGTTTGCAAAGTTTCATACTGGAGATTTCTCACTGGACGGTGCTCCACAGTCAGGTAGACCAGCTAAAGCTAATAGAGATCAAACTGAGACATGAATTAAGAACAATCGACATTATACCAGTCGGGTGATAGCCAACATACTCAAAATATCTAAATCAATCAGTTTACTGGTGAAAATGAAAAATGTCTTTTATGTTATGGAAAACTCAACTGACTTTTTGGCCAATCCAATATTTAGGGGATATAGTATTGAAAGCCTCACTAAAGAATTTGGATTTTTAATCAGTTGTAGAAGTACACTGGGGAAAAAACACTGGAAGTTCCAAGTAGTTGGATGACTTAATGTCTGTTTATGCAAGGCATTTCAATGTGCCAAAAGAAAAATTAGCTGCACAATTAAGTAAATGGAGGGTCAGAGGCCAGATAGAAATATCATTCTATAGATGGCAGTAGATAGAATAAAAACCACGGTGAGAGTTACTTGGATATAACAAAGAAAACGGAGTTATAGGAACCATTTTGGAAGATAAATCACAGAAGGTAGTGATTGGTGAGAGACAGGAGGAAAGGAATGTAATCAAAATCACAGGTGGGTAGTGACTTTTATCAGAAGAGGGAACACAGAAGGTGGAAGATAATTAGAGAATAGGAGCTTCTCAGTCAGGATGACCTAGGTTATGTCATGTCGGTGTTAACCTTCAATCTCAGTGGATTAAAGCAGCAAAGGTTGATTTCTTGCTGTTGTTACATGCCCAGGTTGGCCTGGATGGGATTTTCCACCACTGAAAGTGACCCCAGTTCTTCCTCGTCCCTACAAGTGACCTTCAAAACCTGTCTGACTTTAAGAACAGGATAAGAACTAGCCCCACTGAACAAATTTTACACTAACATTGAGACACAAAACTAAACCTGTCTTCTAACTACATCTTATTAGTTCTGCTTGTTTTAAAAATCTGTTAAATAAGAAAGGCATCATAAATAAGACCCGATGATTTGGGCAGCCATGATCACAATTTTCTTAATTTTACAAGAAGGCAAAGTGTCTGAAATGCCTACTTCCAAGTAAGGAGAGAGTATGCATAAGTGATTTTGTTTTTCCAGATTAAGTAGTTAACTATTGCTATATGTAATTGTTTAAATGGAAGATTTTTCTTAACAGAATTCTGTGAACTCTACACCAGTGATTTGCAACCTTTTTCATCTCATGGCACATATAAACTAATTGCTAAAATCCTGCAATACACTCGAAAGGTAATTTTTGCTGATCTGACAAAAATAGGTATTATTTTGATTCATTCACAGCAAACAGCTATTGTTGTTGGCTCTCGTCATTTTTTACTTGATACTCAAAGGGAAAGGAGGTCAGTGCCCCTGACTAAATTGTCAGGCATTGCATGTTTTAAAAATTCTTGCAGCATACTGGTTGAAAATCACTGCTCTAGACCATTGCCATACTGACCTGTATTCTCATGAAGTTAAAACTAAGATCTCCGTCTACCTTCCTTTTGTCAGGAGCCACTGAGTCAGCTACAGCTTTTGGCTAAAAAAGAATAACCACATACTGAGAATATAATTGTGCCTGAGATGATTTATGAAGCGCTGGATTTGGCTGGGTTAATTTTTTTTTTTAACTTAGTGACTGTTTTGCCATTGCAGGGAATTTTTTGTGTCTTCCTAACTCTTTAGAATCCTCCAAAAGTCACATGCCTTACAAGATTGATGTAACTGAATCTAAGATCCACAGCTCAAGGAGAACAACAACTCACACCAGAGGCTGGCACCAGTGTCAGGCACAGAGGAATTTCTGATTCTCTCCACTCATCCGGGACTCCCCTGGCTGAAGCGCAGCAGTGTTTAGCGGTTAGGCTGATAAAGTACGTTGAACAACAAGATCGGAAGTAATTTGGGATGGAAATAGAATGGAGACTAAGTTGTCAGCAGTAATTCCTAAGTAACTCTGGGATTAATTTAATTAATATGTGATTTTAGCACACTTCAGTGTTTCCCGAGAGCAAAACTTAAACTGTTCGACTGTGGCCCAAAGAGGGTGAACAAATGGTCTTAATGAAAGTGACAATACACAATTTTATTTATTTTTCTATGTTTAACTTTTGTTGAATTTATTGGGGTGACAGTTAATAAAATTACATAGGTTTCAAGTGTACAATTCTATATTATACATCATCTGTGTATTGTATTGCATGTTCACCACCCAAAGTCAAGTCTCTTTCCATCACCGTTTATCCCCTTTACCCTCTTCTACCTCCTACTACCCTCCTTTCCCTCTGGTAATCACCATAATGTTGTCTGTGTTTATGAGGGGGGTTTTTGCTTAATTCCTTCACCTTTTTCACCCAGCCCTGCAACTCCTTCCCCTCTAACAGCTGTTAGTTTGTTCTCTGTATCTATGAGTCTGTTTCTATTTTGTCTGTTAATTTATTTTGTTAGTTAAATTCCACATATAAGTGAAATCATATGGTATTTGTCTTTCTCCGACTGGCTTATTTCACTCAGCATAATGTTCTCCAGGTACATCCATACTGGTGCAAAGGATAAAATTTTCTTTGTTTTTTATGGCTGAGTAGTATTCCATTGTATACATATACCACAGCTTTTTTATCCACTCATGGATAAAAAAGGATACTACTGATGGATACTTGGGCTGTTTCCAGATCTTGACTATTGCCAATAAGAAAGCAATGAACGTAAAGGTGCTTATATTCTTTTGAATTAGTGTTTTAAGTTTCTTCAGCCATATTCCCAGAAGTGGAACCACTGGGTAATGAGGCAGTTCCATTTTTATTTCTGGAAGAAATGCCATAATGTTTTCCAAAGTGGCTGCACCAATCTGCATGCCCAGCAGTGCACTAGAGTTCCCTTTTCTGCACATCCTGGCCAGCATTTACTGTTTGTTGATTTGTTGATGATAGCAACCTCTCACATCTGACAGGTGTGAGATGATAATGTGGTTTTAATTTGCAATTCTCTGATGATTAATGATGTGGAGCATTTTTCACATGTCTATTGCCCATCTGTATGTCCTGTTTAGAGAAATGTCTATTCAGGTCCTTTGCCCATTTTTTAATTGGATTGTTTGGAGGGGAGGTTTGGTGTTGAGTTTTTATAAGTTCTTGATAAATTTTGGATATTAACCCCTTATCAGATGTATCATTGGTAAATATGTTCTCCCATTCAGTGGATTGTCTTTTTATAGTTTTGATGGTTTTCTTTGCTGTGCCAAAACTTTTTAGTTTGATGTGGTCCCATTTGTTTGTTTTTTTGTTTCCCCTTTTTAAGGAGATACCTCAGAAAAAATACTGCTACAAGAAATGTCCAAGATTTTACTGCCTATATTTTCTTCTAGAATTTTTATGGTTTCTAGTCTTACATTTATACCTTTAATACACTTAGTGTTTATTCTTGTATATGATGTAAGAAGTAGGCCTAGTTTTACTTTTTTGCATTTATGTGTCCAATTTTCCCAGCACTATTTATTGAATAGACTATCTTTACTCCATTGTATGTTCTTGCCTCCTTTGTCAAATATTAAAAAGTATGGGTTTCTTTTGGGGCTGTCTATTCTGTTCCATTGATCTATATGTCTGTTTTCATGCCAATACCATGCTGTTTTGGTTACTATGGGCTTGTAGTATACTTTGATATTAGGTAGAGTGATTCCTTCAGCTTTGTCCTTCTTTCTCAAGATTGTTGTGGCTATTTGGGCTCTTTCTGATTCCATATAAACTTTTAGAATATTTGTTCTAGTTCTGTGAAATATGCCACTGGTTTCTAGATAGGAATTGCATTGAGTCTATAGATCACTTTGAGTGATATGGACATTTTAATGATATTTATTGTTCCTATTCGTGAACATGGTATATAGGCTTCCAGTTATTTGTATCCTCTTCAGTTGATTTTTTCAGTGTCTTATAAATTTCTGAGTACAGGTCTTTTACATCCTTGGTTAAATTTATTCCAATGTATTTTTTGATGCAATTGTAAATGGGATTTTTTTTCTTAGTTTCTCTTTCTGATAGTTCATTATTGGTGTATAAAATTTCAACTGATTTCTGGATATTTATTTTGTATTCTGCTACTTTACTGAATGCATTTATCAGCTCTAGTAGCTTTTTGGTGGAATCTCTAGGGTTCTATATATGCAATATCATGTCATCTGCAAATAAGGGAAGTTTTACTTCTTCCTTTCCAATTTACGTTCTTTTTATTTGTTCTTCTTGTCTGATCACTGTGGCTAGGACTTCCAGGACTGTTAGATAAGAGTGGTGAAAGTGGACATCCCTGTCTTGTAGCTGATCTTAAGGGAACACTTTCAGTTTCTGCCCACTGAGTATGATGTTGGCTGTGGGTTTGTCATATATGGCCTTTATTATGTTAAAAAGTATGCTCCCTTTATTCCCACTTTGCTGAGAGTTTTTGTCCAATGCTTTCTCTGAAATCATTAATATGATCATATGGTTTTCATGTTTCATTTTTTATGTGGTATATCATGTTTATTGATTTGCAGATATTGTACGAACCTTGCATCCTTGGAATATCTCATTTGATCATGGTGTATGATTGTATTAATGTATTGCTGGATCTGGTTTCCTAATATTTTGTTGAGGATTTTAGCATTTATGTTCTTCAGGGATATTGGCCTATAATTTTCTTTTTTTGTAGTGTCCTTTTTTAGGTTTTAAAATTAGAATCATGCTGGCCTTGTAAAATGAGCTTGGGAGTCTTCCTTCTTGAAATTTTTGGAATAGTTTGAGGATAGGTGTTAGTTCTTCACATGTTTGGTAAAATTCACCTATGAAACCATCCAGTCCAAGAATTTTGTTTGTTGGGAGTTTTTTATTTTTGCTTCAATTACATTGATTATAATAGATCTATGCAGATTTTCTGGTTCTTCCTGATTCAGTTTTGGGTAATAGTATGTTTCTAGGAATTTCTACATTTCTTCCAAATTGTCCATTTTGTTGGCATACAGTTGTTCATAATATTTACTTAAAATCCTTTGCATTTCTTTGGTGTCAGTTGTTACCTCTCTTCCAGTTCTGATTTTATTTATCTGGGCTCTCCCTTTTTCTTGGTAAGTCTTGTTAAAGGTGTGTTAGCTTTGTTTATCTTTCCAAATCATAAGTTCTTGATTTCATTAGCCTTTTATAATTTTTAGACTCTATTTCATTCATCTCTGTTCTGATCTTGTTGATTTTCTTTCTTCTACTCACTTTGGGCTTTGTGTATTGTTCTTTTTCAAGTTCATTTAAGTGCAAAGTTATACTTTACTTGGGGTTTTTCTTGTTTCTTGATGTAGGCCTGTAATGCTTTGAATTTTCTTCTTTGGACTGCTTTAACTGTCTCATAGGTTTTGGATTGTTGTGTTCTCATTTTCATTTGTTTCAAGGCATCTTCTGATTTCTTTCCTGATCTGCTTGTTAACTCATTCATTGTTTAGTAACATGTTATTTAGCCTCCATGCCTTTGTGTGTTTTTCAATTTTTTTCTTGCAATTGATTTCTAATTTCATACCATTATGGTCAGAGAAGATGTTTCATATGATTTCAATCTTCCTAAATTTATTGAGACTTGTGTTGTGTCCTAACATGTGGTCTGTCCTAGAAAATACTCCACGTGTGTTTGAAAAGAATGTATAATCTGCTGCATTGGGACAAAATGCTCTGAAGATATCAATTAAATCCATCTGATCTGGTGTATCATTTACAGCCTGTGTTTCCTCTTGTTGTTTCTTCCTGGAAGATCTGTCCCCTGATGTCAATGGAGCGTTAAAGTCCCCTACTATAACTGTATCACTGTCAATCTATCCTTCTGTGTCAATCCAGATTTGCTCTATAATTTAGCTGCTCCTGTGTTGGCTGCATAAGTGTTTATAATGGTTTTATCCTCTGGTTGAAATGATCCCTTTATGCTTTTCCAGGGTTCTTTGTCTTTAGCTGACTCCTGTCTCTTCCTGGTGGACAGAAACCCCACAGATTTTCACAGTCAGATGTTATATGGGTGCCTCTTCCTGCCTCTGGTGCTCTGGGGTTGAGACCCCATGCTGAGAGTAGACAATGTTAGTAGACTCTTGGCCTCCTCCCTGGAGGGGGATGTTCCCACCCATGGTTATGTGTAGGCTTGTTGGTTAAGCCTAAAATGTAAAGACAAACGAAGAGCCTATTCCCCACTCCTGACGTCACTTGATATGGAAGGCTATTCATACCCTTTGTACCCCTTGCTTCTCATGAGAAGAGAATGGACTACCCTTATTGGTGAGTTCGGACCAAGGAACAAGGATACTTAGCCTATCTTTTTCCTCCTTGAGATCTGTCCCTCTGTGGAGAGATCAGTGTGCTCCTGGTTCTGTGGAGGAAGGACTGTCATTGATCAGTGCTGCCAGTGACTGGTTGGTAAGTATCTAATTCTGGACAAGGATATTTCGGGAAACGCTCTGTTCCAAAGCCATCTTCTCCAATCCAGTTTCTTCTGCACTGATCTCTGCCTAACACCTGGGCTCTTGATTGGCTTGTATCTGCAGGGGAAAAGAGCATCATTTTTTAGCCTCCTTCAAACCTCAGTGAAGTTATTCTGAACAGTGATACATTTCTAAACAATTCATCCGTCAGCACTGGGATGCTTAAGTTAAATTGACTGGTGAATGTGTAATTCTGGAACATTTTCAGATACTGTTTACTATTTTCAGAGGTATCTAAAAGTACTCAAATTCTTTGGTTGAACAAATAAAAGCTGACCTGTGAAGGAAAATTAAGTCAGGAAACAAGGGAGTTCCCATGGATCTGTTTTTCAGGCATGAGGATGTTTCTGGAGAAAGCAGCTCGTCAGAAAGGAAACATGTTCTATGAAGAGTTCAGCGTGTGATGGTGCAATGTCTGTGAGTAGGAGGAGGCAACTTCAACTAGAAGAAGAATTTGTGTACATGTGGATATTCCTATAGAAGTTGGAGCAACGTGTGAGGGGAGCTAGGAATGTGGGTGACTTTGTATGGGTGTGAGAAAGTGTGGTATATTTTGGGATGCATGGTTACATGTGTGCCTGGGTGCATCTGTGTGCATGCATGTGTGTGAGGCTGTGGCTGGGCAGATGGGTGTGAGTGTGGCCAGGTACCTGTGTGTTTTGATATGAAAGCTACAAAGTGCTGCAGAAGGCAGATGAAACCAAAATCACTTACAGAACAGCAAGAAACATATTTTCTCAGTGAATTTCAACATGCATTGTAGGAAATTTTTGTATATTGACTTGTTAGAAATTTGCACTTAGAATTTTTAAAGCGTTTATATATGTTTTAAAGATTTTATTCATTTTTAGAGCGAAGGGAAGAGAGGGAGAGAAACATCAATGTGGGAGGGAAACATTGATCAGTTGCCTCTCCCACACCCACAATGGAGGGCCTGGCCAGCAGCCCAGGCATGTGCCCTGACTGGGAGTCGAACCGGCAACCTTTCAGTTCACAGAGCAGCACTCAACTTGCTGAGCCACACCAGCCAGGGCCACTCTTAGAATTTAACCAGGAAGATTAGCATTTCAGTTGACAATGCCCAGTCAGAGGCTGTGAAGTCTTCTGAAAACCGAAACCAGCAGCCCTCATCTATGGCAGTACAGTTCCCATGCGTACTTAACAAGTGCTCCTGGCCAGCCGTTTCCTTAACCACTAACACCTGCGCCCTCGGTCCAGAAAGGGCGCCTTTTCTAATTTGCACATGGATGCCTCGATACCCTAAATACAGCAGGATGGGGTTCTCACAGCTTATTTTCCCATGGTTACTTCCCATGCCTTCCTGCCTCCCTCCAGAGCAGTTCCTGTCTGTGGGCACCGTTTCTCCTGGCCTGGAGGAGCACATTTACTCTCAAGAACATGAAAGTCTGACCCAGAATCTGAAGTAGTTGGAAAAGTTTGATGACAAGGAGTCTAGAAGCCCCAGGGGACATTTAGTGTGGGTCCAGGAAAAGGTGTGAGTTACCTTTGAATTCCTTCTACAGAGTCTGTCACTTCTTTGCCTTTCCCTGGCTTCTCCTGGATACATTTTGTTTAATAACAGTTGAGAGTAGTTGTATTTGCATCTCTTGAAAACTGAAACTTTCCTGGGAGTAGGGGGATGCAGGGAGTGGGCCAGGTGCCAAGGCTCCTGAACCCTGGGTGGCAGCCTGGGTGGAAGATGTGCAGGTTCCTCACGCATTCTCTGCAGAAGTCCTGAGAAGGACACCTGGTGTGTATGCCTTTCAGAAGAGCCCACTGAGATAAGGGATGAGTGGAGGGTTTGTGGGGTAGATAAACAAGTATGATAACTTATCCAAGTATTTGGATATGTGTCAAAGTGAGACTGGGTATTTTGAAACTGTGAACATGGAGCATTAATACCTGTGGCAAATCTCAAGGGAAGATTACATCTGAAAAACTTAGCAGGAGGTGCAGTGGATCATCCCACAGAGCTGAGTCTAGGGCAAACGAAGTCTCTCAAGCTTCATTTATCCTCTTACAGCACCTTAATAAAGTGATTTACTTGTTTGTCAGCACTTTTTACTCTGTAAAGCCTCAGACTGGCATCCGTCACCCATGCTAAGGTGTGCAGAGTAATAAATGCACCTTCTTCAACTCTTGGTTCATACAGCCCTTTTCATCGATCTTACCGGGGCTATATATTTTAACTCCTTAATGGGCCCAGCTTTCTGCAGGCCTAGGCAGTCACCGGCAGGGTCCAGGGCAGGTTCTTTCACCTGCCTCCATCTTTCAGCCCTCCTTTCACTGGCACGTCACTAATGCATTAACTTCCGTCCTGAACAGTGTGTGTGTCAGTGCTGAGCAGCTGTGGGCAGCTGCGTGACGTAGTGTAGGAAGGCGAAGGTATGGGACACACACAGGCCAGGTCTGAGGCCTCCCTCTGCCATTCGTCAGCTGGGTGACCTTGAGCAACTGACGTGAATCCACCGAAGCTCAGTTTCCTTGCCTTTGAGAATGTTACAGTGATTCCTAGTTCTGGGGGTCATTGTGAAGATCAGCTTACATATCAGAATGACATTTAAAAATATCTAGCTTCATATCTGGCACTATGGTAGGAATGTTCATGTGATCAAATTTGTAGATGCTTTACCTCATTTTGTAAATCTGAAAATTATAAAGGCATCTTATAACAAATTTCAGTTGTGATGAATGTAATAAAAGTGGCCTCTTCTTGTACATGTGTATTTTTCCCCTGAAATTTTACTTCACATTTAGAATATTAGGGTCCTCTGTTCTGTGTCCTATGTTAATTTAGGACTTCTGTCACTTTAAGTGAAGTAATCATCAAAGAGATTGAACTACTTTGTGTTTCCTTCCCCCCCAGGCAGGGCAATTCCTCCCTGGGTGGGCCCTGGTCACAGCACTCACCCTCCTGGTTAGTGGTTTGGCTGTTTATATCATCATCTTCCCTCCATGCCCCCCGGACTGTTCACATTCTGCAGGCAGGTCTTACATTGTTCTCTGCATCCTTATTTGCCCAGGTTCCTGAGTCAAGTATTTAATCAAAGTATTATGATTTTTTTAATTGGTGCTTGCTCGTGTCTCATAAAGTAGATGGTACGTAAATAGATAGGAAGGTGGCTAGGCCTTTGTACAATTTTTGAAGTTCACAGTAGTCAAATTTATTGATCTTTAATGGCTTCTAATTTTGACTTTCTAAAGGAGGGTTCAGAGAAGATACTATTTAGGAAAAGAAAAAGTTTGCCTGCAGAAGAGGCAGGTGGCCAAGGCTTCAGGAGGATGGAGTCAACAACCAAAAACATACAACGTGTGTTTAGTGACAAAGACCAAAAAGCTCTGTTTGTGGTGAGAGAAACAGCACTTTTTCGCATGATCATTCATTGTTGGGGGGATGATAACCCCCACTTGCATTACTGGGATACAGTCTATTGTTCGAGATATATTATGCTTCTGATACATCTCCATATTTACTTTGCTAAATGTTCTGTTCAATAATTTAGCATCTAAGTTTATGAGAGGAACTGGTCTTTCATTTTCCTTTCTGGCAAGGTGGTTATCACTGTCTAAATCGAGGTTATGTTGGCCTCACAAATATTGTTGGGAAAAGCTTCCTCTACTCCTGTTCCCTGGAAGCGTTTGGGTGTGGTTGCTGTTATTTCTTCCTTAAAAGCTCAGAAGACTTCACCAGTAAGGACATCTAGATCTTAGGTTTTCTTCAAGGGAATGATTTCAATAAAGGATTCAGTTTCTTTAACAATGCAGGAGTTTTCAGATGTTCTCTTTTGAGTAAATTAATTTGGCTAAGTTTTTTTAATTTTTGGAGGAATTTTTCCATTTCATAGTATCCTTTTATGATCTTGGGTAAAATTCTCTTTTTCTTGATCAGTCTTGCAATGGAGTTATCAATTTCATTATCAAATAATCAGCTTCTGGTTTCACTGGTTTTCTCTATTATAAGTTTGATTTTCTGTGTTGTTAATTTCAGCTCTTCTTGGTTATTCCTTCTCTCTTTTTCGGTTTGATACACTGTATTTAAATGGAAGCTAAGACCATTGATTTTTAACCTTTTTTTCTTAATACAGGCGTCTGAGGATTTCCATCTCCCTTTAAATGCTGTTCGAGTTGCATCTCATATGTTTTCATTTGTGGTATCTTCTTAATAATTCAGCTGAAAGTATTTTTAAATTTTGGACTTAAAGTTTTTCTCTTACCAGTGAATTATCTAGAGTGCATTTGTATATTCTCAGGCAATTGGGGATTTTCTAGTTATTTTTTTTATTTCTTGCCTGGGGTCAGAAAATAAACTCTGGATTATTTCAGTCATGAAATTTGTTGAGAATTGCTTTAGGTTCCAACTCATGACCAACTTCGGTAAATGAGTTAGGAGAACAAAGCCTGGAGTCAGACTCTCTGGCTTCAGAGTTAGCCTCTGCTGCTTTCAAACCTTACAGTCTTCTTCAAATTATTTAACATTTCAGTGTTTTGGTTTGATCACAATAAAACAAATCTATTAAACTACTGTATTAGTTTGCTAGGGCTGGCATAACCAAATACCACAGATAGGGTATCTTACACAACAGGAATTTATTTTCTCATGGTTCTGGAGGTGGAAGTCCTGGGTCAAGGTGCCAGCAGGGCCGCATTCCTCTGAGGCTTCCCTCCTTGGCTTGTAGACGGCTGCCCTCTTGCTGCCTCTTCACATGGCATCCCTATGCCTACACGTGCCCATGGTGTCTCTTCCACTTCTTACAAGGACACTAGTCACATTGGATTAGGCCCCGGCCCTAATGGCCGCATTTTAACTTAATTACCTCCTTAAAGATGTTTACTCCAAATACAGTCACGTTCTTAGGCATTGGGAGTTAGGGCTGCAATGTGAATGGGGTGGGCGGTGCACAATCCAGTCCATAGAAATTACCTACTTATAACTTGGTATGATAATTACATGAAATAATATATACCACATGGTTATATTAGTTGCCTAGTCCGTGATAAGCATTCAAAAATATAAGCAATTTTATTTCTTTTTTTAAATATACTTGATTGATTGCACTATTACAGCTGTCCCATTTTTTTCTTCCCTTTCCCCCTTCTTCCCTTCCACCCTGCACCCTGCTCCCACCAGCATTCCCTTCCCCTTAGTTCATGTCCATGGGTTGCACATATAAGTTCTTTGGCTTCTCTATTTCCTACACTATTTTTAGCCTCCCCTTGTCTATTTTGTACTTACCATTTATGGTTCTTATTCCCTGTACCTTTTCCCTCTTTCTTCCCCTCCTCCCTCTCCCTGATAACCATCCATGTGATCTCCATTTCTGTGATTGTGTTCCTGTTCTAGTTGTCTGCTTAGTTTGGTTTTGGTTTTGGTTTTTTTTTCTCCTTTTTTTTGGTTCAGTTGTTGATAGTTGTGAGTTTGTTGTCATTTTACTGTTCATATTTTTCATATCTACCCCTGTTGCCCATCCCCGCCCCTCCTACCAGTCTGGATGAATGACTCTTCTTTAACTCCTTGGTTGTCAGACTTCCATTACAGTTCAATTTTCTGTCATTTCTGGTTGGTTTTTGTTTTTAAATTTGTTGTTTTCCTTCTTTTGGTTGTATGAGGAGGCAAAGTGTATCTTACCTATGCCTCCATCTTAGCCAGATTTCTTATATTTATATATATTCGGGTTTATAGACATCAACTTATCTGAGTTTTTTATTTCATAGTCAAATTTGTTGTTATGACATATATCTTTGTTCATTTTGTTATCATATTTTACATATTATTTTTTTTATTTTACTTATCGTATACTATCTGCCTGTGTTTGAGTTTGGGCTACTTTTGTGTATATGCATTTTCGTTCTCATAATTTGAAAGATTAATGTTTTTTATAAAATGAACATCCATAGCAGTACTATGAAATAGAGATTTCTAAGACTCATAATATTCTATTTTGTGTTGCGCAGTGCAGTAGCTCTGAAGCACATGTTGGGTATTAAGCACTTGAAATGTGGCTAGTGTAACTGAGAAACTGAATTTTTAATATTAATTCATTGTAATTAATTTAAATTTAAATACTCACGTACGGCTAGTGGCCACCTTATGGGACAGCAGAGATCTACAGTGTGCTCAGTTCTCTATTTCATTAAATACTTTCTATCAACTACCCCTATGGGTAATTTCCACTTCCTCCCAACTTTCTCATTTCTTCCCTCTCTTATTCATTTCCTAATTTTTTTGTCATTATATTTTCTTATTGTTGTTATTTTAATTTACTCAACTATGCATGTATTTAATATGATAAAAATTGGTGCTCTTTGTCATACATTTCAACCCTCTCATTCTGGGCTAGTGATAGGTTTGTCTTTCCAGGTAATCTTGTGTTTGGGTGAGTTCCTGTGAGGAACTTTGAGTTGTGAGTAGAAGTGACGTTATTGATGTGAAGCCCTTCCCTCTGCAGTGAAGCCTAGTAACAGGTGTTTCTCTGCCAGTCTGTGTTGGAGTGAGGGGCAGAGTGCAGAAAGAACTTACCCACCGTGGGCATTTAGCACGAGTTTGAAGTGATAAGCTCTACTGCAGAATTTATTTCCAGGCTGTCAGTTTTCCCTTCTTTCATTTTCCTGCGTGCTTGCTAGTTACAAGCAATAGTGTTGTTTAAATGTTCTTCACTTCTAAACTATACATCTTTACAGTTGTTTTAGTCTTAGTCTCAAAATTAAGTGAATTCATTTTGCCACAGTTTTCACATTTATCTTTTATTTAGCAGAGATATGGACTGATTCTTTGTCAAAAAGCACTAAGAATGGTTTCATGCTTAGTCACTTAGTGGTAATAAAATAATAGAAGGTTGTAAGAATAAAACATTAAAAATTGTGAAGCCACAAAGACAAAATGTGGCCCTATTTACCTAGTAATCTTCATGGGAGAGAATGCCCTACAAAGTTTTTCGAGGAGGCCTCCTGGAAATACGTGCTCGATTTCTTGAACATCGTCTTTATATGTAAAAGGCAGTTTGGATGTAGAATTCTTGGGTTGACCCTCCCCCTCTTGTTTTCTAAAGACTTGGAGGTGTTTCTACAAGTCGTCTGGCTTTGAATCAGTCTGAAACTTCTGGTGGGTTGGTTTTTTGGGCCCTGTTGAATAACCTAATTTTGTTTTCTGAACATCCAGCAAGTTCCTTATTCATTTTTGAAGTATGATAAGTTTACTAATCTGTATTTTCCGGTGTTGGTTGTTCTATGTTGATTTTCCTGGATTAAAATAAACCCTTTTAACCTATACACTCAACTATTCATTTATTTATGGGAAGTTTTTTAATATGTATTTTGATTTCTAAAATTTTTTGTTCTATTAATCCGGTTACTCTCTTAGGAGACTCCAATTATATACGTATTGGACTGTCCATTTCTATCACATTGTCTAATAATTTTGAACTCCTAATTTGAATTTTTGTTTCTTTCTCATTCTATTATGAATCTCACTTTATTTTCAGAATTATTTATTCCAGTGAGGCCTTCAGTTTATTTTAGTATTCATTTCTTTCTCCAGCTCTGCCAGTCCCATTTCATCTCTTATTTTTTCAGTAACTTCTCAGAACATCTCCTTATTTTATTTCTTTAAGTCCATAGTGATACAATTAGCATGATTTCAATCAGGGAAATTTCTTGAATTATATATCTTGCTCCAACCCTTAGCAGTATATATCACATCTCCCTTTATAATACTCATATCTCAAGTTCTCTTGTGTTCTTGTTTATTTGTTTATCTGTTCTTTATGTCTTCCCAATATAACTGAAGATTATTATAGACCTTTTGTTTTCATATTTCACACTTAATCCTAGAAGCTTAATTTAGACTGATATATGCTAGGCAATGAGTGAATGGGTACCTTCTTGGTCAATATCTTTTGTATTGAGGCTCACTTTGATGGATAAGAGACATAATTCCTCCCAAACCATTGATGTAGATTTGAGGAATATCAAATAATCCACAATGCTAAGAACTGTTCATTGTCTGTTTTTAAAGGGGGATACTTTGTAAATATTGATATAAAACTTTCAGTCAGAGCTGAAGCATGGATTCAGGACGAATACTAATGTAAGGTTTGATATGGCTCTTCTCCTCAAGAGGTTCTCCTCAAAAGTTCCCATAAGCCAAAACCCTGGAGCCTGGTAGACTTCTCTCACGTACTCAAAGTTGAAAAAAATAACAACTCTCTTCATTTCATGAAAAATAGGATCCAATAACATATTCTTAGATCCTTTCATACACCACTCCTTCTTATAATAGAAACCTGAACAGCCTTTCTTTAAAAGTAACATTTTTTAAATCTACTGTCTTCAAATACTGTGATAAATGCTTTCCTATTAAAAAAAATAAGGGCTTAGTCTAAAGGTATTAGGAGTCATTTACTGGTAACCTAAAAATTAGAGTAAATAGCCTGTTTGCCACTGCCCGATAGTTGATTAGTATATGGTAGCATGGGATTCAGGCATCTCATGACTTAAAACATAGTAAGTGGCCTTTTTACTAGCTTAGGAGTTGCTAAGAATTCTAACTCAAATTTCTCCTAAATGAAGACTGATTTCATATAACATTGGCACTCTGTGATTGTAATGATTATTAATGGTTAGTAAGCAGGTTTCTTTTTTAGAGTTTATAAAAACATAAAACATGAGTTTTTTACTCATTTATTGAGTAAAAACAAAATCATTGGCAGACATATTAAATTCGGTTCAGTTCAAATGTGGCCATCCATTGGCAGCAGAGGTGAACTGAGGTGAAGAGAGATGTGGTGATGCTGGCAAGGGGACACTGAGCAAAAACAGTCTCCCATTTATTATACAAGCAGGCATCCCCCCGCAGGGCGAGTCAGTTAGCAAAGGCGGGGGGCGCAACAGTTTAATGAGCAGAGATAAAACCCAAGAGAAGAGAGGGCCTGAGCATCAAGAGGACAGCTAGCAACAGGGCTACTTGGAGACAGTGTTCATCAGCGCCGACCTGCTGGTTGGCTCGGGGAACACAGTGATCATGCCATGGCCTTCCAGTGGGGTGACCCACTCTCCGGCCTGCTTTTCACGGTAGATTTGACCTTCCACAAAGAAATGGCCCTTCTTTTTCAGGTTTGTGCCACATTCAGTGCACACATAACACCCAGGGTGGCGTGTTGGTCTTGCAGCTTCACAAACACACTGGCAATGCTAGTGCCACATTTGTCACACCCAGGCAACTTCTGGGCAATGCAGCCACTTTGGTGACTGGAGCCTTAATATTTCTGAATCCCAAGGACTTGCTGGGATCCCCTTTCTCCTTAGATTCCAAGATTTCCTGCAAAACCAGGAATGAAGTGGACTGTTTCAGAGGCTCATTTAACTCCTGTTTTTCCTGAAGCATCTTGTAAACTTTAGCTTCTTTGTCAGTGACGAGTCCACTTGGGGACAGAGAATGCTGAGACTTGGCCATTTGCCTCTGGCCCACTGGCCATCGTCTTTGACTCCAAGGCACCACTGCAGGTGGAGATGTTTTCAGATGAGTGGAGGCCAGAGGGTTGTTGTGCTGGTTTGTGATGACCCTGGGGGGAGAGCTGGAGGCAGGCAAGGTGGTGAAGGGCATGCCACTCCGGTTATGGGCGCCTTCTCTGTGTGGGACTTCTTGCAGGTCAGAGGCTCAATTCATCTTGTATGGATGACATTTCCCTTCTTCTGTCACCAGAAGAGACCAGACTTTATTTTCAGATCTGGCTACCATGCGAGTCACAGCCCTTGATTTTGTTCTGAGCTTCCAAAGTGTGTCATGTTGCTGGAGTTTTCCCCATCCACGGCTGTGATTACCTCTCCAGTACATAATTAGATATAGCAGCCTTCCTTGCCCCCCACAGGGTGGAAGCCCTGTGGCCCTGGGTCCTGGAGGACTACTTTCTGGGTGGTCATGGCTGGGCAGTGGCGAACGTGGACCCAAGGGGATGGATGCAGAGAAAGTGTGCGCGCCACAGGCCTGTGGAGTCTGGGGCACAGCAGGTTTCTTTTTTATGTCAGATAAATAACTTGGTAATTCAAGCATCAAATTAGTTACTTTAAAATAACTTCTATTAATTTTAAATGTTTTTATTTTGTGTGTAGAATAGCATTTGCTCTGCTTGTTGCCATAACTTGAAGGTGGCGGCAGGCCCCACAGTTGTGCCGTCTGTGCCATCAAGACCACTTCTGTGGGACTCTTGGTGAGAAAACCCTCGGGCCCCTCTCTGCCCTCTGAGTTCCGCTGACCCACCTGCTAACTTCCTTTGTCTTTATTAATTGCTCTATATACTGCTTAGTCTATGCCAAATACCCTGTTGTGGAGAGAGATAATAATCAAGGCAGTTTTAGAGATGTACTTAGTGTTTTATTATATGAAATTACTTTTTGAATGATGCTGGTTTGTAAAAAATACTCCAGCATTATTTATACCTATGTTTTATTGTATTTTTCCATTACCATTTGTCCTCCTTATAAAGTATCTGCTTTAAAAGAAGTGTATAATGTTTGCTGATGTTTACTAGCTTAAGTTTTTAAACTGATCATTATAAGCGAATATTAGTACCAACATATTTTGAAGGTACTTGATCTAGCCTGTTCTCTAAATTATCTCCTTTTAGTGTCTAAGTGCTACTTTTCAAGCAAGGAACTGCATGGGTAATTCTAGGACAGTGTCTAGAACTTGTCTCGTTTCTAAGGGCTTATTGTCTCCTTAATGACTAGGCCGTCTCCTGGGAATGGCTTGTGGCCACGTTCCTTGGCTGTCTCTTCAGATTTTGTCTCTTACTCTTCTTTCCACTTACATCATCTAAAATATCCCCTTTTGGTACTTTAATAGGTATTGCATTGAATCTGTAAGTTGCTTTGGGTAGTATGGACATTTTGATGATGTTAATTCTTCCAATCCATGAACACAGTATATGTTTCCATTTGTTTGTGTCTTCCTTGATTTCTTTCTTCAGTGTTGTATAGTTTTCTGCATACAGGTCTTTAATCTCCTTGGTTAGATTTATTCCCAGATATTTTATTTTTGTTTTTGTTGTATTGAATGGGATTTTTTTCTTGATTTCTGCTTCTGCTGATTCATTGTTAGTATACAAAAATGCCTTTGATTTCTGAATATTGACTTTGTATCCCGCTGTTTTGCCAAATTCATTTATTAGTTAGAGAAGTTTTTTGGTAGAGTCTATAGAATTTTCCATGTACACTATCATGTCATCTGCAAACAATGACAGTTTTGTTTCCTCCTTTCCAATTTGAATGCCTTTTATTTCCTTTTCTTGCCTAATCGCTGAGGCTAAAATTTCCAATACTATATTAAATAGAAGTGGTGAAAGTGGACAACCTTGTCTTGTTCCTGATCTTAGTGGAAAAGCTTTTAGTTTTTGCCCATTGAGTATGATGTTGACTGTAGGTCTTTCATATATGGCCTTTATTATATTGAGGAATGCTCCCTCTATTCCCACTCTGCTGAGTACCTTTATCATAAATGGGTGTTGTACCTTATCAAAAGCTTTTCCCACATCTATTGATATGACCATGTGGTTTTTGTCTTTGGTTTTGTTTCTGTGGTGTATTACACTTATTGATTTGTGGATATTGAACCATACCTATTAAAGTACCAGTGGCATATTTCACAGACATAGAACAAACACTTCAAAAATTTATATGGAACCATAAAAGACCCCGAATAGCAGCTGCAATGTTAAGAAAGAAGAACAAAGTAGGAGGGATCACAATACCTGATATCAAACTGTATTACAAGGCCACTATAATCAAAACAGCCTGGTACTGGCATAAAAACAGGCACATAGACCAATGGAACAGAATAGAGAACCCAGAAATAAACCCAACTCTCTACAGTCAATTAATATTTGACAAAGGGGGCAGTAACATAAAATGGGGTAAAGATAGCCTCTTCAACAAATGGTGTTGGGAGAACTGGACAGCTACATGCAAAAAAATGAAACTCGAGCACCAACTTACATCATACACCAAAATAAATTCAAGGTGGATAAAAGACTTAAATATAAGCCATGACACCATTAAAGTCCTAGAGGAGAACATTGGCAGGAAAATCTCAGATATTTCACGCAGCAACATTTTTACTGATATGTCCCCTAGAGCAAGGACTATAAAGGAAAGAATAAACAAATGGGATCTCATCAAAATAAAAAGCTTCTGCGCAGCTAAAGAAAACAGCATTAAAATAAAAAGACAACCAACTGTATGGGAAAACATATTTGCCAATGATACCTCAGACAAAGGTTTAATCTCCAAAATATACAAAGAACTCACACGACTTCACTCTAAGAAGACAACTAACCCAATTAAAAAATGGGGAAAGGACTTGAACAGACACTTCTGCAAGGAGGACATACAGAGGATCCAGAGACACATGAAAAGATGCTCAATATCACTAGCTATCAGAGAGATGCAAATTAAAACTACAATGAGATACCACTTTACACCGGTGAGAATGGCTATCATAAACAAAGCAATAAACAACAAATGTTGGAGAGGGTGTGGAGAAAAGGGGACTCTGGTCCACTGTTGGTGGGATTGCAGACTGGTACAACCATTATGGAAAACAGTATGGAATTTTCTCAGAAAACTAAAATTGGACTTGCCTTTTGACCCAGCAATTCCACTGCTGGGATTGTATCCTAAGAACCCTAAAACACCAATCCCAAAGAACCTATGCACCCCAATGTTCATAGCAGCACAATTTACAATAGCCAAGAGTTGGAAGCAACCTAGGTGCCCGTCAGTAAATGAATGGATCAAAAAACTATGGTACATATACACAATGGAATTTTATGCTGCAGAAAGAAAGAAGGAGCTCCTACCTTTTGCAACATCATGGATGGAACTGGAAAGCATTATGCTGAGTGAAATAAGCCAGGTGTTGAAGGACAAATACCATATGATCTCACCTTTAACAGGAAGCTAAACAACAAAACAAACAAGCAAGCAAAATATAACCAAAGACACTGAAATAGAGAACAGGCTGACAGTGACCAGAGGGGAGAGGGGAGGGAATTTCAGGGGAAATAGGGGAAGGATTTAGAGGAATATATATAAAGGATACATGGACAACAACTGAGAAGGGTGGAAATGGGAGGGAGGGGGGGATTTGGGGGGTGAGATGAGGTGGGAGTAATAGACAGAAAACTGTACTTGAAAAATAATTTAAAAATTGGAAAAAAAATAAAATATCCCCTTTTGTAAATTCTGGACCTGGCTTTTCCTCTAGCTTTGAAATAAATTCAGCACACTTGTTCCAACCCCAGAGATAATGCCGTGATGAGAAAAGTCATTCCTAAAGTTCATTGTTTGAAAGAAAGATTTTTCTCACACACACACATAAACTCTGTTGTTCTCAAGACAGTCTCATGAGCTTTCTATTCCAATAGATCCACAGTGGAGATAATTAAGCAGCCTTCTTTAAATGATGTTCAACCATAGCTGTATGTTTAACTTAACAGGGTTTGAGAGGAGAGGTATGTTTCTTAAATCATTAATAACTACAATTGAGTTTCAGTTCTAAAGATGTGCAACCTATAGTTCCTCAGTATATAATCCCAAGCCAAAGAAATCAAAGAGTTTTTAAATTTACTTTCTTATTATTTCTGAAATATAACTGGCCTATCTTAAACTTCATCTCATTAGGGATATACAGAGAGGGATTAGTTTTCACAGTTTACTTTGGCAGTTAATGATTGAAACATCTTTCTGGTCTTTTGCAACCTTCTCATGAATCTACTCAGTTAAGTGGAATGTCAAAGAATAATTAGACAAATGGTAGCTTAAATCTACAAGCTAAACAAATCCACTCCAATCAAGTTAAATATAACAAGCTCACATCTCATGTGGACTCTGCCAGAACATGGGTGCCTTGCAGCGTTCGTCTTCATTTAGTAACACAGGCATTTGGGCGCTTCCAGAAATGCCTGATTCACTCTTTTCTGCTTTTAAGTTGCCCAAAAGCCTAATTCGCATGGTTAGCTCTCCTGACCCTGTGCACACAATGACTTCCTGCTGGGTGTGTGCTTCCCTCTCCCTTCAGAACAGGGGCTGCAGTGGGGCATGCGGAGCGCTGGAGAGCTGGTGCCCCCACTGCTGGGGACTGAATCCCAGCTTCCTCATCCTTCACGTGGCGTGTGCCTGAGGAACGCTTCCTCCCCCAGAGCTTCCCAGTGGGGTGGCGCCTGAGCCGCCCCCGGTGGTCACCTGCACGTATTCTCACTCTGTATTAATTCTTTTGCCTTTCCCTGTCTCCCTTTATCACTCCCCTGCCAGGATCGGCTCCCCAGTAAACTGCTTACACTCAAATCCTTCTCTCAGGGGCTGTTTGGGAGGAAACTCAACTTAGGTCACTGGTTTTAATGAGTTACTTTTGAGATTCTCTGCACATTTTAGTCAAGATCTACTGAGTAGAAAACAAATGCTCGTTTTAAATGAATAGCATTGGGTTTGAAACAGATAGATGTGTTGGCTTTGCCAGCCTGATTGATTTTAAGGACTCTTTTGCTGAAGCTTTCCCACTGTAGAATATAAAGTAACCCTACCCTGCCTTGCTATTTTGGGGCTCTCGATGTTAGGCTGATTATGTTTAGGATTTCTGCATATTCATGCCTCTTGGCTCTTTTTGGAAAAATAAATGATGAATTTGATTTGACCGCTCTACTAAATGAAGCCCTAGAACATGATACACATTCACACACATAGACACATTTTAAATGAAGAAATAGAACGATACTCAGCAGCATTTTATAAAGTTAACTGAAGACTGTTTTCTGTTTTTAAAAATTCTGATGCTCTGTATAATCTTGCAACGTGAGTAGTCAAATGATGTTTCCAATTGCTAATTCAAGTCTGGAGTTTGGGGCAAACCAGAATTTTTTAATTGAATTGACTGGGGTGACATTGGTTCATCCGACCATACAGAATTCCTGGATAGGCCCTCCGAAGAGTAGCAGAAGGATACAATTCAGAGAGGAAGAAAACTAATTAATTTATGTGACTTATCTCATCTTGCTCGATAGCTCCCATTTCCTTTCAGTAGCAAACACAAAACACCCTCCACTACAAAATAGCCCCTTCAAGGTTACTCAGTTTGTTAAATGTAAAGTACTTTTATTTGGGGAGGATGGTTAGCCTTTCAGGGCATCTTTCCAACCTCCTCTTTCCCCTTGTCTCTGAGAAGCTTCTTGACACAAGGTCAAGTTCAGCGAACACTGTGAGGTCAGGAGGAGAAATGTCCAGACTCCATTTGCTTTCCCTGACTTTGGATGGGGTATGGCTGTTAGGTGAGTGTCTCAGTGCCTGTGCCCCTAAGCCCCAGTGCATTTGGTCACCTGTCCTCCAGCTTCTCTCTGCCCCACCCCTTCTGCCCTCAAACCTCTGGGAGGCAAGATGCTGCTGAATTCTTAGCTACCTGTCAAATCCCCTGTCTCTTACTATGTGCCCCCACCTGGCAAGAGAGCCTGTTAGTCTGAATCCCTCCCATGCTACGTGGAAGCGGGTGTGTGGGTGCCACCTCTGCCTAAGTATGTGACATCTGTGTCTGCTCTCCCGTGGCCAATCCAGTGCCTATAACACACTTTTGAGGTGTCCTCTAGCTCCAGCCAAAATGGGAAAGTGGTATGGGCTCCCATTGCTTTTTGCTCCCAGCTCTCTCCCCTGATATCCTTCTCTGTACCCTGAGTCTGAGAGTCAAAAAAAAAAAAAAAGAAAAATCCAGGCTCTGACCCTTTTTGTTTGGCTTGTGCAAGGTAAAAAGATCTGAGAATTTAGAAAACATGTTCCTTCCAGCAAAGCTTGGTTCTCAAGGCTCTCATCTAACTGTAAATTCGGGAATAATTTAATTTTGAAACTCAAAGTTGAATAATGATTTATTTGTTCTGGGAAATATCCAACAACCGCCTGAAGTAATGAATATTACTCCTTTAATGGGTGGGGAGTTATAGAAAAGTGGATTTATGATGAACAAAAAATACATTGGTTTAATATTTTCAAAAGCATTATTTCCTTTAAAACGTTATTTCAAGCAGTGTGTCTTGAAATAGACTCTTATTCACATAGCCATTGATGAATAAGTCCAAATAAAGCAGAGTATGTAAGGCTGGCAATGCTTAAATTTACACAGCCTGTGAATTTTCTGAATAAGAGATGCAAAATTATATTCCTTTCTGCTAATCTAAGCTTTATTACTGCCGAAAGTGCAATACTCAGATTCACTCAAGTTTGGCCTTGAAAAATTAAAAGAACATCACTTCTTATGAGCCCGACCTTCATCCACAGTCATAATGGTGACTCTAGTTTTGTCTCAGATGAGAGGCTTACCAGGAAACAAGAGGGCACAAATTCTAAAATGCCATCCTTTCTAAGATGTATATCCATATCTGTTCTTTCCTGTTCATCCACCCCAGATGTAGGCGTTGTTTAAAGCAGATTTCCAGATACTCGTGCACCCCACTGTTTATTTCAGCTTGACCCCCCATTTCTGGAGTGAGGAATGGGGACGTGGGACTCTTCTGCTTAATGGTGGCTTTGCAGACAGAGTCAGGTGACATAGGAGAGGGATCACACTCCAGTGGGCGCCTGCAGTTTGGTGAGGCCCTCAAAAATGTGACAAGGAGCTCCTATTTATGGAGCTGCTCCTCCCTGCCAAATGCTTTCAGACAAGGGGGAGGAGGGTGGCTCATGCCCTAACAGACCAAGTGTCATTTTCACTGGTCAGGGGGCAGGATTGAACATTTATTGGAATGGAAGGTGAGACCTAGCATTTCTCAAGAATCTACTACACAGGTACTGTGCATGCCTTGTCTTATCTAACCCTGACAGCAACCCCACGGCATTCTCATTTTCCAGACGAGAAAATGAAACCCACAGTTCACAGACTTTCTCAGGACCACACTGCTTGTGACTGATGGAGATGGGAATGGAACCCACCTCCATGGGATTCTGGGTCTCGGGCCTTTAGCACTACAGCAAAATGAGCAGAGACACACATTTGCCTTTTTTCACCTGCACTATGGTGGGATTTTTGACCTTTTCTCCTAAAAGGTCAGTTAACCAAGATGAGTCCAAAGTTCAAGAAGATGCCAAAGTGGTCTGTTGACACAACATGCGGAGTCAACCTGAGATTAGGAACTTAAATCCCAGAATGAAGTCCTGGAAAATTGCTACTAAAAACTAACTGGGAAGTCTTAGAGGCTTAACAGTACAAGGATTTACTTTTTATCCTAGATTATCATGGCACATCTAAAAAGTTTGATATTTTACTTGGCACATTATCTATTTTGTGCTAATTAATAGCCATATTCAGAGCTGATTATGCCAGGACCATTACTAGCACAAACTTGGGGTTTTTTTATATGGCTTGGCAATGCCAAAATTATGGATATGCCTTAAATGTACTAGTAGAAATGATCGTTTCCACATTTCAATATTATTTTCAATTTCTAATAGGTCAGAAGGCATATTTATAATCCATTCATTCAATAAGCACTTAATAAACCATTCATTCATAAATGGGACATTACCTGATTAAAGCAGAGATGCCACATGCCTTGGGAAGTAAGATTTGAATCTTCTCCATAACTCTTCTGTGGGCTAATTTAGAGATGTAAATGGAAGAGGGCTTTTTAAAAGATTTTTCCTCATCATTTTCCATTTAGTTGGAAATGGTGTATTGAGACAGATAGGCCTCATGTCAGATGATGGAAACAAAAATAGTAAGCAGATTGCTCTGGCCTGGCGTCTCGGTTGGTTGGAGCGTTTCCTATACGCTAAATGTTGTCAGGTTCCATCCCCCGTCAGGGCACCAGCCTGGGCTGTGTGTTCAGTCCCTGGTTGGGCACCTACAGGAGGCAACCAACCAATGTCTCCCTTTCACATCAATGTCTCTCTCGCTCTCTCCCCCCGCCCACTTCCCTCCCTTCCTCTCTCTCTAAAATCTATAAAAATATCCTTCTCGGGTAAGGATTTAAGGAAAAGAACAGTAAGTGGAGAAAGAAAATGAGAAGAGAGAAGTAATATAAAAAAGGAAAACGCCTCACAATCAATCCTACCACAGACTAAGTGGAAACACTTTGTATGGAACCAACTTTATCAGACTCACCTCCACCTCCACCCCGTTAAAGAGAGAGAGAGAGAGATCCAGAAAAAATTATAATGCACTCAACTTTCTTTTGCCATTCAAAAGGGCTGTTTTAGATTAGTTGATCACACCTGCAGCTGGGTAATGTTCCCCCCAGCCAATCACGTTGGCAGACCCCGGAAGACCAGCTTGCGTCTGTAACCATCCATGTGTGGATGGCATCTGGAAGGCGAATTACACTCCAGATTTATAACTTTACTTTGCTGCTTTTCTGGGAAGCAACTGAGCTTTATTTACACCTGTCTTCAAAAATAAACACTCAAGCACCCATGAAGGCAGTAAACCAGATGGGATCAATAATTTACATATCTCCAGGGAGTCTATCAAGCAGCAAAAGCAGACGAAACAATTGACTGTTTTCCAGTGATTACCTTATTTTAACACATATGAGACACCTATACTTTGATTGGATTTAACTGATGGTCTATTTGTCTTCAGGTGTATGTTACTGAGGACCAGTACAGTGTTTCTTAAACAGGGAGAGAAGAGAGCAAAGAAAGAGAGTAAGGGAAGGAGAAAGGGGGAAAAAAAGAAGTCTGAAAGAAAAACTTAACAGTGAAAGGAACGTACTCATGCTGAGTCCCTTTCTTGTCAGAAATTATCCAATTCCTATCACTTACCTTCTTTCATCTGTCCCTCTTAACTTCTTTGATCGTTCCCCCTTAAACAGCCAGATAAAATAACAATTTCCCACCCTTATAAGAGTATAAATATGGCCAGGTAACTTCTCTGTGTTGTTCTTTAAATAATGAATTGTATTCATAACCATACCTACTATTTACAAAAGCAGCCAAAGACCTGTTATCATCAGTGTTGGAAAAATAGCTCCTGCTTTGCAGCCCTAATCCTTCGGCACACTCTCCACTCCCTTTTTTCCTTTTTCATTTCCTATACTTCATCAGTTTCACTCTCAACCCTTAATTAATATTCCCCCAAGCATAAGCCAATCCGTCTCAACAGGAGGGGCCGCGTCCCCAACCACCGAGCTCTTTCTCGTGTTGAACGTGGGTGTGGTACTCCGGGTACAGCTCCCTGGGACTAGTTCTGTGTTCAGTTGTGCTCTGAACTTAACCCCTGACTCACACTGTGTTTTACGAAGAATCAGGACACCATTCTTTGTATGTAGGTATTTTATTCTATTTAAATATTATTCCCTTTCACCAACCCTTAATATCATTTACCACATCAGTGGAGAATATACCTGAAAATAAAATTAAATTGTTTTTTTTCCTTTTCCTGCCTAATTGGTTTCTGAAAGGTAGACAGCTTGAAGACTATGTACTAGCTTTAAAAACAAATGGCTGAGTTTTTAGGAGCTTTGTTTTCACATCTGTGCTTCCCTCGCCTCGCTTGACTGATCTCTCTCTCCTTAATTAAACTCTTTAAAGCCTCGGGTCCATACAGGTTAGAACAGTGGGCCTTGAAATAATCTGAGTTCCCACCGACTCCATCAGATCTCTAAAGTCATAAGCCATTGGCCTCGACCAGAGGTTATTTATATCACAAATAATATCAAGTATTATATCACAAATAATTTGTGATCATTTGTAATAGTTATAATAGTTATATAACTATTATAACTATAATAGTTATAATATCACAAATATTATATCACAAATAATAATAAAGTCAAGAAAAGGCAGGAAGAGAAGGGAAAGGGAACAGAAAAAAGGGGACAAATAAAAAGCAAATAGTAAGATGGTAGATTTAAAGCCACAGTGAAATGCACTGCACACCCATTGGAATGCTTAACATTAAAAGGACTGGCAATAGTGGTGACAAGGGACAACTGCAACTCATATATTGCTAGTAGAAGTGCAAAATGTCACAGCCACTTGGAAAAGTTTGACAGTTTAAAACTCTAAATCCAGTCAACATGCTTTGAGATTAATAATTCTCCTCTTAGGGAAAGAGGAAGAGAAAGTAAGACTTTACTAGGCAGCAGGAAAAACCCACAGTAGCTATTCTCAGACGCCAGTTGTTTCTTAAATAAAACTATATACCCAAGGTCATTGGCAAATAAGGAGAAGGAACACCAACTCTCTGAGTTTAAAAACTAACCACAGGGAAAACAAGAATACTTTAGGGAATGGAGAAAAAATAACTTTTTAAAGCACTCTCCAAAAGAGACCTGAGAAGAACCGAGGAGGGGGAGGAGAAAGGAAAGGAAGAACCAGAGAAAAAGAAGGTGCTCTTAGAAATTAGAGTAAAATTGCTGAAATAAGACATCAAGGAGCTAGAAAACAAAGTTAAAAGAAATCCTAAGAATATAGAATAAAATGAACCAAACCTATGTGGTGATGTGTGAGTTTACCATACTGAAGTTTGAAAATCCTCACTGGGCATGAAAAATGGAAATTAGTTTGAACCTCATGATTAATGAATGCCCACATTCTTTTTAAATGGAACCATTTTTGGATGCCGAGGTAAGGCTCACAGCACTTTCTCTGATTAATGGAAAGATGCTGCCCAGTTTCACAGGGCGTGTCCCCTGGGAATGTGGCTATTGCTTTTGGACTTAAAATGAAGTGAGCTTTAAAATAGTTTTAAAACATATGCTTCATGCTGCCAGAAACATGTTAGGCTGTATATAACTGGAAACCTAACCAATGATGTCTTCTTCAAATAGGGGTTTGTTTTGCTCCCCAAGCCAGGAGTCAGATGTGGGTGTGTGAAGGCACTGATTCAGCTGCAGAAAGATACTACCAAGACCCCCAGGCCATTGTTGTCCTTTCATTTCTCCATCCTCAGCTGTTGCCTGCAGTTCTCGCCCTTGTCATAATGAAGACGTCTGCATACCAGTATCCTAACAGAGAAGACAGCTAATGTTTCTGGTCCAGGGTCCAGTGTTCGCAGACCGTTGGCTTAAAGTAAAGAGTGGCATGATGCATGACAACAAAGCAATACGTGGCCCACTTTTTAGGTTTGTTCTTTCCCTGCCCATTCATGTGTCAGCTCACTCTGAGCTTCTTGAGGCCAGGACCGATGTATTACTGTTTTCACCATGTCTGCTGGAGTCCCTGGTACACAATAGACAATACACATTCACTGGATGACCTGCCCTCCATTCACACCTTCTACTTGCTCCATTGGCACTGGATTAGAATTCGCAAAACATTTCTATTTAAGGCAGTGCCGGCAATGAAATTCTTTAAGTTCCAATTCAAAAGGATGTCTTAGATACACAGTGTCTTTGGTTCCATGGATCCTTTTTATGCGTTTTCAGGTTTGGGAACAAATGATCACTGATGTGGTTGAAGAAAACCAAAACACAACTATTAAGAAATTGTTTGAGTGTAGATAAAAATAATGATCCTAGTTCCAAAAGTAACGGCACTTAAATATCCAGACTATTTTATCAGGTATAATTAAAAGTAAGCATTTAGGCTTTTAAATTTCTAGCAACTTTACTTAACATTTTTAATTTATATATCCACCAGCATCTATTAAATTCTTTCCAGATGAGTTATCCCTCCCGTATCCTTCTGTGGTACCTGGTAACGCCTCTAGTATAACACTCACCACACGTTGCTGAAAAACTTTTTTTATATCTATTTTTCATAGTAGTCATGTGGGCTCCTCCCACATCCCCAGGGAATAGCTGCATCAGGCAAGGCATTGAGAATATTTTTCAGAATGAGCATCACAGAGTCATTGCCTTAGAAAACTTTCCAGTTGAGAAAATGAGACAAGAATGTACATTAATGTACTCATTTAGAACCACAAAACTCATAATATCTATCTATATTACTTCACTAGAAATCTCAAAATACTTAGAAAAAAAGATCCTAATCATCTTGAGAGCAAGGACAGAGTATCTCTTGCAATCTTGTAAAATATTCTTTGATAGTAAATGTTCAGTGAGTCAGTGTTGAATATAATGATATGATTTGATAGATGCACAGAAGACTTCAGAGGGCAGACACTATATCATACATACTTACATCTTCTGCATCTCAGTCAGTGCCTTGCATGTGTCTAGTCAGGCAGTTGGTATACCTGGAAGTTCTCAGGGGCATTAGCTTAGTCAAATCCAAAATGTTTCAGCTCTATAAATGATTTATTACTCTAAGAAAAAGAAATTCCTGACTAATAATCTTCAAATCAGAAGCTGTGCCTTGAAGTTCGAAAGTCGTTCAGTACTCCATTTAAAACAGCAACCAATACAGGAAATAGGGAAAGTCCCGCCTAAGGTGGCATTAAAATAGGATGTGTAAAGTTTAAATTATAGCTGGGTGAGGGCAGCAAAGAGTTTTAGCAGGTCAAATCTTGTTTGCATTAATTATAGATGCTCCTGCTGAGTGAAAAGATCCCTGGAGTCTGCTGAGCCATTGTGCTAAATCTGGTCCTCCACTGAAAAAAACTGGTTTCATTGTGCCGGGAAGGAATAGAATGATTGAAAGGAAATGCGAGCCAACAGGGACTTGTTTCTAACTACCCCCAACCCTCCCAAAAAAAAACCAGAGGACTTGTGGATGCTTAACATAACTACTGCAGTGTTCACTGGCTGATGTCTCTAGCAGACCGATGCTCTGTAGTCACAGTTCATTAGCTTCGGCAGTGTTCTTTTTTTCTGAGTTCAGAACAGGCCGGTGTGCAAAGAATGATGATGTTGAGGAATGTTTTTAAAAAGTCTGCCTCAAATTGCCAACTAGCAGGGGAAAAGAATATTTCATAGATACATCTAAGTAACTAAAAATGTGCTGACATGCTAACACAAGAGCTCTTAAAATATATGGAGAAATGTGTTACATTCCTCATCTTAGCACAAAGAGCCTAGACCATATAAGTTTTTATATTTATAAGTCATAGCCCTGAAAGAAGGCTCAGCTCTCTGTATTGACTAATTTGTTTTATTTCCAGAACTTGCTGGTGGAGAGGCAGATGCGCTTGGTACCAAAGCAAAATTCTATAGGTTGGCATTTGGGACCTCTTTTGACCTGTGCCCCCGATTCTGTGGGATTTATGCAGTGTGCCCATCAACTTCCTGAAAGTCTGGTCTTGCAGTATCAATGCTTTCAGGAGGTGAATACCCCCCACTAAGTGGAAGGAGCCATTTATGTGTTTGGTGAAAAGGAGGAAAGTAGGACTTTAGATGCTTAGACTTTGCTACCAGTGACACAGCCCCAGGAATATCCACTAGGCCCATTTTCCGTCACATGAGATCAGCTCCTCTATTGTGAAACAAACCTGAATCATAATATTGCTCAATGAATACATTTGCATGCATATATCCTATATAATAGCCATCATAATGTCATGGACTCTTTTTATGATCTCCTCACTTTATTTTTATATATTAAAAAAATCACAATTATTTTTAATTTTAAAAAATATTGCATAGAGGACCTTTTGTGACATATATTATAAAAACCCAAACTTCTGACCATCCTCTGTTTTTGCTATGTAATGAGCATTCAAAGTACAACTTTTCCATCATCCGTAAACTTGAAAACATTTTTTTTACACTAAGAGGATTTCTCACTCTGAAACGCTGTATACTGGGGCGGGGTGGGGGGGGGGCCGCCGATTATCAGATACGTGCCGGGTGCATGACCATTGCCACCTCCCGCAGCCAGAGCAGAAGGTGCTGCTGCTTTTGGGGAATTCAGAGTCAGTCTCAGAGTCCTTTTCCATGTTCCAGGCTGCCACCCTTAGTTGATCGATGGTGGCTTTTAAATCAAAACTTTTTGCACATTTGTTCAAGGTTCCATTATCTCCCAAGAATCAAATCCAGCATCTGAGTTCCAGGGATGTACCCACAAACTCAGACCCACCCCCAAGCAAAACTGATAAAATTTTAAAGCTCATAGATTTCCCTTTACCTAAAAATTCAAAAACCGCTTGGAAGAATGTGCAATAAGGAGAAACAAATTTGGGGTAGCTTTACATTTTCCATCCAACTTGTGATTATGAGTTTAATTGCCATTTATCCTGGATAATAAATTGATATTTTGTTAATACTTTTCAACTGCAGCAAAGTCAGCATGTTTACCTGAAGTGGGAAGGAGGGCAAGTAACATTAAATATCTTTTGTCAAAAAACTATAATTTAAAAATCTCATCTTTTTCCTCACAATAGTTCTCCTAGGGAGAAATAATAAATCTCGTGTGTCCTGTGGAGGAAGTGGAGACCAGGGCAGATTACATGACTTCCTCAAGTCATGCAGCCCTTAGGGGGCGGAGCCAAAGTCCAGACAAATTTACGACTGTCTACACGGATTGTGGCTGTTTCATGAAACCTTAAAGATTTCATTTGTTTTTACTCTGTGTGCTTCCTGAACTGAGTTAGTGGACTCTGACTAAGCAGACCCATAGCCTTGGACTTGTGGGTTGGTCCTAGCAGCTCCCTGCAGTCTTAGTCATGCCTGCGTTCCTGTGCTAGAGTCAGAAGGCAAGGAATTGGACCTTCCATGGTTGTAAAAAATAAATGTCATATAAACATGTAAAAAGAAATACTCAATGCAGAGCATTTTCCTTTTAAGTATGGGCCATTTGTGTTTTATGGATTTCTATTTAAATGTTAGAATAATCTTACCAATGTATATAAAATGACCTCTTGGGATTTTGACTGAAATTGCATTGACTCTATAGGTCAGTTGTGGAGATTTGACATTTGATATATGGTTTCTAATACTTGGTCATACATTGTCTTCTATTTATTTAGTCTTCACTAATTTTTCCCAATAGCATCTTATAGTTTTCTGGGCAGAGGTTTTGACCACCTTTCATGAAATTCATATTTAAGGATTTTTAGTGCAATTACAAATAATACATCTTATACAGTTTTATTTTTCTTTTTTCTAGTTATAAAAATTCAATATTTTATATTGGTCTTATATCCAGCATACTTGCAGAACTCACCTATTAACTTGAGGTACTAAATCCTGCATTTTTACTTTTTCTAGCTCCTGTCATTCCCAGGACCTCCAGCACAATTCGTAATAGAAGTGGTGATATCAAGCATCCTTATCCTCGCCTCATGTAATGAATTAGGAAGTAATTGTTTCTTTTCTGTTCCATGAAGAGTTTCCTTAAGATGAGCACAGCTAAATGTTTGGGAATTTTTACCAGTGAAACCAGAAACCTCTATCAGTCAAGTTTTCATCATGAAAAGGTTATTTTTCGTTGCAGGTTCAACTTTTAAAATAAATATAGTACAATTTAGATTTTCTCTATCTCTTCTGTAGGGTTTGGTAAGTTGTACTTTTTAGAAAGATTTTAGATACTTATTTGTAGAGAGAAGGGAAGGGAGGGAGAAAGAGAGGGACAGAAACATCGATGTAAAGAGAAACATCAATCAGTTGCCTCTCACACACACCCCAACCGGGGGCCAAATGACAGCCCAGAGAGGTGCCCTGACTGGGAATCGAACCAGCAGTCCCTCACTTCACAGAACAACACCCAACCAACTGAGCCACACTAGTTAGGGTGGTAAGTTGTACTTTTTAAATGATGTCACATGAAAGTGAATCTTTAAATCTAGTGGATGAAGTTAAAGATAAATGTCTCTTATGATCCTTTTAGTGTTTGTAGCATCTGTAATGGTGCCCTTTTTTCATTCCTGAGTTTGGTAATATGTGTGTTCTCTCATTCTTTTTTAAATATCTTACACTAACATCAATTTATTAGCCTTTTCCAAACATACACACATGTACACTGTGGCTTTGTTTGTTATTTTTTCTGTTGTAATGTTTTTGTGTTTTATTCATTTCTGCTCTTATTATCTTCTTTTAATTTCTTTGAGTAAAATTTTATTTTCTTTCAATCTTTTTCAGAGAGGATACTGACACATATCAGTATCAATATATATTTGGTGTTATAATATTTTGTCTGAACATAATATACACCCCCAAAAAGTTACATGGCATACTTTCATCATTATTCCATTTAAACTATTTTCTAATTTTTTTTAAAGATTTTATGAGCTTCCACCAAGATGGAGGCATAGGTGGAAACACTGTGCCTTCTCCCACAACCAAGTTTGAATACAACAAAGGTTTGGAGAAACAAAGACACAACCAAAGGACAGAAAATTGAATTATACGGAAGTCCGACTACATCTAACCGTTCAACGGGGACGGTAAGAGGGGCCGAGCCAGCAGCGAGCAGGGTCGGGCAGGACCGGGCCCGACCCAGGCGCGCAGGCAGACGAGAACCAGTTGGGGTGCGGGGCAGACCGTGGGCGCATATTCGCGCACAGTGAGACAGACCACGCAGGCCCCAGGGGGCGAGGGCTGACAGCGGTGGCACACTCACGTGCAGTGGGACGAAACGCGTGGGCCCGGTGACGGCAGCAACTGCGGCACCGGTGAGGGCCGTGGAGGCAGGCGGCGGACAGGACGCCATAGTCCCTCTTTGACCCCGCCCCCACATACAGCCTCACAACCCAGGGACTTAGTTGCCCTTCAGCACCGGTGAGGGCCAGGGCGGCAGGCGGCAGACGGGACGCCAGAGTCCCTCTTTGACCCCGCACCCACATACAACGTCACAACCCAGCGACTGAGTTGCCCTGTTCTAGTGAACACTTTAGGGCTCTGATCCTGCTATGGAACAGGCACGAACAACCTGAAAGATGGCACAAGAAGAACTCAAAGTCCCAGAGCCAATAACTCTAAGCGACCAAGAAATTGCCAGCCTCTCAGAAGCACAATTCAGGACACTATTTATCAGGATGCTCACAGAACTGGTTGATTATAGTCACAAATTAGAGGAACAAAGTTACAAATTAGAGGAACGTGTGAGGGCTGGACTGATTGAAATGAAGGGAGATGCACAGGAAACCAATAGGGATGGAAAGGAAACGGGGACACAAATCAATGGAATGGACCAGAAGGAAGAACAAAACATCCCACCAGAAAGGAATGAAGAAATGAGAATTCAAAAAAATGAGGAGAGGCTTAGGAACCTCCAGGACATCTTTAAAGGTTCCAACATCCGAATTATAGGGGTACCAGAAGGGGGAAAGAAACAGCCACGAGTGGAAAACATATTTGAACAAATAATAAAGGAGAACTTCCCCAGTCTGGCAAAGGAAATAGACTTCCAGGAAATCCAGGAAGCTCAGAGAGTCCCAAAGAAGTTGGACCCAAGGAGGAACACACCAAGGCACATCATAATTACATTAGCCAAGACCAAAATGAAGGAGAGAATCCCAGAAGCAGCAAGGGATAAGGGGACAGTCACCTACAAAGGAGTACCCATCAGACTGTCAGCTGATTTCTCAAAAGAGACCTTACAGACAAGAAGGGGCTGGAAAGAAGTATTCCAACTCATGAAATCCAAAGACCTACAGCCAAGATTGCTTTATCCAGCAAAACTTTCATTTAGAGTGGAAGGACAGATAAAGTGCTTCTCAGATAAGGTCAAGTTCAAGGAGTTCATCATCACCAAGCCCTTATTATATGAAATGCTAAAGGGACTTATCTAAGAAAAAGAAGATGAAAAATATGAACAGTGAAAGGACAGCAAACACACAGTTATTAACAACCACATCTAAAACAAAAGCAAACCAAGAAGACAGCTAGATCAGGAGTGGAACCATAGAAATGAAGAACACATGGAGGGTTAGCAACAGGGGGGTGGGAGGGGGAGAAGAGGGGAGAAGGCACAGAAAATAGCATAGATGGTAGGTAGAAAATAGATAGGGGGGAGGGCGAGAATAGTGGGGGAAATATAGAATCCAAAGAACTTGAGACACGTGGTTATAAACTAAGGGGGGGAGAATGGTGGGGGAGGGAGGGTGTGGGTGGAGGGGATTGAAGGGGGGGAATAGAACAACTGTAATGGTATAATCAATAAAATATATTTTTTTAAAAAAGATTTTTTTTATTTATTTATTTATTTATTTTTAGAGGGGAAGGAGAGAGGGAGAGAAATCTCAATGTATGGTTGCCTTTCATGCGTCCCCTGCTGGGAACTGGCCTGCAGGGAACTGGCCTGCAACCCAGGCATATGCCCTGACTGGGAATCAAACCATGATCCTCTGGTTCGTGGGCCTGTGCTCAATCCACTGAGCTACACCAGCCAGGGCCTATTTTCTAATTTTTATTTTGGTTTCCCGTTTGATCTAATAACAATTTTAAAGTGTGAATTAAAAGTATTTTGAAGTATGTTTGTGGGAGCATTTAGAAGATTTTTAGGTTTTTTGTTATCAATTTTAGCTTGATTTTACAGTGGTCATAAAACATACCCCGAATTATTTCCATTATTTAAAATCATTATGACTTTTTTCCTATGGCCCAGCATGTGGTTAATATTGGCAAGCTTTCCAAATGCACTTGGGAAGAATGTATGTTTTGT
This sequence comes from Sturnira hondurensis, assembly GCF_014824575.4. Lineage (NCBI taxonomy): Eukaryota > Metazoa > Chordata > Mammalia > Chiroptera > Phyllostomidae > Sturnira > Sturnira hondurensis. Next base: position 809,568 of record NW_028081539.1, read on the forward strand.
CATTGTCAAGTGTAGTGTTTCATCTATGTCAATTAGGTCGAGTTTGATAATCCTATTATTCAGACTGATTGTGTCTTTACTGATATGTGTCCTATTCTATCACTTTGTGAGAGAGGTGTGTGAGAAGTTTCTACTAAGTCTGTGTGTTCATCATCTATTTCTGCTTTTAGTTCTATCAGGTTTTACTATTATATAATTTACCAGTGTATTTTGAAATTAAGAACTATTACATCTTCCTGATATTTTGACCATTTTATCATTATAAAATAACTTTATTTCTAGAAGCACTTTTGCTTCTGTAATTTTACAAATGCTACAATAGCTTATTTTTAGATTTTTAAGTTAATGCTCGTTTGTATATATTTCTCCCTTTTTGTTTTAGTTTTTTATCATTGTCCATCTATTAAACAACACACAATTGTTTTTCATCTGGTCTAAAAAAATCTTTGTCTTTTCATCGGAGCATTCAGACTATTGACAATTGATGAAATTCCTAGCATATCTGTGTATGTGTTTCCTGCCTAGAACCGGGGCCATCTTGAGGCTCTTTTGTAAACATCTCACAGGTAAAGTCTTTTCTTTTCTCTGGCTCCAAGGTAAAGTCCTTTAAGGTTTCAATTAAGAGCCTTGGGTGCTTCCCAGTGTCCTTTTCTTCAAAAAGCCATGAACTCCCATTTTTAGAGCTCTAATACTTTGAGGTTGTCAGAACCTTCTGTAGTTTTTAGCTGCTTTTGGCTCCGCTTGTTACCCTTTCGCCTCACAGAGCTCAACCAGCAAATGCCTCACAAGAACACCCAGCAACAGGTAGGGGCCGCACGCTTCTGCAGAGCCCAGGAATGTTGGTCACCTTATGTCCTGGCTCACATCCTGCCTCAAACCTCAAATGCTGTCCCTGTATCCCTGAGTTTGCCTCAAACTCCCATGCCTTTTGGGCCACCCTCTGTTTGGCAAGCCTGATGCATGTTTCTGAGACTTGTCAAGTCCCCCAGAGAGAAAGTCACATGAAGGAAATTGTGCTTATCTCAACTTGCTTCTCATCTTTCTGCAATCTGGACCCTCATGTCTTGGCTGAGTTGTTATCTCATTGGTTCTTTCAAATAGTTTCCTCTTACATTTTGTCCAGATTTTCTCATTGTTCTCAGTGGGAGCATTGGTCTTCCACAAGCTGCTCTACCAGGTCAAAAGCAGGTGTCTGTACAGATACATTTTTTTTCTATACATGTTTCAGTTAACCATTGAGATCTGAAGATTTTAGTGTTGCTTAAACTCTCTGGGCCTCAGGACTCCTAACTGTTGTCCCAGAGGGAAGAGACAATAATCCGCTATGGACCTGAGCCCATAATTGCACACACTGCTCCCAAGTGCCCTTATGGGCCTGAGAAGGGGTGGAAAGAAGAGCCAGTGTCACCTTGGGGCATCGAAAGTTTGCCTTTGCAACCTCCTGATATCATTAATTTCTATGCTTCCCTTTACCAAGCTGCTTAGCACAGCGTCACGCTTTACAAACATACCTTTCAGGGCATGGCCCCAGTGTTTGTGTCAGGAGACATGCTAACATTTTGATTTATAGTGTTTCCAACAGATACCAGTTACATCAACTACAGGTTAAGTGAGGATTCCTGGCCTTGCGAGCACCTGGCTGAGGTTTTCCCAGCACAGTGTTCTGTGCTCCAAGCTGTGGTTCTTCACATCAGCTCTTCCCTTCTCCTTTCCCTGTCCCTGTCTGTTCTTTGCATCTTGTTTGCTGATGACTAGATGGTTAAATTCTATAGATATTCATAACGTAATCTTAATAGGTTAATGTGTTACTCTTCCCAATTTGGTTTTCATTTGTATTTTTTTAAGATTTTATTTATTTATTTTTAGAGAGAGGAAGAAAGGAAGAGAACCATCAATGTGTGGTTGCCTCTGGCACACCCCCTACCAGGGACCTGGCCTGCAACCCAGGCATGTGCCCTGACTGGGAATAGAACCTGTGACCCTTTGGTTCCGAGGCCAGCTCTCAATCCACTGAGCCACACCAGCCAGAGCTAGTTTTCATTTTTTAAGAGATCTTCTTGTTGTCTGATTTTTTTCCTGCAGATTAGTGGGGAAAATAGAGGGTTTGGGTTGATTTTAGATGGTGAACAATCATTCACACCATATATGTCTAAGAACAAGCAAGTAGGTGGGTAGTTATGTGTTTCCTGGGTTAGCATATTTTATTTCTTTCCCTTTCATTTCCATATGGTCCAAGCCCTCTATTCAGTTGGATTTAACAAAATTTGAATTTTGGAATTTTTGAGTGGGTATGATATTATTTGGATGAAGTTATTTTAACATTTTGCAACACATTTCTTAATATTTGTGATATTTTAAATCATGCCAGTCAACTTTTGAATCACTTGCCCTTCCATATCCTAGTACTTAATTATTCACAGTGTTAGAAATTCAATTTAATTACTGTACAAGGTACAATTGAATTGCATACTTTATGAGGAGCATATTATGAATGTCTTATTGCACTGAAAAAAAATGAATGACCTTGTAATAAATTTTTATAGCTTCCATAAAGAACTATTTAGGACAATTTAAAAAAAGACAGTTGCACACCATCGGAATACTTTATCTAGTTCTTTCTGTCAAGATCAGAGGAGAGAAAGAGTCATCAGAAGGATATAAGCACGTGTATCTGGTGAGTATGGAAGCGCATGTGCCTTAATGTGGTGACAGGGGATGGCACTGCGTGTCCGCAGGAAAGATGCTGAGATCAACCCCACTCTCTGCAGGTCAGTTTGTTGCAGAAAAGGAATGGGGACATTTACCTTTTGATGCACAATTTTTATTAAAATATGTTAATTGTAAAATAAAAAACAGATGGAGAAGACTACTTATGGCATAATGGCAATGACACATGGGTGATTAACGTAGCATAATGAATTACTATAGCGTGGTGAACTATGCAACAGTCAAGAAGTAGCACTTCCTTGGCCGGCCACCCTGGCAGCCCCCCACAGTCCCACTTCAGTCACAGTTCCTTGTTTCCTTCGTAAAAGGAACCACTCTTCTGGTTTACATTTCCACTCACACGTTGTGTATTACAAGTGTATCTCTCAACACTGTAATTAATTTTGCCCATTTTTAAAGAGTATTTTTAAAGTCTCTCATAACCTGTTTCTTTACTTCTCTTTTTATGTCCTTGCTTTTCTTTCATTAAATGACCTTGCTTTAACCTATAGTGTTCCCACACTCTGGATTTTGCTGATTGCACTGATGTGTACTTGTTTGGGTGTATTAATTACTTCCTTGGGAGCCATTAGGCAGTTTGGAAATGCTGTCAACTTTGGGCTAATAAGAGAAGCCATCCTTCATTCAGTAGTATCTGCACATGTTGATTTCCAAGCCGACAAAAGCCTTTTGCTCTGTCACTAAAAAGAAGTGTGTGTGTGTGTGTGTGTGTGTGTTTCAGGTGGGCAGTTTGCGTGGAGCTTTTCGGTAATCCTGGTGAGAGGTATCATAAGTGAATACACTCAGTGACTCCTTCTCTTTCTGCCTGATTCTCACTGTGTTACCCGAGGAAGTAAGAGGAGGTGGACCAACAGAGTGGATTAGTGTTCCATAAGACAGCATTTCTCAAAATGTGTGTCTGAGAACACTAACAGCCCTTGACATCTTCATGGATAGTCAAAAAAAGAAAAAACAAAAAAGGCATCTGAAGTCAAATACCATAGGAAAATGCCCAGGGCTCATAAGCATGTTTGGGTTCATTCATTTTTCAAAATCTGTTTGACCAGAGGAGGATTTGTTGGTTTGTTTGTCTCCTTCCACTGAGTGTCTAACAATATCTTGTGATACACGTGTTTACCATGGGTACAATTGGAAAATCCTGATCAGGACTGCACTGAGTCTCCAGACCAAGTTGGGGAGCAAAGGCATCTTAACAGTGTTAAGTCTGATCCATGAATATGGGATGCCTTTCCGTTTATTTAGATCTTCTGTAACTTCTTGCAACACTGGTCTGTAGTTTTCAGAGTATAAGTTTTGCATTTCTTTTGTAAATTTATTCCCATACATTTTATTCCTCTGATGCTATTGTAAATGGAATTACTTTCTTAATTCTCTTTTTTGCATTGTAAATTGTAACTAGAGAATTACAGTAATTTTTTATATGTTGAGATTCTGCACCACAACCTTGTTGAACTTGTTTAGTTGCAGTAATCCTTAGAAGATCCTTCAGGTGTTTCTGTACGTAAGATCGTGTCATCTGCTAACAGCATTTTGCTTCTGCCTTTCCAATTTGGATGCCATCCACTTTGTTTTCTCATCTAATCAGCGTCCATAGCTCCTGCAGTGCAGCATTGAAAAGAAGTGGTGAAGGCACTTGTCCTTGCCTGTACCCGGGTGGAGGGAAAAGGCGTTCAGTGCTCACCACTAGGTCAGATCTTCGCTTGGATATATCCAGCTTGGTCATGGTGTATCATTTCTTATATGTTGTTGGATTTCACTTGCTAGTATTCTGTTGAGGAGTTTTGCATTTATATTCTCAAGAGATATTGATCTGTAGGGGTTGTTTTTCTTGTGATGTATTTGTTGGGTTTTGATAATTACTGCTTCCCAGAATGAGTTAGGAAGTGTTCCTTTTTATTGTTGTGAAGAATCGGTATTAATTATTTAAATACTTGGCAGAATTCAGCAGTGCAGCCTCCTGGGCCTGGGCTTTCCTTTGTGGATATACTTTTGATTACAAATTCAATCTCTTATTACAGATCCGCTCAATTTGTTTATTTCTTCTTGGGTCAGTTTGGGTTGTTTTGTCTTTACAATAATTTGTCCATTTCATCTAAGTTATCTAATTCATTAACATACATTAGTCAGAGTATTCCTTAATACTCATTGTTACTTCTTGTTGGTAGTAATGTTCCCTCTTTGATTCCTCATTTTAGTAATTGAGTCTTCTCTCTTCCTCCATTGGTAAGTCTAGCTGAAGGTTTGCCAATTATTTTCTTGCTTTATTGAGACATAATTGATATATAACATTTTATAAGTTTAAGTGTACATGTCGATTTGATACACTTACATATTGCAGAAAAGTTACCACTCTAGTATTAGCTAACGCCTCCATCACATCACATACTTATCATTTCTTTACTCTGGTGAGAATGTTTAAGACCTACTCTCTTGGCAATGTTCACATGTAGAGTCAATATAATATTATTAACTATAATCGCTATGCTCTACATTAGATGCCCAGAACTCATTCATCTTACTGCTGGAAGTTTGTACTCTTTTAAAGGTTTAAGGATTTTGCTGATTTTTTCAAAGAACCAACTTTTAGTTTCTCTGTCCTTAGTTTTTTTGTCTCTACCTTAACATTTATTACATCCTTTCTTCTGTTTGCTTTGGGTTTAGTTTGTCTTTGCCTCCCAGTGTCTAGGATCAAAGGTTATTCTATTGATCTAACACCTTTGTTTTTGTGATAGACATTTACAGCTATAAATTTCTTCTAAGCACTGCTTTTATAGCTGTATTTCATAAGTTTTGACATTCTGTGTCTTTATTTTCATTTATCTCAAAGTATTTTTCTAATTCTCTTGTAATTTCCCCTTGATTATTTAGGAGTATGTTGCTAAGTATGTCATTAATTTCCATGTATTTGTAAGTTTCCCCAAATTTGTTCTATTCTTGATTTCTAATCTCATTTCATATTCGAGGTTTGTTTTATGGCTTAGTGTGTGGCCTGTCCTGGAGAATGAGCCATGCACTGGAAAAGATCGCACATTCTGCTGCTGTCGGGTAGAATGGACTGTAGATATCTGTTAGATCTCCCTGCTTTGTTGTTGAACATGTCCTCGTTCATTTCTGGCAGTTGTTCTAGCTATTATTTAAGGTGAAGTATTAAGGTCTCCAACTACTATTGTTGAATTGTTCAATTCTCCCTTCATTCCTGGAAGTTTTTGCTTCATGTAATTTTGGTGTACAGTTATTATGTACATATATGTTTATAACTTGTTATACACTCTTGATGGATTTACCCTGTCATAAAAATTTACTGTTTTATAAATTGCCTGTCTTTATCTCTTTTATGTACTTTATAAAAAAGTGCCTGACTTTATCTCTAGGAATATTTTTGTTTTAAAGCCTATTTTGTCTGATATTACTACAGCCACAATAGCCCTATTATGGTTATACTATATCCTTTTTCATACTTGAAGTGCATTTGTACCTTTGAATCTAAAGTGTGTCTCTTGTACATAGCACATGGTTGGATCTTGTTTTTTTATTTTTTACATTTTTTTAGATTTTATTTATTTACTTTTAGAGAGAGGGGAAGGGAGGGCAAAAGAGGAAAAGAAACATCAATGTGTGGTTGCCTTTCACATGCCCCCAACTGGCGACTTGGCCCACAACCCAGGCATGTGCCCTGACTTGGGACCAAACCGGTGGCCCTTTGGTTTGCAGGCCAGCACTCAGACCACTGAGCTACACCAGTCGGGGCAGGATCTTGTTTTTTAATCCAGTTGACAATCTGCATTTTGCTTAGCTTGTTTAATCTGTGCACATTTAATATTAGTATTAAATATTAGTATTAATATTAGTATTAATTTAGATGGTGTTGCATTTGCATTTACAATTTTACTTTTTGTTTTCTATACATATTATGTCTTTTTCTTTCTCTATCCCTCTTTTACTGCTCTCTTTTACTTAAACATTATCTAATATAATATTTTAATTTCTTTAAATTTTCACAGTTTTTGTTGAGTTTTTTATCCATTGCTATGGGGCTCAGCATAGACATCCTAACTTATCAAAATTTACGTCAGAATTACACTAACTTAATTCCAGTGAGGTATAGAAATGTTAATTCTATACATCTTTATTCTATTTTTCTCCATTTTGTTGTTATATATTTTGCATGTTTTCAATATATGTATCATATATTCAACAATGCATTGCCATAATTACTACTTTATATAATGTTGTGTCTTCTAAGGAAGCTAAGAGAACAGAGGAAAGTGAGTGAATATTTATAGCATTTGTTATACTAACCATCTCATTTACCATTTCTGGTTCTCTTCATCTGTGGATTCATTACCATCTGGTATCACTTCCTAACACAACTTTATTCTCATCTTCTTTTTACTGTTATTGGCAAATATATCTCAGGTCTATATATCATAGGCCAAACAATATATATATAGATATATATATAGATATAGATAAATAGATATATAATCATATATATATTTATAACTTTGTACAATTGCTTTTTAAGTCAATTAAGGAGAGGAAATATGCATTTATACTGCCTTCACAATTATGCAGTTACCTTTACTGGTACTGTTTGGTTTTTCCTGTGTGTTTGAATTACTCTCTTGGGTTATTCGCTCCTAGCCTGAAAAACTTCCTTTAGTATTTTGTGTAAGACAAGTCTGCTAACAATATAATTCTCTTTTTTTTTGTTTATCTGGAATGTTTTAATTTTACTTTATTTTTGTAATAGACTTCCTTGGATATATGATTCTAGTTTGACACGGTTTGGGGGGTTTTTAGAACTTTGAATATATACTCCCACTATCTTCTGGCCTCTATTGTTTCTAATGGGTAATCAGCTATTAATTTTACTGAAATTCTTTTCTAAATGGCAAGGCATTTTTTCTCTTACTGTTCTCATGATTTTCTTGTCTTTGGTTTTCTACATTTTTGTTCTGAATTATCTATATGTTGATCTCTTTGTGTTTATTCTACTTGGATTTCACTGAACTTCTCAGATACATATATTGTTTTTCATTAAATTTGAGACATACACAACTCTTCTTTCTTTCAAATAATTTTTTTCTTTTCCCCTCATCTATCTCTCTCTCTCTCTCTCACTGATGAGTTCAATGGTATCCCACATTTCTCTGAAGCTGTTTATTTTTCTTCATTCTCTTTCTCTCTTTGGATTGCATAATCTCTGCCGGTCCATCTTTGGGTTGGCGTGTTCTTTCCTCTGCTGGTTCGGATCTACTGATGAGCCCCTCTGGTGAGTTTTTCACTTTGGTTATTGTGTTTTCAACTCCAGAGTTTTTGTTTTCCTTTTTATAATTTCTCTTTCTATATTGATACTCTCTGTCTGATGACACATTGTCTTCATCTTTACTTCTGTAATCTTAGTTCTTCTTTAGGCCTTTGAATATGTTGTAATGGCTACTTTGACGTCTTTGTCAATGGAAGCTGGCGTTGGCCTGCTCTCGCAGGCAGTGCTGGCTTTGTGTTCCTGTGTTTGTGCCACATCTTCCTGTTTCCTTACAAACCTCATAGTTTTTGTGGAAAATGGGACATTTTGGATAATATGTTGTAGCAACTCTGGGTCCTGGTCTCCCTAATCCTTTCATAGAGATTGTTGCTGTTGCTGGCTTGCTGTTCAGTGACCAGTTGTACTGTGTCAGTCTGTTTCACTGTGCTGGTGTGGACTCTTGCCGTTGCTCCTCAGACGCTGTGGCTTGGGGAGTGCTCACAGCACTGTTGGTGTGGGGGCTTTGTCAGTTTCTTCCCCTGGTCACACCAATCCATCAGTCTCCACTAACTTCTGGTTAGTTGTCCCATTGCTCTCAACAAGCTCTGGGGTAGAAAGTGCACCCCTGATGGACCTAACTAATGGGGGTTCCCTGCAGAGCAAGGGTTTGAGGCAAGTTTTTGAGATTTGTTCTGACTGCAGGGAGGCTTCCCTTTGCTTTTTTTGTTTTAAGATTTTATTTATTTATCTTAGAGGGGAAGGGAAGGGGGGGGGGGGAAATATCAATGTATAGTTGCCTCTCGTGCGTCCCCTGCCAGGGACCCGGAACTGGCCTGCAACCCAGGCATGTGCCCTGACCTGGAATTGAACCGCAATCGTGTGGTTCTCAGGCCCACGCTAAAACCACTGAGCTACACCAGTCAGGGCTCCCTTTGCTTTTTTTTTTTTCCCCCTCCTGGTTTCCCCTGGTGAACTCTCTGGTCTATGGATTAGTTTACATCTGTAATAAAGCTACTAGCCTGCTTTTAATTGCCTTCCACCAACACCTCCACTGGTTCTGAGTGCACCTTTAGCTTGAACTTACTCAAATTCTGTTTCAAATGATGTCTCTCCTCATGGTTAGAGCTTCAAGGCTCTCTAGCTTATGGCCCGCTTTTTCCTCTGGGCAAAGTCTCTGAGCTTTGGCTCTAGACCTTTTCTCCAAGTGACACCCCTGCTCTAGTTATTGGACACAGAATGAGGTGGGGAGGTACCATTTGGTCTTCTTTGCCTGCCTCTCCAAGTCTGGCCTCTCAAACCTATGAATGAGCTGGGGCCAAGGCTTCAGTATTCTTAGTATGACCTGCACATAAAATGTAGGGCCTCTCCCTACACGTGGGCCTGGGCAGAAAAATGGAACCCCTGCCCCAAATTCTTGGTGGCACTTACTAGGAACTTAGCTATGTAACAAGTAGCTACAGGGTGGGATAAGAAGTGTGTATGTTCTGCCTCTCTTGAGAAGACACAGTAGCCCTGAATGGGGAACTGGAGCAAGAGAGAGCCCTGTGTTCCCGGCTCCCTGCAGTGGAATCTGATCACCCCGGGGGGGCACAGATGATTGCTGCTCTCCTGACCTTCAGTAGATTCTCTTGAATAAGTGTTTCCTCATCTGCTGTACATCTTTAAGATCATTTCCAGATCATTTAAATGGTTTTAAAGGAGTTCAGTAATATATTGAACATGTGTATTCACCAAGAATCTAAGAAATAAAAGATGATAGAGGCGATCTTAGCCCTCTGTGTTCTTCTTTCCAATCCCACTCCCATCTCTTTCACTGGAAATAATCAGTATCTTGAATTTAGAGTTTCACATTCCTATCACATGTTTATATTTTAGTATATATGTATATCTTCTGAAACAAGAAGCATGATTCCTTAAGGAACATAATCAGATGCACATTAAGATAGTGTGCATGTTTCATTAATGAAAGCAATTTAGTTCTTGCTTGGAAAAAAAACAAGTGAACATAAGAATGTTAGCTAGAAGTATTGCCACAAATAGGTTGAACTCTAAAGTTCATCATTTGTAAGTTAGAAATGTCATCTCCTTTTTATGAAAAGACATGAAATCCTCCTCTCACTGATTGGTAATCACGTCTGGATTGTCAAGTGGTACCAGGAGAGTTGATTCTGGTTTCCTGGAGTGACAGGGCCCTGATGAGGCCCTGTGGAGGGTTACCGTGCATCTCTCTCACTCCCCACCCGGCCAGTTTCACTCTGTGTGAACACCTGAGGCCTGGACATGGCAGGATGAACCTGGGAGACTGGTGGGTGATAATTATCTAGAAGGGAGAGCAATTCAGGAGAGATAGATTGTTGTTTTAAGAGATGAGTGGAACAACAAAGGAGTATATGGAAGTTCAGAGTCAGGAAATTTTGAAGGACGTGAGTTGGGAACTAGAGAAAGTAGGGGGGTAGGAAAAGGACTTAGACTCTCTCTGTGTCAGATTAACCTGGCTGAAAAGATGGATGAGGGCTAGAGAAAAAGGAAATACAAGCTTGTGCAAGTATTGTGTTTACGAAAGGGGTTAGAGGTCAGTACCAAGTTCATTGGAAAGGGCCTGTTGTAGACTGAAGATAACCCCAATGACCCATGTCTTTCTTTTTTTTATTTATTTATCTTTAGAGGGGAAAGGAAGGAGAGAAGGAGAGAAATATCAATGTATGGTTGGCCCTCGTGTGTCCCCTGCTGGGAACTGGCCTGCAACCCAGGCATATGCCTTGACTGGGAATTGAACCATGATCCTTTGGTTCGCAGGCCCACACTCAATCCACTGAGCTTCACCAGCCAGGGCAACAATCCTCTTTCTTTGCCATAAATGGAACCTGTGCATGTGACAGGCTGTCGCTGCTGTGCTTATGTTACAGTCCATGGCAAAGTGAAGGCATGTTGCAAATGGGCCTGACTTTATCAGGTGATCTCTTAAAAAGTAAGAAGCTCTGCTGGCCTTGACGTAGCAAACAGCCATGCTGTGAACAGCCTGGGGAAATGGGCAGACTGCGGGAGCTGAGGGCCTCAGTCCTATACCTGTCAGAAACTGAATTCTACCTGCCACCTGTTTAACCGTGGAGGAGGACACTGAGCTCCCGATGAGGATGCATCCCAGCCAACACCTTGATTGTAGGCTTATGGGACCTGGAGCAGGAGACTAGGGTTGGCTGTGCCCAGACTCCTAATCCATGGGAACTGGAAGATAACAGATTTGTGTTGGTTTATGGCACTAAATTTGTTGTGGTCATCTGTTACACAGCAATCAAAAACTAATACAAGACCTCTTTCAAAATGTTTCCTTGGGCCATCAAAATATCCAGGTACCAAAAGAAAAAAACATTGCCATGACCTGTATCATTCTGGAAGACATTTGACCCAGGCGATTATCCCACGTGCCTGTTCCTATTCTACTATTTCGAAGGCATAAGAAGAGCCACCCTTGAGCTAGTTTTAAGGTCATTTCCTTATTGCTTAGTTTCTCGGTGTTTTGTCTGTGGCTATTGACTAAAGGATCCCAAAATCATATAAATATTTTCTACTTATTAAGTAATGGCATTTGAAAATGGTGACTTTATGCCAAATTGATTCTTCCTTTATCTAAGACTGATATTCTCACTCCTATAATTATATTTCCAGTGGATTCATAGGGCTTTTTCCAATCACCTAATGGGTTCTGCCATATGATCATTCTTACTGAAGGAAACAAAAATAAATGCCTTAATAATTTTTTAATTACCACTTCAGAAAATTATAAGATGGATGTTAGAGAGCTTAAGTGTAGACGCAAATTCTTGGTGCCAGTTAGGAAAAAAGAAGCATTATGTGCATTGGAAAGAAAAAAAATTTATTACCACACTCTTACTTTTAGGGTTAATCTGTGCTCCTCTACTCACAACCCATTGGAAGACTAGCAGTTCCTATAATATTCTAGATTTAACATAAAGAAATACTTACTTTTGGTTTTTAATTCATTTTTTCTGTGAAAGAAAAGCAGTTGTATCATCAAGGAATAAAGGAGTCCAAAGGAATTAGCTTGGCACTGCCCTTTACATCCTCTCTTCTGAGAGTCTGGAAACTGGAGATACAAGATGGAACAGATCTCTAGACTTGATGAAAGTGGTATATTTAGATTAGGCAGTAGGAATAGTAGGTTTTATTTTCAAAATGTATGATAATTCCAAGGAGTTGAGAAGGATCTCCCCATCTGTTCTGAGGTTGCTCGTGAGAGAAGCTGGCAAATGGAGAGGCCAGACCTGGACAGTTTAGACACAGAGTCTGCTCTTCCTCCTCTCCCAGTCCCTTTCTAACCAAGAAGTGGGCGTGGCAAAAATCTCCCGAAGTGTGGGACACCCACAGCAGTGCAGTGTGCAGCAGCTTCTCAGAAAATCTTTCAGTGGTGGGGGGATGCTGGGGAATGATGCCGGATAGTCAGCGCAGGATGTTGAAGCAGTCACCTGCGGTGACCGGAGGAGAAGCAGTGGGCTGTCTCTAACTGCAGGGACGTCTCAAGCTCTACTCACACGTGTTAGCACCTGTGAGGACACTTAGGGACATGCTTCACGTCCGAGCACATGTCACACTCTCGTTAGATAAACAGCAACTCAGCGATCCTGTGACGCAGCCTTTCTCTCTGAAGGGAAGAAAGATAACAGCGTTTCCCAAAGCGTGGCATCTGACAATACATTATACTCGTCAGAAATTAAGCTGCACCAAGGAGAGCTAATGGAGCAGAGCAAAATCTTTAGAATCAAGTCCCCTTTTGTTATTTTGGCAGAGTTTGTAACAATTCCTAGTTTGAGAGGCATTCCTAGAGATAAAGAACTGTGCCTCTATTGTAACCTCTGAAGAAATGAGGTCCGTTTCTCTGGGCTAAATTCAATGCCATTTGCAGCGGGTAAAGTTCTTGGCCAACCTGTCACCATGCTGGGTTTCTCTGCACTCCTTCCACCAGGAAGAATTAGTGCACTGGCACATAGCACATCAGACCATTTGGAAAGCAATAGTATCATAATCTGGGTAAAAATAAAATTAGGTGGATGAATCCAAGTACCTAAATGTTAACGGTTGTTATACACAAAGATCAAATTAGAGATAGCATGACATCAGTCAACATAGGAAGACAATGCTCACAAAAATGCTTCATTTCAGAATTTGTGGAGCAAGTAAAAAGACCCCACCCCACCACCACCACGATTCTGATGCCCCCTTTCCTGCCTCCCAGGATTGTAAAGATGCATAAAACATCCCGAGCCCTCCCTTGGGTAGGCGTTTCAGATGGCCTCCAAGATAGCACCTCCTGACTCTCAGCAAGCCAATGCCCTGGCTCTTTCACTGCATGGTTCTTGGGGGGGGGGGGGGGGGGGCTGTGCTCTGTTGGCGTCCTTGGCGAGTTCCATGAGCTAACAGTTGGCAATGACCTTGTACAGTTATTTACTTGCTATCACTGCTTATGCTTAATACTATAACAGAATTATGAAATAAACTTTGATCTTTACTCTTTTTGACTATAACTACAAAATACATATATTGGGCTCAGATGATTGTCTTTCTTTGATAAGAAAGAAAATACTTCTTCCTTCATAAATATTAAAGAAGGGGAAGAAGCCCAGTGATGGGTTCCTAAATCAAGCTGGTATTTAAGCCTCCAACTCTATTATTACCTTATATCATATCAGCATCTTCCTCCCTGAGAATTCTTTCCCATCTTTCTCCCTATCTCCAACTCTGCTTAATTTATTCAGTACAATTTAAAAAATAAGAAAGGAGTTTTTCTGGAACAGCTTTAGGTTTATCAAAAAGGGGACAAAAAAGTAGAGAGAGTTCCCGTATACTCTCTCACCACCCCTGTTTCTCCTAGTACTACCATCTGGCATTAGTGCAGTGTATTTGTTGCAATGGATGAGACAATGTTAAGACATTATTATTAACAAAGTCTTTAGTTTACATTAGGGTTCACTTTTGTGTTATACGTTACATGGGCCTCAACATATATACAAGAGTGTGACATGTATCCGCCATTACAGTATCATAAAAACCAGGTACCACTTTGTCTGTTTTTGGCTTCTGCAGACACTATAAAACTAAACAAGAAAAAAATACTGTATGTGCTGAGGTCAGGAGGAGTCAACCCATTGTCAAGTTACGTTCAGTGGACCCAGAACTGCGTGTTGTCATGTTAAAATATAGATTGTTTCAGTAGGTCTGTCACAGGTGGACACAGGTAACCAGGTTCTAGATGATTGCAGACAAAGAATTGAACTGAACACACAGAGACTTTATAGCAGAGAGAGAGAGAGCAGACTTATTAAGTAGTAGTGCACTCCACAGAACGTGGAGGCAGGCCAACTCTGAGCAGAGATTGACCTCAGGGGCTGGAGGGATTCTACTCTTACAGGGCGGATATTTCCTGGCTAGTTTCAGGGGGCTTTTGTTGCTCATGTACGAGTAGTTATATTACTTTAGAGCTACTGTGCATGTGGTCTCCCGTGATCTTCCTTGATTGGCCACCAGAGAAGGGGGGTCACACAATGTTAATTTATTAATGATGCTGTTATAATGAAGCAGAAGTCATGTAGCATCTTCTACGCAGGTGCATTCATGATTCACCAGGATTCAGTGCTTTTCCAGAACAGGGTCTGTGTCCTGTATCGATGTCCTTCATCTTAGCCCTGGGGCACCTCGGGAGTTCCTTCCTTCCTGACCATCTCCTGCCTCAAGTGCAGATACCTTTCTAGCAAGTCCTTGCATAATGCTTTGGTCCACGGGCTGTCCTTGAAGTAGCCAGGCCCTGTTCCATTATTTTAATAGTTTTTGGAGTAAATCCTGACTCTCAACATAAGGAACATCCAAACTTTTAAGAACATTTATGAGTTTATTTGAGCCAAACTGGTGACAATTGTCAGGAAGCATGATCTCAACAGATTGAGAAAAAGCTCTGGAAAAATGGGAGTTTTGCACCTTACTTTATACATTACAGTCCAAAGAGGAGACATAAGTGTGTTACATGAAATTCATTGGTGGTAGATTAGGGAGGTGGGAGAAAGCAAAGGGAGAAATCTCTGGGACTGGACAAAAAGTAAAATGATAGACACATCCTTCTGT
Source organism: Sturnira hondurensis (assembly GCF_014824575.4). NCBI lineage: Eukaryota > Metazoa > Chordata > Mammalia > Chiroptera > Phyllostomidae > Sturnira > Sturnira hondurensis. The sequence goes on from NW_028081539.1 coordinate 824,674, forward strand.
TACATTGGTGAGTACGGGTTGATGACAGTCGACAATGAACATGATAATGATAACAATGAGAGGCTTTGTGGGCTCCGCTCTGGTGCGGTGCCTGTACCTGAGGAAGGAAATCTGACATTGCAAAGTTATCGTGCTCGGTCCACATGACCTTGTCTTCACCTCTGTTGATAAGTGGTTCTCAGCTCACATTCAACATAACAAAGTCTGATAGTTCGCTGTTCTGAAAAGACTGCATCTTATTTAATCCTCACAGCAGCATCACCAGTAGGTCTGGACGGCTGGCTTCCTCACTGACAACAGTGAGCCGAGTGTCGGGGGCGCGGGGGGCAGGCAGAACCTGTCCCCCTTCAGTCTGGCTTCCCTGTCACACAGCCTGCATCAGCTGTTTTCCCAAAGCCCTGGGTCAGGGCGTTACAGAACAGAGGTCCAAAGGGGGAGCAATATTTGGCCCACCCAGGGATGCCAAAAACTGTTACAGAACAACAGGGACCCCATCCAAGGATGGTAAACTAATACCATCCAGACCACCTACTGGGCTCATCTGTCCGCCCCCAGAGGAAAGACGTCACTCAATGCCAGGGATTTGTGAAAAGGAAAGGAAAGGTTTATTTAAAGCTATACAGACTTAAAGTAGTGACCCAATGTCCCCATTAAAATATCAAAGTCCTTTAGGATAACCACAGATGCACACAGTGCTCCCTTCTCCCCCTGCCCTAATTCAGGGTACCATAACTCAGGAAAAGAGCACATGTCCCTGTTTCAGGTTGCTGGCACTGTCCAGTGGGTGGCCGTCCAGGCAGGATCCCTAATTACTCCAAAGCCATGTGCCACCTTCTCACGGTCCACTGGCAAGAGTCCTTTCACCCTTTTTCCAGGCAAAGTCTCTCCTGCTTCCCAGACCACACGGCCAAAGGGAGCACCCCAAAGCTGCAGGGGTCTGCACTCTGGCCAAAACCACGTGGCTCCTCTCTCCACCAGAGCTGCAGAGAGGGTAGGGTCCCCACTCTGCCAGAAGCGAGTGGCGATTCTCTACTAAAGCGCATGGTGGTTCTCTCTACCCCCAGCTGTGGGGGTCCCCACCCTGGCAAAGCCGCGTGGTACTCCTCCAATGGCTGCTGTGTCTGGGTTTAAATCCCTGTGCTAGTCCTTTGCAGCCCCGTTTCCGACTCCTCCTACAATCGGCTACACTTGCCAGCATTCCTGTATTATTTCGAGTTTACTGGGCTGCCATTGTGGGTCTGGGCAGGTGTGGCCCCATGTCGTGGAGCCAGTCCTGTCCAAGCTCCAAGGCAGGCGCTGTAACTCAGGGGACCTGCCCCCAGTTACATCTTAGGTGGAAGTCCCTTCCATTCCCCCCCCCCCCCAGAGTGTGGCCACAGCTATTTAACATACCTATGAAGCCAGTTAAAGGTTATAGATATGTTAAGTGACCATGCCAGAGGTCAGCTGCAAAGCCTCTGCTGTACAAAACAGCTCTCAATGGTCCTGCTCCATCTGTCCCTTTGGACACCTCTGGCGGGGGAGGGGCGAGGACATCTTATATGTCTTTCTAATATTTCCTGGACACAGTGAGTTCTGCACCCCATTCCAAATCCCTTTTTGGGGCCCCCCTCTTGGCTGCGCCCTGTTAGAAGGGGGTGGATTCAGGTGACTAGGTGACAACTTAAATTTAGGTTATTTGCCCTAGAACACTTTTTCTCTAAATCGGCTTTATCACTTTCTCATAGGCTTGTTCTGTTTGTCTTTGGTGTCGTTTCTTTCAAATTGAGGTGGAAATTCACCTGGCCACCCTGGAAATCCTCAGCATGGCAGTTTTTCTGAGTGTTGGTTTAGTATTTGGGTGTCTCAGCTGAAACTGGCATCTGTGAACCTCCTTTTCTTTTTTCATTGCAACTTTCTCTAGTATTGGCTCTCAGCACACATTAGCATGATACAAGTTTAGGGAAGTCTTTAGTAAAGGAATCTGCTTCACTTTGTTTAAACCTGTGTTTGCAAACTTCCCCAGCCATAAAATTCTTAGCTTTGGCGACAAGACATCCTTCTTCATTTTGCCAGTGTTTCTCAGTCTTTTATAGAGACACGTGTACTTCTCGACCAACCATGTCCTAAACTCATACAAAGTAACAGGCATTATACTAAGCACTGTAAAGACATTATCTCGCTTTATACTCACAACCACCCTTGTGGTATTAGAAGCTGCATTAGATAGGAGGGAATTAAGTAAGTACAGGCTTAGTAACTTATATGATACATTTAGTTGACTTAGGACTGAGCTCACCGCCGGCTCAAAAGCAGGTGGGGAGAAAACGGGTGCTACACACGGACCCCAACGAGCTCAGGGAGGCCTGCGTGACGGGCCTTACAGACTCGGAGACCAAAGTAACCACAGAGAATGGTCCGGAATTAAAACTTTTTAACTAAAAGCAAGTCATGGCGGGTCTTTATGTCCTAGGCTGGTATCTTTCTTGACAAAGGTCAGTCTTGTCTTTAACTGAGCCTGTCCACTGTCCTTGTGTAGCTACAAAGACAGGCCTTCATACCTTTGGAATGTCAGGGCCATTTCCTTTTTCCAGACCCCTGAGGGCGCAGTCTCCCACCAGGGCAGGAGACCACAGAGCCCCTCGCTGTTACCACATTAATCGTTGACTGTTGACTATCCTGTGCCCTCCAGTGTAAAGCAAGTGTGTGTCCATGTTTTACTTTTTCCCCCGGGCCCAGAGTTCCTCGCTTTGCTTTCTCCCACCTCCCTAAACTGCCACCAATACAGTGCATGTATAGCGCCCCCTTGCGTCTCCTCCTGTGATTGTAACATATGAAATAAGCGGTGAAACAGCCATTATCCGGAGCACTTTCTCAATCCGTTGAGATTTGCTTCCTGATAATTGTCATCAGTTTGGATCAAATAAACTCATAAGAATCCTCTACAGGTTTGAACGTTTCTTACATCAATGCCGGTCACCTATCTCTTGGGGCCACCAGACTGGTTCTCAGGCACTTACTTTCCTTAGCACAAGGACCATTCAGCAAATTCTGACATTATCCTTTTAAAATAAAAAGATGGGGTGGGGGAACGTGGCAGTTATGGAAGACTATTGTGAAATCAAGCATACTTGACCAATAAAACAAATGCCCGGAAGGGTGTGTTTGACACCACCTAGCCAATGCGGCTCATTCCCAGAGAAACATCGTTCTCAAAAGAGACTTGAATGCATTTCCCAGGTGTCCTCTGCGTGCCAGGTCCCTTCTTCCAGGGCAGCTTGGAGAGGCTGCTGAGTTAGAGGTGACAGGGTGGGGACTGCGACAGGCACGCCATGTGTGGGAAGGACGGGGAGCTCTGCCTTCGAAGTGAGAGTTGTGAGAATAATAATGACAATAAGAGCTCCAGAACGCTGCCACTTTATTACACCCCACTGTGTTTACAGTTCTTGACAACAACAGGAGGGGAAAATCCTGCAATCAAATTAGGGCGATCTGCATGACAAAAGAATTAGCAAGAGACAGTGAGGCAGGAAATTGTTGATGATTTTCATTATCTGTGATGCTGCTGAGAGCTTCATTTGTCTTCACCTTGAAACTTTGGAGAAAATCTGACTCTTCTTGGCAGCGTTAGCTTTTTTTTTTTAACTGAAACATCTTGCTATTTCAATAATCACCAAGCCCTTGAGGTTGTTTTGGGACGCTTTTCTTTCCCAGGTGCCTGGGGTTTTTTTGTTCTGAAAAGAGACCCACTTCAGAAAACCTTAGGGGCTCTAGGTGCTGTTTATTACTTAGATAAACATTTTGTCATATTTAAAATGACGAGATTACAAGGGGCTTGAATGGAATGAGGAGTGTTGATTTCAAACTAGTTCTCCCACTTGGTGTTGGGCCATGAACTCAGCCTCAGATTCCTCCCTGTGCTCTCATCTCTTTGTGGCAAGGATTTAAAGAAATGTGTGGAAAGTCTCTAATCACATTAGGCATTCCCTAATTAGTGGCTAGCATTTATAAGGTGTCTTGTGAAATTCTGCTAGGTGGAGGTATTAGCCGTGGCTTGGAGATGAACTTAAATGGCTCTTTTCCATGAGTATTTATATTTTTCCAGAGGTCAGAGATATTTATGCATGCCAGTTCTGGGACAAAGTTGAACACGAGACAAATAAGCAATTATCAAGATTGGCTGGATTTTTCCACTTTTTCCAGTTGAACTGGATTTTTCCAATTGAGCTGGAATTAAAGAACAATTGGTTCTTGGACTCATACCTTCCTCCATTTTTGGTTAAGAAGATTATCTTCACAAGTGCACTTTTACATATGTTGACTGTAAACAAAAAGTCAGCCAGGTATTTCTCCAGCAAAAAAAAAAAGGGGGGGGGGTGCTATTCGGGTACAAGAAGGAATTTCAATGCAGTCCAGGTAACAACCACAGCAAGCCACGTGCAAGTCGCTAAAACAAAAATGAGGATGGCTTTTCACAGCGAGGAAAGGGAAGTTGGGAAGAGCTGTTACCAGCTTCCCGGCTGTGTTTTGCTATCTATGTGGGGTGTGAGAGCTCCCCCTCCTGGCCTCCCTACTTCACTTTAAATAGGTTTTTGTTACTTCTTACACATATGCAGGGCAGATATTCAGATTGCTTTTGACATCACGTGTTGGAGTATAAATCCTTACAACTCATGCACTAACAAAATAGTACAAAAACAGAGTTTTTTCATGATGTTTTGCTCTTTTGAGTCATCGATTTAGCTGTAACTCTGATGAAATAAATAGTCTTTAGCCCCTTTCTGCTCTCTCTGATGGGAGTATATTTTAATTGAATGGTTCTAGTTAAGATACTTAGGTGGGCCAAATAAGCTTCTTTCAACATTTTGCCCTTTTTTGTCTACTCCTCTATTTTCTGACCTTTCTCACAGCTCCTTTCTTGAAATATAAGATCAAGTTTCTCTTATTCCTTAAATGATTTATTTTTATTAATCTGTAATTTGGAAAACTGATGAAGTCCTTTTGGCTTAGAGGGGTTCTATCATGAGAGACGTTAGTTTCTACCGGCCCCATCTATGGCATCAGGCCCACCCCACACCTGGCCGACCCAGGCGGAAGTGCCCACACCCTTCATCCTCTGAAAGTGTCAGATGATAAGCTGGACTGTCGGTGAAAACCAGACATTTTCAACTAGCAACTAAAAGTGTTCACACAAACACCAAGGCTGAAGGGAAGTGTTCCTAGGCCAGATGCTTAGAATTATATAGGGGAATTTTTTAAAAAGCAAAGATTCTGCCCTGGCTGGTGTAGCTCAGTGGATTGAGCACGGGCTGCGAACCACACGATCAAGGTTTGATTCCCAGTCAGGGCACATGCCTGGGTTGCAGGCCAGTTCCTGGCAGGGGACTCACGAGAGGCAACCATACATTGGTATTTTTCTCCTTCTCTCCTTCTCTTCCTCTCTAAAAATAAATAAATAAAATATTTTAAAAAAATAAAATAAAATAAAAAGCAAAGATTCTGAGAGAACCTTTAATAAGATTCCTCTTTTATTTATAGGCATGGGAGTTTTTTGTCCTCTGGAAATCCAGATGTTAAGTACCTGGATAGTCAGTATGTACATATGTGTTGCTGAATGTGTTACAGAAAACAACTCAGCCACTTTTGGGTGTATGGAATGGTACTTTATTTACTTGCACGGACCCAGAGGAGACAGTCTCCAAATTCTGGGCCCCGAGCTCAGGCAGGGGCTTGTTTATATAGTGTGGCATGCGGAAGCGATTTTACTAAGCCTACGTGGCAGAAGCAGGTTTACAGAAGCAAGAAAGCAGGGCTGCTGATAGGGTCATCCAATGTTCTTTTGTTCTTACTTCTTAGTTACTTAGTTGCTCACCCTTCTTTATCTTAGTGGCTGAGCAAAGGGACTGTGTCCTTCTGACTTGTCTGGGCTTGTCCAGGCAGGTTTCTTGCTACAGGTGTATAAGTGTCTGAGGTGCGTGTGCCTGTGTGTGTATGTCTCAGCATGTGTATGTACCCACAGCAGTAATCCACTCTTGGGAAAGTTGATTTTATCTCAGAGGTATCATAAGCAATCCAACTGTGCTTGTGATTCCTTTCTCTTCCTGATAATATCCAGTAATTAGAAGTCTATCTGTGTTCATGCACTTTAGTTTTAAAGGCGACTTTAGGAAGCCAGGGTCCCGTGTCCACTACAGCTCTCTCCAGCAGCCTCTTCTGCCCCAGGACCACCTAACCTCCCCTCTGGACTCTCTCCCGGGGAGGCCACAGGGTGGTGCTGTGACAGCCTGGGCCTGGATGCTCCCTAATTTGGGGCAGGTTACTTAGCCCCCTTAAAGTGTATTTTCCTTATGCACGAAACAGGAGACATGTAGCTGAGAAGCTTGTTGTAGTATGTAAAAGTTGTAAACAAACGCCCAGTAAATGCTAAGTATTGTTGTTTTTGCTACAATTATTATCCCTGGGACCTGAGTGCCACAGCTGCTGTCCCTGCTGGCACAGCAGTCCGCACCCAGTGTCCCTACAGTTCTGCCACTCCCTGGAGACTCCAGCTATGCGGCTAACAGTGTCCAAGACATTACAGATTTAGGTGTCAGAAGGGGAACATTTTAATGGTGGACATTTTAAATAACAGCAGTCATTTTATTAACTTCGAAGAATGGCCTTTATGGATGCCAGGCTTCTATTAGGGAATAAAAACTCTATTTTTAATATAAACAGTTTTTCCTGGATTGAGCACGGGCCTGCGAACCACACGATCGCGGTTCAATTCCCAGTCAGGGCACATGCCTGGGTTGCAGGCCAGTTCCCAGCAGGGGATTCATGAGGGGCAACCGTACATTGATATTTCTCTCCCTCTCTCCTTCCCTTCCTCTCTAAAGATAAATGAATAAATATTTTAAAAAATAAAAATAAAAATAAAATAAACAAATAAGTAAAATATTAAATATATATATGTATATATATAAACAGTTTTTCCTAATTTATGTGTGTTTCAGATATGGCCACATGACTGTCAGATTTTTTTAGTACGAGACTCAGCTACAAACCTAACATTGAGATTCTGACTGAGGAAAAAAAATAAGTGCACATCTCAGATGAGTTTCTGTGACTGAAAAAAATTTTAGAGTCAATTTGAAAGAAAAATACTATTTATTAAGTATTAAGTATTAAGTACTTATGTGGCAGGTACTCTTTTAGATAACTTATATTTTGTGAAATTTTTAAAATATTCATATTTGTTGACATTATCCTGAACACATATGTGATGTTTCTGGACAGGGCATGTAATTATTATTATTATTTTTTTTTTTTGCATTTCATTATTTATTTAGATGTTTAAGCTCTCGCACTAGACTTTTTACAAGCTGGTGAACACTGACAAATTATTTCTCCCACAGAACTATAACCACACATTCCCAGACAGTATAAATATATGGTTGAACTAACATTAATACACATCACCATTTTATCAATTACATAATAAAACAAATTATCAAGTATCCAAATATTAAGTTACACAGCTCAAAAGGCATATAAAATATTAGATGTCTGCTCAACTCATTAGCAGAAACCCTTTTTTTTTTTGCAAGAGAGGGTGGGAAGGAAAAAAAAAGCACTCATCAAACAAAAGTTGGTAAACAGAAGGTATGAAAACAAATATAATTTCAGAATTTTTATGATTAAGAATTGTTTCGGCTACAACAAAGCATCTCTACCTTTACCTTTAAAAAAATATTTACTAAAGAGCATTATTCTACATGTTCCACACAAGACAAAGGCAACATTTTACTAAAAATACTTAATAGCCCCCCTCCCATTCTTTTCTCAGGCCCTCCCTATAAGTTGCACCCCAAGTGCAAACATTAAATTAACTGTAAGGCTTTTGTCTGGAGACATTAAAGACATGTGCTTCTGTACAATGTAGATTTTCAAGGTGGAGGCTTTCCGTAACAGCACAAAATGATATAAAAAGACATTAAATAATCACTAAGACTTGGTATAAAAATCAAGAAGTTGAGCAAACCTGATGTGTACTTGCGTGAATGTGGGAGATGTAAACATAAAGTGAGCAGGCAAATAACCATATAGGCCCTACTTTGTTTGAAATGACCGAGGGGATTAAACACATAAGGTCCAGAGTGTTCATAGTTCCTGGGATTTTAGTTCTGTATGATACTAAAAATATACAAGTACTGTGCTGGACATTTTGGCACCTAATCTTTCTAAATCTCTTATATATTGATACAATTCTGGTATGGGAATAAATTTAAAGATATAACTCAATACTGCATGATTTCAGAAAAAGTCAATTGATACAAATGATAAGCACATTTTAAAGCTGAAGGGTAAGAATCTTTCGTTAAGTGTAACAATAGGCTGATTGAAACCCAAACATAGAGGTGGTAATTCTGTCAAGCTTGTGGCCTGGTAGAGCTGCTTTTCAGTACTCCTATGGAAGCTTCATTAGATTTATTTACCAAGCCAATATATTGGCTAATATGTATGACAAATTAAGTCCTATCTCAAGTTCCACTTCCAAAGCAATGACATCAGGCACCCGTTCTACTGAATGCAACAGTTGTTTCTATGACCATTGGAGTCTTTAAAGCGCAGCCGCATTTTAGGACGATACTTCTCCAAATACAAAAGCTGCTTGCTGTTAAAAGCTCCACGCCGCTTTCTGGAATGAAAAAAAAACAAAAGATGTAAGTAATCGAGGCATAATCCCTCTATAACAACAGTTCACTGTGCTATAGGCAATTATAACCTCTCTAGTGGCAATTTATCTTTTGATTATGACACTGTGTGTCTTAATGCAGAAACATGGACAGACATACATGTAATGTATGGAATTCAAACAAGAGGAAAGTCCCCCCTGCCCATGGTTTTAACATCATCTTAAAAATGAATGGTCAGATTGGTTATTGGGGAAAAAAATTGCTTTCATAGTAATACAATTAAACTCACTGACATTCAATGAAGAAAAAAGTCATTAAATGCTTACTGTCTTATGAATTGTACTGCGTCTTCATATTTCATTCCACCTTCAATTAATGCCAGGGCAACAAGCACCGGAGCTCTGGTAAGAATTTTGATAAAGCATTAAATTAAAAACAAACAAACAAACAAGACCAAACCCTGGAAAACTCAATATTCTAAATATGTATTTAGAATATTCTAAATGATATTCTCAATATGTATTTCTCAATACATACTCTTCACTACACTTCCTATAAGTACTATGTATAGTAAATACTTTCAGGTACTAGTATTTTTGTATCGAACCCAGGTTTTATCTGGAACCAAAAATGAACTATGCCCTTAACTATTGTTAAGTCTACAAGTTAAAATTTGTATTACTGGAAGGGAATTGTGAAAATATCGAGGGGAGATGGTACATTTTGATAATTACAGACAATTTTTCCCCTGAAATTCTAAGCAGTGAAAACTATTTCCCACTTCAAAAAAAATTTGTTTTTAAATGTCATAAACGTATTTCCTAAAGATCTTCTGGAAATTTGCTTTCATTGTCTTATTATCAATAAAACTGACACAATTGCACTACAAATTCCCTGGGGTCATTTTCATTTTACTCTTTACCAGGAGACCAGGACTTTTTGGTGGGCAGTCAAGGGACAGTGTGGTGGTAAGTGATTTACAAACCTGGACATGCATATTTTGGCATTCTGGGTAATGAGGTCCTATTGAATCAGAATCTCCAGGATCACGGACCCTATCAAAAATAGGGTCCATGCAAACTACACCACATGCAAACTACCTTAAAGACAATTCTTTTTCCCCAATAAAGCTTGGACAATGACTCCAGTATCATGAATATAACCTAACACACACAGTAGTACAAATAATTTTGCCCACAGAGCCAAGTGTAAATTCTAACTATAGCATTGTTAGTCCCAGCTATATTGGAAAATACATTATTCTGTTATAATCACCTACTGTTAAATATAGTTAAGTAATATAACAAAGCAAATTGATTCATGAAGCGATATCTTAGTTTTTACTGGAGCAAGTATCAAGTTTTTACTGAAATAAAGACCAGTATCATCAACTGGATTTAAGAAATTCTCTAACTGCCCTGGCCACGTAGCTCAGTTGGTTAGTGTTGACCTAATGCACCAAGGTTGAGGGTTCAATTCCCAAGCAGGGCACATACAAGAATCAACCAATGAATGCGTAAGTGGAACAACAAATTGATGTCTCTCTCCCTCCTTCCCCCATCCTAAAACCAATTAAAAAAAAAATCACTCACCTCCCAAGGCCTGCAACACAATGAACAGCAATACAACAACCAGGTTCTTCACGAAACTTAATTTTTACAAGACCTAACCAGTCATCAACAATCTGGTTGGATGGTGGTGCACCATCATCAAAAGGCCAATCCTAAAAGAATAGTTAAGCATTTTAGATTAATATAAATACACTGATAATTCGAAAATTTCCAACACTCAAATGTTTTCAAATGCATCGATATATTTAAACATGCGTTTTATAATACCCAATTATCAATGAAATGCAAATGCTTAATCTTTATTAAAAATCTTGTTACTTCAAATCCCTGCTTAGCTTTCACTTTTACTTTGAAATCCAGATATTCAAATTTTAACAAAACTTAAAAAATTAACCTTTTAAAAGCCTATGGTTTATGTGAATACTTTTGTAGTATATGCAGTGCAGTATCATAAACACATAGAAATTGTTAAATACTTACAAGAACATGGATGCCTTCTTTCTCCACAAGAGTAGTGTCATAAGTTGCTTCACATACTCTAACTATTGTGGTAACACCATACTTCTTAAGTTCCTGGAAAAACATATATTACAAAATACTCAAAGTCTTCATAACATATCACCATTGTCACCATTTATCATTTTGATCATCTCTCCCACAGGTATTGACAGTTAAAATCATTAACTAACAGGGAAGTGAAATCTTGTTTAAGTGACAATACTAGAATAGCATAAACGGAAAAGGGAGTATTATAAAATCCCCACTGCCGTTCATTTCATAGACCTAAGTTGTTTATAGTCATGGATAGTTGGATAGTTGGGGAAATAACAAAACAGGCTTAGAAGCAACTCAGAGATAAAGGTAATCAGAACCAAAGGAATCACTCATAACTTGACTTGTGTTTAAACTTTGCTCATTTGCAGTACAATGTGTAATTTAGAGCCTTAAAAGTATACTAAAACCCCACATTAAAATTATAGGCTTTAAGATTCATAATGCATTATTACTAAAATCTTAACTCTTCTGCCTTTTAAAAATATATAGATTGTTATCACAAGTATTTCTGTGATCTGGAAGACCTAATTGTTTCTGAGCATCTACACACATATATAAACTTAAGTATATATACATCCAAATAAACTTTTCAGCATTACAGTCCTTCCTTATAGTCAAAACAGGTAGGCAGTGAGACAGTTTTGGCTATCTAGTAACCACCAGGGAGAAGTAGAATTAGTAACTGAAAATTGGATTGTAGGCATCAAATGGGGTCCAAGACATAAACTAACTGTGGCTTATAATATCCAATTTGGTAAGCTGACAGGTGAACATATCAGCCTTAGTCCTATAAATTTCACATAAGCAAGAACCGTACTATTATACTGTCCTCATACAAATTTACTTTTTATCCAAGCACAAATTTAAATTAAGCAAACTTCTGAGACAAAAACAAGATGTTAACGTAAAACCTAAACTAAGTAAGTCGAGTACATGTCCTTGTTGAAATGTGAAAAGTAAATTACCTTTACAACCTAAGGAAGACACTGACATTACATTTTTGGAAATTATAACTAGGCGTGTATCTCATAACTTCCCAAAGTATTTTGTTAGACAAAAAGCCCCACTATTAAACTGCAACCAGTTTAAGCAATTAAAAAGTATCAAACCTTACCTCTATAAATTTGTTTAAGGTCGCATTGGTTGGATTGTGTGTAATAAGAAATCTCATGTTCTTGTATGTGACTTCCACAGGAGCTGGGCGATTCATTCGAGCCATGTTAATTTAGTTAAAAAACACTCAATGCGGTTATGAAAGAATTTAAAAATTGAATACAGAAATGGTGCAAAGAAACAGTCTACTTCAATATACTCCACTTGAAATTCTCAGTGCTTTGAGTATGAAGTTGGAAGTAATGGGAAATGAAATGAACCTCCTAACAAGAAGCAGCAATTCTTCAATCCAGTAATACTGAGGCAATAGAAAGGAAGTGCACTGAGGTTTACCCCATCCACGTCAGAAATCCTGTAAAATGCTCTGCAGATTTCAATTCAACACTCTGTGTCCAGGTTAACCACTCTTATGGGGGCTTCTTGGCGGAGCAGTAATGAATTTTTACAGTTCACTTGTCTGCATAGAGGTCGTGCTGTGCCTGGCAGTAATCTCCACTGCCCTTCAGAAACTCCATAAATGTGTGACCAAGAACACCACAGAACTGCTGTTGAAAAGAAAAAGAGAGAAAAAGTTGTTTTCCAATTCAAAAGGAACAGGTTATGCTATTTAAAGTATTAAGTATACAGCCCTGGTTGGTGTGGCTGAGTGGATTAAAGTATTAAGTATACAACTATCTTTTTTAAATTTGGGTCCAAGCTACCTTTTCCACTTTTATTAGAACTACAAAATACAAGGATAATTACAATTTAATCAGTAGGCATAAATTAAGCATTCACAAATTAATTACTTTAAATGGTAAATTACTGATCTAATACAGAGAACTCTTAAAGAATACTGTTACATTTGATCAATAAATATCCCTTATTTATATACTTCTATTAGCAACTTCTTTTAATGGTTGGTTTAACATTGTTATAAAATATACATACAATTTCCTATATTGATTTTTCAAATAGTAACCCATATTACAAACTTCATGAAAACTTTGAAGCTGTTAGTCTTCCTGTAATTTATTTACTTTTCTCAAGGCTTAACCAGTATTCTACTATTCTTTGAGGAAAAACTGGTTTTCAAAATGATTCCATATATACTACCTCATTTGATTCTTAACGTGGAAGTTAATGAACTTTTAAAGTATTGTATGCTTATAAATTAAAACAAAAAATATTTCCCACTCATAACTACAAATGATATTCATTGTTTCAATAGCATTCCTTATTTTAAAGCCAAAATCTCAACTTATCCAGCCTAGAACCAAATCTAATTCAAAGGGTATAATAAGGAGAAGTGGTGGGTGGTAAAAATTACTTTGCACTTCTTTCATAGGTCTCAAAAGTAGGATAACTACTAAGATCAACGAATTCATTTACATTTTACCCAAGTTTCCCTTAAAAAATCCTGTCAGTTTTATGTCAATATAAAACATTAAATGAATATTCACAGGTTAATTTCACAATTTCTACTCAAAAAGCATAAATGTCAATTTAAGTCTTCTTCCAAGCAGTTCAAAATTCTGTTTACTTAGAAATGAAGAAAGGATTATTAATAATAGGTTAACAAGAGCACCAAGTGCCAATCACTGCCCCAGTTTATATACATTCTTACAGGTAAACTACCAAATAAAATAAAATTTTGCAACATTTTCCCATTAATTTTCTATACTTAAATGCAAGCATTTAGGTCTTAAAATTAAATTCCAAAGGTCTGCTACTATTTTCACTTTACACCTTAAGAGTCCCATGTTATAGTTTCTAGAACTTTCCTAAATTTTGAAGAATAATCCACACGAAAACCTAGCAGATCACAGAAAAATATAGCAAGTCAGACCCAGTTCATTTTTCTGTCAAACAGTAGAACGAAAGGTCCTTCTGAAAGATAAGTTTTATTATTCCAAGTTTGTTCAAACGAGCCCTTGGAGGTTGTTACTTCACCTACTTGCAAGTTGAGTTAAAAAACTAGGGACTAAATTATCATTAAGGATTTTGCTCTTATAGAAAATAGACTGCAGTAACCTGGAAATAATTTCAAGTATAATCTCACCTCAAATCCTAAATATTACTTCGTTTGAATATAAATGTCTTCTTGCACCTTTCTGATGATGACATATCCTAAATTTAAGTATTTGTAAAGGGCAATGACTTTTTGTTAAGTATTAAGACCAACGACTCTTCTTAGTGTTCCGATTTCCAAGTACTATCTTTTTACAACTGTAAGCTAATTTATGAATGAGACTGTATTTCATTCCATTATATCCATAAGTAACAGCTAAAATTTGTTGCAGTTGAGCAACCCCTCGTGTAAGCAGTTTAATCAGAAAGCAGAGAAAGCAATATAAAAATAATCCACTTAGTGAGTTGATTCTTTTTACTGAGTGGAGCCACCCAGCGGATGGGAGGGACTTCCACCTAAGCAGCAGTGACTACTGATACCTATCGCCTCTTTCAGTCTATAAAACAGGCAGTTCGGAAATACCAGGGAATTTCTCCCTCTCATTTATGAGTAGCATATAATCACAAAAACAAATGGCGGAAAAGAACAATTCCTGTCTGTTAGCTTGTCAGGTTGCAAAGAGACAATCTGTATAACCACTTCGTAAATACTTCGTTGCAGACTTTGTCCCACATTTACTTATGTTTTAGGTAATGCATCTAGAAAAAAAGCCAGGTATGAAATAATGCCTGCACTCGAGGATGATCTAGCTTTCTGGTTTTCAGCTTATTGCCATTAAACAAAATTCATATAAAAAGAGTAACAGGAAGCATTGCCTCAGAATCTGGATCCCAAGCAGCTCGACAATTACAGCGCAAATAACAACTTAATACTTTTGGAATGGAAGAGGCTTCCACGGACAGAAAGACAAACCTTAGAATTCCGGCTCTGGTTGGCTACTGTTGCCACAGGAGGCAATAATACATTACACCAAGGAGTTCAGGAACAGTCCCCGATTAAAAGGCGCCATCCAGGGCCATTCCAAGATTGGCAGGGAAAGTGCGTGCTGGTGCCCGGCCGGGGACTCCTTCGCTTCCGTGCAACAGTAGCCCTGGATGTTTCCAAGGCCATTTCTCGACTGACTTGTCCCAAGAAAAGGACAAGACTCAACTTGTTCCCTTTATCCACAGCCCGAAGAGGGGTGTTAAATCTGGAAGAGCTCGAATTACCAGGTGGCGACTGAGAAAGCAGGGCGGGGCAGGGAGTCGGCGTTCTCACCTAACAGTCTTGCTCTAGCCCCCGCCAGGGCTGCAGCTCGTGGACAGCCCCCCGACAGTCTCCGCTCGGCTCACACCGCGCACACGGGGCCCGCCCGTGGCGCCCCCTCTCCACGCCGCAATCACGGGTTCGCACCGCGCCTTCAGTCAGGCGCGGACGCCGAGGCCATTTTGTTTGAGGCGCGGGTCCCAACCGTGGAGCACAAAGGTGGCTTCACACGGCTCCTGTACCGCGCTAGCCCCCCAAGAGCTCCCGGCTGAGACTGTTAGCAGCCCCGCCTACCCCACGCCGGCCGGCTCTGGTGGCGACCACGCCGCCGCCGCGCCCAGCCAGTATCCGACTCCGCAGTGACACGCGCAGCCCTCGCCCCACCCCGGGCCACGTCTCCAGCTCCCCGGGCGGGCCGCTCTCTTTCGGCCAAACAAAGGGGGCCTCGGGATGCCGTGGAGCTCGTCCGGCTCAGACCAGACGCGCCAAGGGTGGGGGCGGCAGTCACAAAGCGGCTTTTGTGCCGCCCCGCCCGGCCCTCTGCGGCGGCATTTACCGCCCCCGCCCGCCCGCCCGCCGCGCTGGCTTGGCGCTACCAACCCCACCGCCCCGGGCTCCACAGGGGCGAGGTCGCCGGTGCCTCCGAGGCCAACTGCCAGCCGGTTGTTAGGTTCCCCAGCGTCCGCTTCCCCGCAGTTAGCCGCCGCCGGCCGGCTACAGGACAGCAACGTGGCCCCCTCCCGCCAGAGACCCACCGAAACTGCGGGCCGGGGCGCCGTGGAGCGGACGCCAGGCACTGAACAAAGGCGACGGCGGAGATGGGAGGGGGGCGGTCATGGAGTCCCGGCCCGCGAGGCGGCGGTACGACGGATACTCACAGGAATATGTTTACTCATTGAAGATTGTGGCCTAATCATACAGCCGGTCCCGAGGCGGCGGCGGCAGCGACACAGATGGCAGAGGTGGCGGCGGCTGCAGGGCAGGGGGCAGCGGTGGTCGTGGCGGCGCGGCGAGGTCTTTGCAGACAGCGACGGCGGTACCAGACTTTACCATGCAGTGAACGGCTCCGAGAAGAGAGCGTAGCCGAGCCGGCCCGCAGTCGACGGAGCCAATACGCACGCCGGGGCGCTTTTGCGTCACACACACTCCTTTTTATAGCCGGCGCAACGAGCGAAGCCCCGGCCACCAATCACGGCCGGGGGCCCCCGCCAAGCTCTTAAGAGCGGGGGCGGAAGTCCGCCTCCGGCAGACGTCACTGCGCGGCGGCTGCCGCCGGTGTGAACCGGTTGATGAATGGCGGGGCGCTCCTGTGCGGGGGAGGGGGAGAAAGGACCTAGGAGGCGTGGGTGGACTCAGTCTGGGGTGGGAAAGGGATAGCGCTTCGAGTCGTACTTTTTATTAGAACTATTGAGGAGTGCACACGTCACATGGGAGGCTGGAAGTTTGCCTCAAACTTAAAATACAATTCTTTTAGGACAAACCTGCTTGCTTCTACCCTAAGTCATAACCACGGTCGTCTTTTCCAGCAGTTTACCTTGGCACTTGGGCTCCCTGTGATCTCCGTCATCAAATAATCTTTATGTCGCATGATCATTGTACCCGATGACTCAACACCTTTAATGACCCGGCCGGAGGCTCAGACAAGGTGAATACTTGTCGCCGGGGGCACTGTCAAGCAGGAACTTAACAAAGTTATCCTGTATTTGACAGGGAGAGTATTTTGTGATGCAGCTAAAACCTTCCGTACGCTATAGTCTTTTTTGGTCACGTCTCCAATACCACGGATGCTGGCAACTGCAGTTGGTCAACTCTGGCATTTCAAAAACGCATGCATCCATTTTACTGCTGTTCACTTAATGTGTTGTCACAGATAATGAACGCCTGATAAAAGGAAGGTTTTATAAAGAATCTTACGTTTTGTCAAGGCCTGATGTAATTCTCTTGCGTCAAAGCTAAAGCTTTTCTTTTTGTTCATTTTCATTTTGTTGTCTCACTGTCCTCATAATTTAGGCCCTTAAGAAGCAGAGCCTTATCAAAATTGCCCTGTGCCACACAAGGGCAACTCTGTCATTTACAATCTGAAAACCCTTTCTCCTCTGCTTTGTGGAAGGAGTAAACAGGACTTTTACCTGCTTTGAAGAGCTCGGTTTTCTACTGAACACTGAGGCTTTTTGTTTGCTGTTTTCACTGAGCAGATTACAGAGGGCCTTAGAAAATTCTGTTCCTCAGTGTACTGCAGTGTGTTAGGATTTATTAGAACTTCTATTTAGAGAATGTGGTTGCATAGTTATTCAACTTATAAACATATACTCTGTAAACAAAGTAAGTGCTTTCAAAAAGAGTTGGCTCCGGTTTTTACAGGAACAAAAGTCTAGTCATTTTAAAGAAATTGTGCCGAGGAAACTTTTGAACCTATCTAAATCAAGAAAAACTAAAGAGCTTCTTGAGAAAAATATATGTTGCTTCACAATGAAACTATAAAAAGAGTAAGGATTTTAAAATCTTAAGTCCTAAGAAGTATAGGCGGATTAAAAAGAAATCTTCGGGTAGGAGGGGCCTTCCTAAATAGGTCAGGGAACTCAAGTCAAAAAAAAGGACAGATGTCATTATATAAAATTTGAAAGGTCTACACAGCAAAGAACTCTTGACAAAGTTAAAAATGGAGAGCCATCAATATTTTACATGGGGAGAAAATGTTGGTGCTGTATCATGAATAGAATTAACGTATAATGAAAAAGCTTGACCAACACTTATGTCAGTGCAGTCAGAAAACACATTCAGTCAGCCACTCACTACAAAGGTTCAGCACCGTGGGGCTAATTGGAATATAAAAACTTTCATATAATAACTTTTCAGAAAATGAATTTGGTGGCACAAGATATAAATTCAGCGAATGGTAAGCAGAGCAAAAATCAGTACTAGGCAGTTTCCTTGTAGAACTTGTGATACAAGTTGCCAGCCTTGTGACCCACAGATCCTATAATTACCGTGAGCAGCGCTGACATGAAGTGTCCAGCCAGTTATGCTCCTCAAGCTCTAAAAGCTGCGCTCAAACTCACAAGTGGACTAGTCGGCCTCTAGGGGTCTTAACCTCTCAGATGAGGTACCACCTTGTTTTACTTTAAAAGGGACATAGTTCAAAGATGAAAAACTAGAGAACAATTTTGCTATTGAAAGAAAGGATACACTTTAAACAAGGATTAAGTGTGGTCTTTCCGACCGGCTCACTAAATTCTGTAAGTGGCCATGGGCCTGCCAGTATGGCAGCTGCCATGTTTATGCGTCCTGTGCCATTATGATTCACTGTTGTGCTGAGGGTGTCGCTCTACACATCCCAGTAAGTTTTAAGCTGCTGGTACTTAAAAACAGTAGTGCATTCCAACATGAGTCAGGAGACTCTTGTAGTCTGAGGACTTAAAGCTCTATAGATATGCACTTGGAGCATCAGCACCCATATTGATTCACAGAGGTTCTCCAGACTTAGCCAGCAGACTTGCAAATAGTGGTTCAGACATCCAAGAGTGAGAAAACATCTATTTTCAGCCAATGCTCCAGAAGAAACCCCGAAGTATTCCAGAAATGGAGTACTTCTCTCGCTAAACAAGATGCCCAGCTGTAAGTTACTTCTTAGCAAAACATTGTGCTTGTGCTCATATGGAAGGCAGGACTTTTTAAAAAATATATTTTATTGATTATGCTATTACGGTTGTCCCATTCCCCCCCTTTATTCCCCTCCACCCTGCACACCCTCTCTCACCTGCATTCCCTCCCCATTTAGTTCATATCCATGGGTCGTACATGTAAGTTTTTTGACTTCTACATTTCCCATACGATTCTTATCCTTCCCCTATTTTCTACCTACCATTTATGCTACTTATTCTCTGTACATTTTCTCCCTTTCTTCCCTTCCCCCACTGATAACCTTCCAGGTGCTCTTCATTTCTGTGATTCTATTCTTGTTTTAGTTGTTTGCTTAGTTTGTTTTCTTTAGGTTTGCTTAAGAACTGTGAGTTGGTTGTCATTTTACTGTTCATATTTTTGATCTTCTATTTCTTAGATAAGTCCCTTTAACATTTCATATGATAAGCTGTCCAGCATGTTTAAATTGTAAAAGTGAACAGTTGAGAGGTAAGGAAGACTGTTGAAAGCATTATGAAGAAGGTCTCCATAGAAGATAAAACATCGTGGAAGACAATGAATCAGCAAATCCCGGTGATGAAGGAAAATCTTTACAAAGACAACAGATCTAGTAAACATTGAATGATTCCAGTTATACCACACATATCAAAGGAATGGAGGATTTTATTCCTTTCATTCGGCTCATATTGTTTAGGTTCTAATCTTTAGGGCTATGAATAGTCAGTGGGGGTTATGAGGAAGTGGGATAAAAACATTAATATAGCAATAGTATTACCATAGCAATGAAGAAAGATCAAATGAGACAATACCAACCCAGAAACCTACCGCCCCCTCCCAACCACCAGATGGCAAGGTATAAATGTGCCAGTGTACTTAGTAGAGGCAAATACTCCAGTGGGCTTCTGGATACTAGTGCAAGGGTGATCTTAGGTGTATTCCCTTTAAAAATCCAGGGATACAACCATGGTTCATACCAATATTATAAAAATTTACTATGGTATTACCAAAAGTAAATTTGTAATACCAAATTTACTTTTGGTATTACAGAACAGCCTTGTTTATATTATATTAAAAATTAATCTTGTGTGACTGTGAAAAAATGTTTTAGAAATGTATACTTACTGTGAACATATAATTTTTAGTGTGTAAGTTTAAAAGTAATACATGCTTTATGTTAAAATGTGACTTAGTTTTCTTCCCTTAAGACATTGATTTAGCCCTGGCCAGGTAGGTCGGTTGGTAAGAGTGCCACCTGATTCCCCAAGATTAAGGGTTTGTTCCTTGGTGAGGGATCACCAATGTATGCATAAATAAGTGGAACAACACATCAATGTTCTTCTTTCTCTACTCCTTTCCTTTCTCTCAATTAAAAAAATTAGTTTTATAGTTTTTTCATGTCTTTATATTTTTGTGTAATGATTTTTAAATTGAGGAATAATTGACATATAACAGTGTCAGGTGTCCAACATTATGATTTGATATTTGAATAAATTGAGAAATAAATCACCACGGTAAATCAAGCTAACGTCTCTCCCTTTACATGGTTACAACTTTTTTCTTGTGATGAGGATATTGTCTTTTAATTAAGTTGGATAAATAATAAAAACCAAACAGCAAGGCTGCACCATCATTTCAGACAGAAATCTCTGATGAGCTATTGAGCTTGTCACAAGAAACCTTTCAAGAACAAACTCCACTGGCCAATAGCTGCACTTGGGCTATTGTTTTGTTTGTGTCAGACATAGAAACAGTCAGTCATCCACCAAGGTAGATGCTGAAAATGTAAATATCTTTAGAAAAGTGAATCCTGCTGGATCCGAAATAAACTTTGTATTAAGTCATCAAGCTCAGTCAGTAAACATCATGTTTTCTCTGTAAGATTAATTAAGGCAATTTTCAAAAACTTTAAAAAATATTTATTTAAAAATTCTTTTTAGTTGATCTCTATTATGACTACTTTCTTCCTTTTACTTTTTATGTCTAATTTTAATTAACTTAAATGCAAACTTGAGAATTGCTTTGGTAAGTCTTCAAATTAGGTGAAAAAGTTTTTTCACATTAGAATTCCTGCTACTTATAATATTGGGTTGGTCAAAAATTTTGTGTGATCTTTTCTGTAAAATAAAAGACACATTTTCCTGTTTCACCAGTAATTTTATTGACTTGGATATTTTTAGTTTGTTGGCTGTCTCATGCTTGGTGTAACATTCATTGTTCTCAGTTAATGTCTCAATTTGATCGCTATCAACGTCAACTGGTCAACCTAACTGTGGAGCATCATCCAGTGAGAAATCTCTAGCACAAAACTTTGCAAACCACTTTTGACAAGTTCCATCACTCACTTCACCTTCTCCATACACTGTACAAATCTTTGTGTTTCAGTTGTGTTTTTATCTTTCTTGAAATAATAAAGCATACTATGCCAAAAATGTTGCTTATTTTCTTCCATCTTCAATATTAAAATTGCTACATGAACATTCACCAGTTCTGATGATTTTTTAATGCATGCTGATATGACAGCTGTCACAATACAATCTAACAAAATTGTTTTGAGTGAAGTTAAAGATAACTAAGCACTCCTAGAGACATCTTATGGAAAAAAAGCCAAGTGATCTTTTTATCCAACCCAATATTTACAGCTGTGGAGGTTAAGTGTATGTGTTAAAATGTGATATAGCAGGCAAAATATTTCCATTTTAATTCTGGAAAAAACTGTTTCCTTGGGATACTTAATAAAGAGGTTATTATGAACCTATGATAATTCATAACATTTTCATAGCATGCCATTATGACTGATTTACATACTGGTACCTGGAGGAATCTAGTTTGAAAAAACTCTTCTTATTTTCAGTCAACTTGAAAAAAATTTCTTTGCTGTTCTGAATAAAAATCATTTGGGTATTGGAAATCAGGAGGGCCACTGTCTCTGTGTAATTGTTTAGAACATGTTGAATTATGTCCTAGTCTGAAGTGAGGAAAAATAGCTTAGGAAAGGAGAATTTAATCTGACCAGAGAAAGGGGAATATAAATAAATTTAAAGTTTGGTTATGCATGCTATGGCAAAACTGTCACTTGTCAGGTTTAATTTACAGAGTTGGCATTTAGGCTGCAGGTAATCCAGACAGACACTGACCTAAGCAGCTTTACTGCGATCAGCCTTACAAGAGGAGAACTTTTCTTGAATGGTTACTGGCAAACATAATGTTAACAAAAAAGACATTATTTCCCCCTCACTTTCCCTACATGCTTTTTCCCTACTTTCACGTAATTATTTATGTTACTTGAATCTTGAGACATATATGTAGTTTTTTTAAAGATTTTATTTATTTATCTTTAGAGGGGAAAGTAAGGAGAGAGGGAGAGAAATATCAATGTATGGTTGCCTCTTGTGCTTCCTCTGCTGGGAACTGGACTGCAGCCCAGGCATGTGCTCTGTCTGGGAATCAAACCACCGTTGTCTGGTTTGTAGGCCTGTGCTCAATCCGCTGAGCTATACCAGCCAGGGCAACACATATGGAGTTTTAATTTTAAATTATTTTGGGTCATGCATATATACTCTTTGGCTACTCTATTTCCTACTCTGCATTTTACATCCTCACGGCTATTCTATAACTACCAGTTGGTACTTCTTAATTCCTTCACCTTTTTCACCCACCCCCCTGCTCCCCCTTCCCATCTGGCAACCACTGAAACATTCTCTGTATCTATGATTTTCTTTGTGTTTGTCTTGTTTATTTTGTTTTTTAAATCAAATGTTGATATGTATTTATTGCCATTTTATTTTGTTAATGTTTTTAATCTTTTAAAAATATTTTTTTAATTTATTTTCAGAGAGACAGGATGGGAGGGAGAAAAAGAGAGAAGGAGAGAAACATCAGTTGGTTACCTCTTGCATGTCCCCAGCCAGGGACCTGGCCCACAACCCAGGTGTGTGCCCTGACCTGGAATTGAACTGGCAACCTGTCAAGAATACCAACATCCACCCTCCCCTCTTGGTCTCTTGACTATTTCAAGAGAAACTGTCCTCTGGGCCAATTGCAATCTGTGCAGTCGGTGGCCAGGTGCAGTCTGTGACCTGGTGCCAACCTATAAGCTGTTTGTTGCTGAACTGAGAATAGATAAGTATAGAAATTGATAGCAAGTGTTTAAAAACGTTTATAGCAATTTGTTAGGGTGACTTTATGTCTGTTGAGTTTAATTTCAAAAATTAGGCTTGTATTTATTTAAAAACTTCTTTTTAAGTACTTCTTTTTTTCTTAAGAAACACTGCTGTAAAGAATGAAAACTATACAAAGTAGTTATTCATGTTATGAAAGCATTACCATTATCAGCCTTTCATAAACGAGGCCGTTCTACAGCCTTTAAAATATTATTTATTCCTAGTCTGTCCATCCGCGTTGCTGTCGTCAGGAGGAAAGAAACTGTTTATACTATTTCTTCACTTCCTTCAATAAGCTTTAAATAAGAACTATGATTGTGGTTTTACAAATATATGAACATGTTTTGTTGACATGTTGGCATGATCCTGTCAGGACAGTTTAGGGCTACAGCTGCGCACTTGTACAAAGTTGAAAAGGAAAACGAAAGTGTTATTTACATCAAATGACAGCAAGGAAAAGTATGTCTACAACCAGCTTATAGACCAATTGATTTTATAGTCTTTGGGAAATGCATTCTTTAACCCAAATTACTTTTTACTGCTGTTTAAGGCATTTTCCTTCTATGTAGTGCTGATTGTATGAATTCTGTTTTACAAGTAATGATGGAAATAGAACTCTGTTGAATAGCTTTATATACTATCACTTCCCAAAATAACTCCATTTGAATCCCCACTGTTTACAAGCATCATTACAATCCTTGTAATTAATTTGGAATAGCTTTCAAAATTTATGTTACAAAGGAGTATTTTAGATATTAGTAAAATATCTAAATACTAAGATATTTTTCAAGATATTTTTCAAGATATTTTTCTTCATTAGTATGTTGTTCATAAGTATGAACTGATTTTAATGAAATTATACCAGGTAACTCTCCACTAATGAACATCATGAACACCAATGACCCATCTCTCCCATGTTCTTTATTGGGAGGGAACCAAATGAGCAAAATTATCAGTCTTCCACGCTGCCTTGGCTATGTCCTGTCCAAGGCTAATTAACCTACTGTATTTATTTAGTACTTTCTATGTGCAGGCTTCATGATAAACCTTTAATGAGCATTACCTGACAACCTACTTAACAAAGGAGAAAATTCATTCCTTATCTTTATTTCTTTTTTGAAACTTTCTTGTTTTGTCTCCCTCTCTGGGGGCTCCTGAGATGGCTTGTCTGCCTTTGTCATCCTGCCCTACAAGTGTTAGTTTTTCTAAGAATATTTCAGAGTCATTTAGAGAACTTCTTTGATTTTAACTTACAAATATTCAACTGGCTCTAAAATATGCTTCTCCTCTGAGTTCCAGATATATTGTTCCATGGGGAAAACTCTGAATACCTCATACTCAGAATGACTGAAACTGCGTAATAATTTCCTCCCTTCCCCTGGGAGACCTGTTCACCTTGCCATTGTCTTGATGCAGTGAGGCTCCTTTGCTCTGGCAGTCATGCTAGACTCCTCCCTTTTCTTTACTGCTGTTCTATTGCCCCTAATTTCGGTTGAGTCTATCTACCAAATATCTCAGAAATTGTCCACCTCCTTCCCCTTTTTACTGCCAGAGTCGTCCTTCATTTGTTCCTTGCCTTCTCCCCTCACTTATTCCCCTTCTTTTCTTCCTTAACTCTCTTGGTTCACAGGCCCATGCTCAATCCACTGAACTACACCAACCTTGGCCTTCCTTAATTCCTTTAAGAACATTTGCTAAGTTGTGGAAATAGCTTGATTCAATGACTTCCAGTCTTTTCTCCTACTAACCCATTCTGTATTTTTAAAAATTTAGTCTCTTTTAAAAATTACAAATCTGATCTTGTCATTCATCCTCTAAAAATTCTCCATGGCCCACCATTAACTTTTAGAGGAAGTCTGAACTTTTTAGCAAGACATTTAATACCCTCCAAATTATGCCTTTGCCTTACCAGCTCACTGTTAACTCTTCTAGCCTTTGAAAATAATTTATTTCCAAAATATATGCCATGCTCTTCAGATCTCCATGGTCTATAATTTCTTTTACCTGGAAAATTCTTTCTACTTTCCCTAAAACCCTAAAATTAGTTCTTTAATGAGTTTTCCTGACCTCCCCTACAACATAAACACCACATTACCTGTGCTTCCATGGTACCACCTCTTACAAACCTGTGCTGTAGGATTTTCTGCATGTGGATAATCATTTTTGTAAATTCCACTTATCTCCCTCATACACCATGAAAATTTCCAATGCAGAGGCCTTGTCCTTTCTATTTCCCTGTGCCCAATATGGCACTTGCACATAGTAGGTATTTAATGATCAATGAGTATATTTTATGCTATTATTGTTTCATTCTTGAATTAAAGATGTTTGGAGGACAGTGGAGGTGTTTGGTAGACACAGAAACCTTAGAAATAAAATCTAGAAGCTGACAATGAGATTAGAAGGTGAAATCAAGAAAGTAGTGATGATAACAGGCTGGCTTATCTTGGGAAATATCACCCAAGAGGACAGATTGTTTTTTATTTACTTCTTTATGCTTGAAAATTTCTCTTGAAAGACTTTTAATATTTCATGTTTACATTATTGTGTTAGTCTAATCTTACTTTTTTTTCCTTGAACTGAACAGCAAGACAAAAGAATGGACAAATAGTATCAGTGACTCAGGAATAAATTATTGATCTACTACAGAGTCACCCAAAGTGATAGTGACATGCTGATCTCTTTGGCAGAGTGTTTCACGGAGAATTCTAGACTTGACTTCCCTCTGCTATCATCTCTCATTTGTACACTGTAAGGCAGATAGAAACCATGCCCTGAGAAAATACATAACGTAGCAAACCTAAAGTAAATTTACTTTAATATTTTAAAATTGTTATATGTCAGTGTAAGTAAGCTTTTAGATGTGCAAAATTGTAAGCTTAAGAACTGGACTTTTTTAAAATTTAAGGAAAATATTTCTTTGTCTTTGTTTTGTTGGTTGTACCAAAGGAATGCTAGTTAATATTAAAGTTTGAGGGGTATGATAAATGATCTGTTAACTGGTGGGTAATCTCCAAATACACTGAAATTGCTGACTGGTCAGTGATAGTCACTTAAGAACAGATTTTATAATATTTGTAATAATTTTTCTTCAATTACAGCCTTCTTGAGATGGGAAGATCCTGGTGGGTGGATATTGTAAAATATAGGGCTTAATTCAGGATGGCAGCTATCTGTGGTAGGTGCATGCTAGTTAGAGTTGCCTGAAACCGTGCACAAAGCTTTTGATATTCTGGAAGTCATTAAAAATGGCCCTGGAAAGTGTTAAAATTAAACAGGCTCAAAATGGAGTCACTCATGCTAAGATTCATCAAGACTTCCTACCTAACGGGTATTGTAGTTGCAGCCTCTCCCAGGAATGGAATTTTAAACCAATCGGTCTGGAGTTTCTTGGGCAGCTCCAGTGAGGTAAGGCCTGATAAGATTCCCTGGTCTTCCTCTAATCTCTCCTGAAATCATCCACTTTTAACTTCCTTGTCTCATCCTTTGTCTACCTGTAAAAACTGTGCATTTTGTACAACTCCATGGAGCACTTTCTGTTTACTAGATGAATTGCTAACTGATCCATGAATTGTTCAATACAGCCTATTAGATCCTCAGATTTTCTCATTTGAATTTCTGTTCTTTAACTGTTTTGTTTTAGCTGTTTTTTATTATTGGACCCCTGTCTTCTACACAGTAATCTTTCATTTTTAAGGGCTTTAATCTTTTCAAAGCACTTTAATTACATGGCCCAATATTGGTGCCTGTCATAGTCATTGTAAAAGGAAATTGTGAGTGTTTATGCCTTTGTGCCTTTTGGACAAGCTGAGATTTAGAAGCTGTTAGAATGAGGAAAGGTAAGGGGATAGAGGCTGGAGTTTTCCCAAATACAAGAAGATTAAAGGATTTTAGAGCCATGTAAAAAGATAAAACTGGGAGGGCCTGGAAGATCATCCAAGATCAGGAAACAGAACTTTAATTGAGAGTAAGTGACTCATCAAAGTGCTCACAGAAAGTGGTCTAGTCATCTCAGAGAGAAGGGAGGATCCTTTGAACATTCCAAGTAATTTACTTCCCAAATGATTTCCTTTATATTATCTGGTTCTGTCTCTTACTGACTCTACCAAGGCTTTGGGAGAACTGGCTATTCCATCATACTTAAGGAGAGGGTAAAGCACATTTATTTGAATGAGCCAGCCAGACTTGGAAAGCGGCCCCAGACTCATTATTCTTTTCATAAAATTGGGATCATGGTTCCATTAAATAAATGTTTAAAGCTTCCCTTTAGAGGCACCTGAGGTGATTCTGATTCATCAGGTGGGAGGGAGAGGACCTGTGACTCTGAAAAGCTCCCAGGTGCTGCTGCTCTAAGGTAGAGCTCATCATTGCTACTCAGTGACAGCATGCCTTTGGCTATGTGAGGTAGATGTCACACTGGGAGACAAAATCATCTATTTCCAGTTCAGTGAGTACACGGACTTCTCTGTGGTTTCAAGAGTTATGACTGCAGCAGAAGCTACAAGCAGCAGTAGTAATGTTTCTGGTAATCCAGGCTCCATGCCACTTATACCAAGCTGTATCTGAAGAGACAGGGACACTCTTTGGCAGGTGGTAGATGCAAGGGTTTTACCTCCTGTAGGTCTAGATTTACTGTAATAAATGCAACAACAACAACAAAAAGCACAAATTCATAAATGCTCTGATTTCCAGGGAACTCTTCCAAAATCTGTATCTTTACTCTGAAAATCTGACTCAGTCCTCTAATGATGGAGATGGTTGCCATGGTGAGTCATACCTTTACCTATCTCCAGGCAGACTATAAGGGTTTATTAGAGCCCATTTTCTGTGCTGAGCTAACTATGTTTTCCTTTGAAGAAGGGAAGTTCATTTAGCACTGTTTTTCTGTTACTAGAAATAAACAGCAATCGTTCTGGATGGGGAAAAATGAAAAAAAATGGAGGTATGAATTTCCCAGGAAAACACGGAATTGCTGCTTTGCTTGGCTCTGTTCTGATATCAACCACATGTTAACATCTTAGCAGAATCCATACCATGTATTTCAGAACAGCCCATACTATCTCTATAAACAATCTTTTCCTTGTATGATTTTGAAAAATTGCCTGTGAGCATTTGCTATGCAATGACACTGAGGTTGTACCTCCTTGAACAACCAAGTTTAAGGACAACAAAGATTTAGAAACAAAAACACAACCAGGACAGAAAATTGAACTGTACAGGAGTCCGACAACAATGAACCATTCATCCAGACTGGTAAGAAGGGTGGAGTCGGCGGCCAGTGGAGAAGGGTGCCTGCAGGAAAAGTCGTTGGTTGGCGACCCGGGCATGGGAAGGAAATGAGCAAAGCCAGTGAGGTGCGCAAGGCAACCTTGTGGTTGCCTGACTGGTGGTTGGCTGACTGGGGACACACATTCATGTGCAGATAAACCAAGCAAAAAATGGGCAGTGAGACAAACTGTGCAACAGGAATTAAAGCCTAAAAGCACTGATTGGAAAAACTTTCAGGGGTTGGGGTGCTGGGGGAGACTCCCAACCTCACATAAGAGTTTGTGGGAGAGACCACAGGGTCCTGGAATGTACGCAAGCCCACCCACCCAAGAACCAGCACCAGAAGAGTCCAGTTTGCTTGTGGGAAGAGGCAGAGGGACTGAAATTTGAGAGAGAGCAGAAAAAATGCCATTACCCCTCTCTGACCCCACCCCCACATACAGCATCACAACCCAGCAACTGGTTTGCCCCGCCCTGGTGAACACCTAAGGCTCCGCCACTCACTATATAACAGGTGTGACCAGACCAAAAAATTATGGCTCAAACAGAAGAACAAATCAAAGCCCCAGAGCCAATACTTCTAAGTGACCAGAAGATAGCCAACCTATCAGATGCACAGTTCAAAACACTGGTAATCAGGATGCTCACAGAACTGGTTGATTTTAGTCACAAATTAGATGCAAAAATGAAGGCTACACACAACCCAAATGTAACCAAGAGAAAACATCGCACAGTACAAACTAAGCAACAATCTAAAAACAATTGCTTGCACTCATTAGAAATGCCAAGGTCATGAAAGATTAGGAATGACTGAGCTACTGTCAACATTAAAGCAAACATGACAGGACACAACAACTGCATACGATCTATTACCCAAGATTATCTTTTGTTATAAAAACACTATTGAGACTATTGGAGATATGAGTGTTTGTGGATTGACTAGTATTGTAATAGTGCTGATTTTCTGATTTTGATCCTTGTACTGCAGTTAGGCAAGAGAATGGTCACATTCCTGTTATTAGGACTGTGGGATTTTAGAACAACTAAGGGATTAAAGTTTACTCTCAAACAGTTTAGAGAATAAAATAATATGTATATATTGTAATAGAAATCTCACGTTGTGTCTAATGTTTTTTTATACCAGAACTAGACTTTTAGGTCTCTCTCTGTATATCTGGTGTTCTGTTTCTTCTAATGGCTGGATTGTAGGTAGTTCAAGGAATAATTGCTTCTACCGCATTTTGCTTATTCCCCAATGAGGGACACCAGATTGCCTCCGAATTTCGTCATAATCTTCAAACACTTCTACTTTGTTCATGTGAAATTTCTTAGGGGTGGACAGTCAGGAGCTAAATGGCAGGGAGCACCGTGCATATCTGTCATGATCTGAAACAAGAAAATCTAGATTGTTTTCTAGAAGGCTACATCAATGTGCTCTTCCTTTGATAGGTACAGACATTCCCATCTCTGTCTGTACCTCAAACCCTCTAGTGGTTGGCATTACCTAGCCTCTTAAGTTTGCCCATCAAGTGGATATACAGTGGTGCTTTGTTTTATTTTTAAATTGTATTATGATTATTAATGTTAAAAAATGTCTTTATGTATTTACTGACATTTTGAGTTTCTTCTGAAATGCCAATTCATATTCTTTGACTTTTTTACTTTTGAGATTTCTTATTTCTTGTTGATTTGCAGTAGTTAATGGCAAATCATAATAACAATGGCCCTGACCTGTGTGGCTCAATTGGTTGGGTATTGGTTATTCCACAAAGTGAAAGGTCATCAGTTTAATTCTTGCTCAGGGCACATGCCTGCGTTTGGGGTTCAGTCCCTGTCTGGGGTGCATGTAACCAATTGATATTTCTCTCCCCCTCTTTTCCCCTCCTTTCCTTTCTATCTCTAAAATAAATAAGTAAATAAATAAAATAAAATAATGATGAAACATGAAGATAATGATTACTCCCAGGGTTGAAATTGGAAGAGGAATGGGATCCAGAAAAGATACAAAGGGGATTTCAAATTATCGTAATGTTTACTTTTTAAAAGATTTATTTATTTATTTTTAGAGAGAGGAGAAGGAAGGAGAGAGGGAGAGAAACATCAGTGTGTGGTTGCACTCCTTTCTGGGGACCTGGCCTGCAACCCAGGTGTGTGCCCTGACTGGGAATCAAACTGGTGACCCTTTGGTTGGCAGTCCCGTGCTCAATCTCCTGAGCTACCCCAGCCAGGGCAGTATAATGTTTACTTTTTAAGGATAGGTGGTGGGTCAAGTACATTTATTGATTACTCTTCATTTCTTTGTAAATCCTTGTATGTGCTAGAATTCACTCAGTGTTCTAAAGCAGTGTTTCTCAAAGTGTGGTCTCTGGAGCAGTGGCACCTGAGTCACCACAGATTTGTTTAGAAACACAAAATAAGACAGCAAGCCAGACCTTCAGACTCAGAAACTTGGGGGGTAGGGCCAACAGTTTGTGTTCTAAGATTTCTACTATTGTTGTAGGGAAAAACAAGCACATATTGATGCCTTCTTTAAAATAACTTATACTCTTGAGACCCCCAACTATTTATTTTTTTCCAACTATTTTTTTTAATTTTTATTTTTTCCTGCTACTTCTTAATATCTTGGTATTTTATATATCTGGACCAAATTTCAAAATCTTCAGTGATGTATCTTCATCACTGTCTTCCATTCAAAGTAGAATTTTCTAATTTCTTTTAACATAGAATATCCAATATTTGCCATTTATAATTTAATCAATAAATTCTTTGGTCTCAGTTTTAATTCATATGTATATATATTGTAAAGAATAGAAATCCCTCTGAGGCAGGAGATAGGAAGGAGGAAACTCCAGAGGTGCCCCAGGGCTAAGATATGTCCTGATACAGGACAGTGACCCTGTTGTAAGACCCGTCATTCCCGCTTCCTGGAAAAGCACTGAATCATGGTGAATCATGAATGCATCTGTGCAGAATATGCTTCACCACCCTTGCTTCATTATGATAGCATTATACTAAGTTAATATTGTGTGGCCCCCATCCTCTGTGGGCAGTCAAGGAAAATGATAGGAGACCACATGTGCAGTAGCTTTAAAGTAATGTAAGTACTTGTACAAGCCCAATAAAACCCTGCCCAAAGCTAGCCAGGAATATCCACCCTATTAATATCCCTCTAGCCCCTGAGGTCAGTCTCTGCTCAGAGTTAGCCCATTCTGTGCTGCGGAGTGTACTATCGCTAATAGATCTGCACTCTCTCTGCTATAAACTTTCTGTGTTCCGTTCAATTCTTTGTCCATGATCAACAAGAACCTGGTTACCTGTACTCACCTATGACACCTCTAATGAAGTTTGCTAAACTTGCAGTATGGTTTCTTGAAATCTCGGTGCTAGAGAAACTAGTGGAACAGTTTCTGTCTCTTTCTGTCCTGAGTTTCTGTCTCTTTCTCTTGATGCCAGGTCCAAACCAGAAAGCTGGGAAACACCATCTCTTGAACAACCAGTCATTTCCCTCCTGGTAAACACCCTAGCTCATTTCCAAAGAACTTTCAGTGGCAATGATTGGGTACAATCTGAGATAAGTGCTTGGAAATTTTCCTTTACAATTTTTAAATGTCAGCAAATTTTGAAAACTTTCCCCTCTATTTTGCAAAATAATGTTAGAGATAATTTATCTTTATATGTGCCTAATTTTTATTGGGTTGTATAAGGTTAACTTTAAGGTAAACTCTGATTAAATTCAGCTAAGAGCCCTGGCTGGTGTGGCTCAGTGGATTGAGTGCCAGCCTGTGAACCAAATGGTTGCTGGTTTGACTTCCAGTAAGGGCATATGCCTGAGTTATGGTCCATGTTCTGCGTGAGAGGCAACCAGACATTAATGTTTTTTTCTCTCTTTCTTCCTCCCTTTCCCTTTCTAAAAAGAAATGAGTAAAATCTTTTTTAAAAATGCAGGTGAGATTTGTCTGTGACACCATATATGCTTTTTGTTATTTTAAACCCCTGTCTGAGCCTCCTGTGTGCCTGTGGTAGGACTCTCCTGCCCTCCCCTCAGCAGTGCTGGCCTTTTCTCCAGATTCTTGGCCGTTGAGGTGTCCTCCCTCTGCCTCATGGTCCATCCACATGTACCAAAATGAAGCCAGAAGGTCACTATTCCTCAGGGTTTGAATTACTGACCAAGATGTTAATGGATTTAAATAAATCAATCTTGACTGATTATATTCAGCATATGGTTTTCACAACTCTTTTAAGAAGGTCTTTCATAGAAAAAGAAGTAAAAAAAAACCCAACTAGTTCTAGAGTCAAATCATCCTGCTGAAGGAGGCTTAATTTTGGAACACAGCCAGCTGTCTTCGTTTGGGGTGAAGAGGGGATCTCTAATGCAGTGATGCACCACCTGGGGAGTGTGGAAATCTGTCCTGAGGTCAAGGCCCCATTCCCCAGAGATTCTGATTTAATTGGTGTGGGACCAGGACTGGGCATTGCTCGTTTTAGAAGCTCCAGAGGTGTTACTAATATGGTTCTCCACCTTTATCATGCATTAGAATCACCTGTAGGGCTTTGTTAAAACAGAATTAGGGCCTCATCCCAGAGTTTCTGGTTCAGTAAGTCTGGGATGGGGCCTGATAATTTGCTCATCTAACAGTTTCCAGGGGATGTTGATGCTGCTGGCCTAGGACCACATTTTGAGAACCACTGAGACAGCGAAAACTTGAAAGCCACTGTGTTAGGTAACTTTTGTCCCACCCAGAAAATTCTGCCACCCTTTCTTTAAAAAATACTTTTTAAATGTTACAACAATTAAGAACATTATTTTTCTTAATTCATTCCACTTTATCATTATCAGTCCATAAAAGCTCTCTCATTTTAAACTTTTTACCTTTATTCTCAATCCCTACTCCTACTTCCTCCTCTGCCCCATCAAAGGCACTCCCTCTCACTCATCTGATATGTGACCCTTCACAATTGTGTAGAGACACAATTTAAAAAGAATTCCACTTCAAGTAGTAAAACCAATCCTGAGAGTTACAGTCACAGAATTTGCTCAGAAGAGAATGTTTAATCTGGAGTGCTTTGGAGAAAACTTCAAGTTATTAAAAGGCCTTACACTGCTATGACTGTTTAACACTTTATACCTCCAAACTTTATGTATATTATTATTTTAAAAGAAATGATTTATAAATAACATAATGAATAATAATTAAGGTTTTCTTTCCTGTAGTGATATGTATTTTCTTTAGAGTAGGGAGTTTCTTTTTTTTTTAAATGTATTTTATTGATTATACCGTTACGGTTGTTCTATTCCCCCCCTTCATTCCCCTCCACCCGCACACCCCCTCCCCCACCATTCCCCCCCTTTAGTTTATGACCATGTGTCTCAAGTTCTTTAGATTCTATATTTCCCCCACTATTCTCGCCCTCCCCACTATCTATTTTCTACCTACCATCTACGCTATTTTCTGTGCCTTCTCCCCGCTTCTCCTTCTCCTACACCCCTGTTTCTAACCCTCCATGTGATCTTCATTTCTATGGTTCCCCTCCTGATCTAGGTGTCCTCTTGGTTTGCTTTTGTTTTAGGTGTGGTTGTTAATAACTGTGTTTGCTGTCCTTTCACTGTTAATATTTTTCATTTTCTTTTTCTTAGATAAGTCCCTTTAACATTTCATATAATAAGGGCTTGGTGATGATGAACTCCTTGAACTTGACCTTATCTGAGAAGCACTTTATCTGTCCTTCCATTCTAAATGAAAGTTTTGCTGGATAAAGCAATCTTGGCTATAGGTCTTTGGATTTCATGACTTGGAATACTTCTTTCCAGCCCCTTCTTGCCTGTAAGGTCTCTTTTGAGAAATCCACTGACAGTCTGATGGGAACTCCTTTGTAGGTGACTGTCCCCCTATCCCTTGCTGCTTCTAGGATTCTCTCCTTCATTTTAGTCTTGGCTAATGTAATGATGATGTGCCTTGGTGTGTTCCTTCTTGGGTCCAACTTCTTTGGCACTCTCTGAGCTTCCTGGATTTCCTGGAGGTCTGTTTCCTTTGCCAGACTGGGGAAGTTCTCCTTTATTATTTGTTCAAATATGTTTTCCACTCGTGGGTGTTTCTTTCCCCCTTCTGGTACCCCTATAATCCGGATGATGGAACGTTTAAAGATGTCCTAGAGGTTCCTAAGCCTCTCCTCATTTTTTTGAATTCTCATTTCTTCATTCCTTTCTGGTTGGATGTTTTGTTCTTCCTTCTGGCCCATTCCATTGATTTGAGTCCCAGTTTCCTTTCCATCACTATTGGTTTCCTGTGCATCTCCCTTCATTTCAATTAGTTTAGCCTTCATATGTTCCTCTAATTTGTGACTATAATCTACCAGTTCTGTGAGCACCCTGATAAACAGTGTTTTGAATTGTGCTTCTGAGAGGCTGGCAATTTCTCGGTCGCTGAGAGTTATTGGCTCTGGGACTTTGAGTTCTTCTTGTGCCATCTTTTGGGCTGTTCGTGCCTGTTCCGTAGCAGGATCGGAGCCCTAAAGTGTTCACTAGAGTGGGGCAACTCAGTGGCTGGGTTGTGACGTTGTATGTGGGGGCGGGGTCAAAGAGGGACAATGGCTTCCCATCTGCCGCCTCGGCCCCTGCGCTGCAGCCTCCACCGTCACCAGGCCCATGCGTTTTGTTCCACTGCACTCGAGTGTGCCACCGCCGTCAGCCCTCCACCACTGGGTTCGCCCCCTGGGGCCTGTGTGTTCCGTCTCACTGTGTGCGAATGTGCGACTGTGGTCAGTCTGCCCCACACCCCAACTGGTTCCGGGCTGCCTGTGCACCTAGGTTGGGGGATCTGTCCTGCCCGACCCAGCTCCGCTGCTGGCTCTGCCTCTCTTACCATCCCCGTTGAACGGTTCATAGTTGTCGGACTTCCGTATAATTCCATTTTCTGGTCTTTGGGTGTGTCCTGATTCTCCAAACCTTTGTTGTATTCAAACTTGGTTGTGGGAGAAGGCACAGTGTTTCTACCTATGCCTCCATCTTGGCGGAAGTCCTAGAGTAGGGAGTTTCTTTAGAGCATTTATTATCCTTGAGTATCAAACACATCTAACGAGTGTTGTAGTGTTATAGGGGAGAAACATCGTAAATCATTAGATAATCATTAGATAAGATCAGATGGATAAAACAAATGACTTGTTTCCTATAGGGTTCCTCGGCTCAGATGTTTTCTAATTCTGTTGTTTTAATCCAGTCTTTTTCTATATTTTATTCTCTCCACGAAGTTAATGAGCTATCCTTAAACCTCTGTGACTGGCTTTCAAATACCAGCAAAGCAGAGTGATAAAATGACCTGTGATAAAAATAAACATATGTATTGATTTTTAACTAGCCATTATGTTCTGGAAGGCTGTCAGCTTTCTGATACTTTGGTGTGTCTGGAGCACAGTCATTGTGACTAACTCATCAAAACTACTCTAAATGTGTTTGTGATGTTGCTGGGGGTATCACCTTCATTTTTATAAATATTTCTATATGTATTTATTTTTAGAGGGGAAGATAGAGAGAAAGAGAGGGAGAGAAACATCAATGTGTGGTTGCCTTTCACATGCTCCCTACTGGGAATGTGGCCTGCAACCCAGGCATGTGCCCTGACTGGGAATTAAACCAGCGACCACTTGCTTCACAGGCTAGTACTCAGTTCACTGAGCCATACAAGCCAGGCTATATTTATTTTTATTAATGTTCAACTTATCCCATATGAACCTTGGAGAAAGTATAATGACACATGTAGTTGACAGACATCACTAATTTTAGTTATGGAATAAGTGAAATTTATTTACCATTCAATTAAGGAAGAAAATGCATGTTATTATTGTTTTTAATTCTTTTAAATCCTCTAACCACAGACTCCACATTCTATGCATCTTATTGCTTGCAGTGCTTGGTGCAATGTTACGTAGGAATGTATTATAAATACTGGTTGAACTGACTTAGATCCCAATTTTAGGTCCCCTGTGCCACTGTTCTGACAGTCCTTCCACTCAGTATAGAAATCTATCAGATGCAGAAGCTCTGTATTCAGTGTCTTCAGAAAATAATTTTCTGCCAAATTAGAGTAAACCCTGATCCAGGAGAGATTGCACGGTACCAGATGTAGTGGGAAAATATATTATTATTTTCTGTTTCCTTTCACTTATATTGTTGTTAAACCACCTCCAAAGTTTAGCATTTTAAAAATATATTTGCTACATTTACTCAAATGTATTCAATTTGTAATGGATGGTGATTTCTACATTTACAAAGTGTTCAAGAATTTGCTGTATTTTGTTTCTGTAGTTAAAAAAAATTCCTATGTGTAGTTTCCCACACATCTCTCAATACAATTGCTCATGAGTCTATTTACATGGTCCTTGTTCTAGCTCTGCAAGGTCATTTAGAATTCTAATCCTGTCCTCCAAAGTAATAGCCACTTATTTCAATTTGCTGTTATCTATGAATGTAATCATCACGCACTCTAGTCCACCAACTACACAAATGATGAAAATTTTAAATAGCCCTGTATCCAGGATGAAACAATGAATGCTATGGTTGGATAGGCACTATTCCTTGCACAAGGAATTTCCAACCAAACTGTCCTCCAATTAGCTATATACAAGCCTTTTATTTTTTTTATTTTTTATTTTTAATATTTTATTTATTTATCTTTGGAGGGGAAGGGAAGGAGAGAGGAAGGAAACACTAATGTATGGTTGTTTCTCATGCATCCCCTGCAGGGAACTGGCTCCTGCCGGAAACTGGCCAGCAACTGGCCTGCAACCCAAGCATGTGCCCTGACTGGGAATCGAACCGAGATCTTCTGGTTCGCAGGCCCGCGCTCAATCCACTGAGCTACACCAGCCAGGGCCAAGCCTTTTATTTTTTTATGCAACTAAAGTGCATAATATGAAATTAAGGTGTTACTAATCCCAAGATATAATTATTTTAACCTATTAACCTATCAACCATTTTTTTTTAACCTATCAACCATTTTAAAGAAGAAAATGAATACCTATAGATTTTGCTGCCCTTATCAGGTCAGCAGGGTCTGGTGGTATATTTATGTGTCTACCCCTCCTTCATTATGCCATTGGATGTAGGCTTACATCGGGAATGTAAATCATTGACTAATTATTAACCAATGTAGGCTTACATCGGGAATGTAAATCATTGACTAATTATTAACCAATTAACCAATAAGCATGTATAATTTCACCATTATAATAAAATCAATGTGTCCTATCTTGTCTTTTTCAGACAATATTTTTCGATAGCTTGTTCCCAAATAGAATGCAATCTGATAGAAACTCTATATTGATTTAAGATGTGTTTTTTGTTAAACTTGTAAGAATTGGATATTTTAACTCTCATCAGCTAGGATTGAATTTTTCACTCTCCAACTTCCCCTCCATCGCTTGACCTTAGGTTGGGTGACATGCAATGTCCTAGGGCACTTTTGAGATGCAATTAAGGTGATGGTGAACAGGAACTATTTTTTTGTTTGGGTTCAACGGCATATGTTTACTTTGTTTGCAGTTACTCCTATGTACGGCTTCCAGAAAAGGTGCTACCATCCATTGTGCTGTGCTGATTGAGACATGGTATGTATACAGTGATGTACAGGTTCTGTAGTGCCTGGTGTTGGTAGTATGTGGGTAGTGGAAGAGAGTCTTGAGAGGTATGGATCCATAAGCTACAAGGGGGAAAATTCTTCCAAATTTTATAGCCATGTGTGAAAAAAAATTTTATGATAGAGTTCTAAGTTTGATAAAATTCCTGAAAATGTGTATGACTTCACTGATAAAAATGTGATGCTAAAAGAAACTTTTTGAAATTATCAATAATGAAAACAATTTCAAATTATATATGCTATGGGAAAGACAATTACATTTCTATGTTCTTAAATATGATGTAATTGTAATACAAATAGGCAATAAAGAGGTATGACCGCAGAAATGTACAGAAAAGTATACTAAGGCCCTGGCTGAGTGTGCGTCAGTGAATTGAGCACCTGCCTCCAAATCAAAAGGTCACTCATTCAGTTGCTGGTCGGGGCACATGCCTGGGGTACAGGGACAGGTCCCCATTCGGGGCTGTGTGAGAGGCAACCAGCCAATGTTTCTCTCCCCCTCTCTCTCCCTCACTTCCCTTCCCTTTGAAAATAAATAAATAACACCTCTTTTTAAAGGTATAATAAGGATGTGTCAGCAAGGCAATAAAAATACTGTTTTGTTTCTGGATTTTGTGATGTCTCCGGTATTTTGCCTATTTTTCAAATTTGTAGTTTTTAACATTTTAAATAAATGTTCAGTTTCATAATGAATTTGTGCTTTTTGCATTGTTTTATAAAGAGACCCTCCAGATTATATAAATCTGGTTCAAGTGACCCTGATTAATTTGAACTAATCTCCTCCTCTTGCCTGTTATTGGTTTGAGGCTGGATGGTCTCTCTTTCTCCATTTCACACTGTAAACCAGAAATCCCATGGCCCCAGTTGCTGTGGGCAGGTCTGAGGTCTAGAGTAAAACCAAACCAAGAGGTTGGTAGCACTGAGAGAACCTCAGCGCTGAGGAAACTACTTGAAACCTGGTTTACTTTTAGATGAGCAGTATACAAGCTCTTTAAGCATTTATAAAAATCAAGGCTTTCAAAAACAAAGCTGGTCCTCATATTTTATGGAACAGTTTAAAATGAAATAAAAAAACTAGATCAAAATGTAAACTTGTAAGAAAATAGTACCTATTTTTTCTAAAGAATTTTTCATCTGTATAGAAATCATTCTAATCCTTTTATCTTCTATACTTCATAATAGTGGAACTATAAATAGTATCAATTTGGATGTTTAAGCTACTGATTTATGAAATACTCTTAATTTCAAAGTTGTCTATTTAGTCAACATGAAAATACAGAAAATGAGGAATAAGAAAAAATGATTTCAGTCATCCAGAAATTTTATTATTTTGGGGTAGTTTCTTCTGGTTATTTTCCTATGCTTATATTTTATTTAAAAAATTATTACCATAATTCATCTATTTTTATATATGTATATGTGTATGTATATGCTATAGATGACATGTATGGTATATTCTACTTTTTTCTTTTATTCTACATGACCCCAGAGGTTTATCACAGAACAGCTTCTACGTGTCACAAGTACAGGGATCTACTTACACCTGGTCCACATGAGTGGCGTCCCCTGGAGTTGTGCAGTAAGCAGTTTGTGTGGCCATACCAGGCAGCCATTTGTATCTAGGTGCCTGAGTCTTCAAGGCAACCAGTAGCATTTTTCTGGACTATCCGTTTAAACTATAGTCCTGGGAACAAAAGGCAGTGCAAGCTCATCTGGCTGCCTTCCAGGAACACCGAATAAATTAAGTATTTAGCCTGTGTGCCCTTTTCTCAGGCTGGTTCTGTCTGTAGCTGTGTCCCACAGCTCTCCTCTTACTAGGCTACACCCATGTCTTTTCTTCACCTTGGGATAATCTGCTGTCTCCAGTGGACGAAAAAAAAGTGTGAAGTGAATTAACCTCACACGTGGCTCTTTTAATGATTGCATTTTAGCGTTACATCATTTTATTGTACATGGTTCCTGGTTGACTTCTTTCTGCCAATTTGTTTGGACTGATTTTCTATGTGCTCATTTTCAGGCATCTACAATGACGTTATTATCCATGCCTTATCTCCAGCAACAGTTAATCTTCATGATTCTAATCTTTTTGTCAGAAAAATGAAACATGGCTCATAATCCTATAAATCACCCAAATAATGGTGAAAAGCAAAATTATAACGACAAAATATCATATTTCTGTAATAATGAAAATACTAACTTCCAGTAACTGCAGACATATTTTTACAATTTATATGTAAATTTATAATTTTTATAAATTTATAAAAAATTAATTTATACTTTTTAGTTCTCTGATAGTTTCTTAAGTCATCTCCTCTTAAGCATGTATTTTTACAGTATAGGATGTGATTGAATGAGGGACTACTCAGGAAAACTGTACCTAGTTCTCTGCTGATAGAATGCACTCAGGACAATAGACTGTGCAATAAAATCGATAACTCTCCCCTCCATTCTTGGTTCATGAAACTTTTAGTTTTCTAACTTTTAGATTATGCAAATAGAATTGGCTCCTAAGACTGAGCTTTAGAGATAGTGCAGCAAACAAATAAATTTCTCAAAAGGCTAAGCCCCTTTTTCATGAAAGGAAAGGAAAGAAAGGAGAGAGAATTAGAAGGGAGCAAAGTAGAATGGAAGACCAAGTGATTAGGAAAAGGGGCAGTAGAGGCAAGAGAATGCAGTAAAGAAGAGGCAGGAATGAGACAGGTGAAGCAATCTGGGCAACTCTTTTGCTTAAAAGTTTGAGAGACATTATCTATTTGAACCGATGTAGGAAATTAAGCTTCACTAGATTTGATCTTTGTTCTAATATTTGTCTTGCAATAAAGACATCTTATGTATCAAATATGTAAAGTATATTAATAGTTTTTTGATACTCTGGAGAACTTGGGTACTTACTGAAATTGTAAGAAAGCTCTGTAAAGTTATTAACAAGTATTAAATAAAACATGTTCCTCATGTATAGAGTGCCACTGTATAGAGTGGCACTAAATGTGTACATTAATGTGTACAAATCCTCTGTATAGAGTGCCACTAAATGTGTACATTAATCCTTTTTTTCAGAGAGCCCAACAGGAATGGAAAATATATTCACTGTGCTCAAGTATCTCTGTGTTGTTGGTGTGTTAGAAATTTTGTGGGCGAGTAAGGCTTTATGAACCAATACATAGGACTGGGTTATCCAGCAACCACTCTAAGCTTTAAGATGGGAAGGAAGGGTATGGAGGGAAGCCACACTTACCTTTCTGCTGCCTGCCTTCCTCCTCCCATAGCCATGCTCCTGGCTGGGATGAAGGGGTGATGGGATCCAAGAGCTACAGTAGTATTACCAACCCATTGAGTTCTTTTCATGAACACAAAGATGCTTTTCTAAATCCAGAAGAAATCTAACTCCCTGGCTTGATCATTATACTTGTGATCAGAATTCCAGCACAGGACCTGGTGCTGCTGCTGGGAATTGTGAGTCATTCCTTTCAGGTTGTTCCTGGTGTCGAAGTGAGGCTCTGCAGAGGAAAAAGAGCAATCTATCAGGTGAGCTCACCACTTTCATCACTATTGTCTAAGCACTAACTTCCTGAGACACCATGCAATGTATGTGAAAAAAGTCCTTGTCAAATTCCAGGAATATCACTGTCTCATTATGTGACCTTGGACAAGGTCACTTAAGTTCTCAGAGCCTTCATTTCCTTGGTTAAAATAGAAAATAGTTCTACATAGTTGGCACCAAAATTTAAACAGTTGATGTATGGAAAGTGTGATGCAGATCTAGAAAATAAAAAGTTATTTTATAAACTTGTGGACATATTATAAAGCATATTGGATATTATTTATACCCTTCAAATTTGCAAAATAACTTGAGACAGTTACAATATAGTAGAGGAGAAAGGAATGACTCATTAAAAAAGTAGAAGAGTATTCATAGGTATTTAATTACTAAACAAACATGTACAGTCACTATTCTCTGCAAAGTCTGTGAGGCCCTGTGGATATACAATATAATACATGATATATAGCTTGTCCTTAAATAATTTATATAATCTAGGACAGAGGGTTGGACATATATACTGGCAATTCACAAGACAACATGTGCTGTGTGAAAAATGTATACATAAAGGGACAGCTATGGCAATTCAAAACAGAAGAATCCTGAGGAAACCTTACTGTAGAAGGAAGGCAATGGAAGCCAGTTCCAACATGTGTTGAGATCCCACTCTGTACATTGCTCTAGTACCTGTATATTCACTGAGGATGCCAAGGCAAATAAAACTGCCTGAGCCAAGGTAGGGAGGCAGGAATCCACCTAAAAGGTGTGGCAGAGCCCTAATAAAGATGATTGACATGGGTTTGAAGAGGTATGTAGGTATAACATCATGGATGGCTTTAAATATAAGACCAAAGTTTGGTCTTTGTCTTGCAGATAATGCAAGTAATGCTTCCTACAAAAGCCATTAAGAAGAATAAAAATCTTTTTCTTTTTTTTGAGAAAAAATTTTGTTCTGCTCACAGACTCATACATGGGCTGTTTTTGTATAAAACTGGATTAGCTCGGCATCTGGGAAATATTATGTAGAAAAATTTTATTTTTGAAAACAGAATTTCAACTTTGTATGTTCATCTGGAGCCCAAAGCTTCTAGAAATCTCTTAAGGCAATAAAATATAACACTTGAAGATTTTCGTACCAGTCTTTTATTTAATGGCACCAAAAGAGGACTTTGACCAATTGATAATTGAGAGATTCCTTGGCCAAGGGATACATTGTCCCTTAATTCTGTAAATCACTAGAACTCTAGCTTTAATGTTTGTTATCAGTCTGGGTCATAGGAACAAAGGGACCACACCAAGTATTTTAAGAGGGATTTGGTAATTATAGGTGTTGGGATCCCAGAGACTTAGAGGAGGAATTTAGACATTGGAGATGAGGAAGCTGCCTGGATGGTGCTGGTACCTCAGGAACGTAGGGGAGAGTCCAGAGGACCTGGAGCCCACATTTCAGAAGATGTTGGTGCTCTGGGAGGGGGCCTTGGGGCTAGTTCTGGGAGATGGAAAGAAAGTGGAAACTAAATCAATCGCTAGGGGAAACAATTAGAACTGCCCAGCTGAAGTGCAGACGCTGGGTGCAGCTGACAGGAGATAACTGTGAGCAAACTGGAAGGATCATGGTCCGCCTTCTTCCTCCTAGTTGGTGGTGTTCCTCTATTTGGCAGAACCTAACAGGGAGCTGGGTGACAAAGAAAAAATGTGGTTACTAGAACCCAGCCTCAGCCTCAGCAGGCCAAATATGGAAGGAGGGGTTTTATTCTGTGAGATTGTTAATAACCAGTACCTTATGCATAAAATTCACCTGGGCAACTTATTTACAATTGAGATACCTTGAGGTCCACACCTGAAATTTTGATTCAGTGGTTTTAGAGTATGGCCCAGAAATCCTCATTTTCAAGAGAAACCATGAACAATCAGATTCAGGGACTCTTTAAATCACACTTTCAGAAATACTGTTTTAGTTTTTTCCAAACTAAATTCCTGAATCAAGTTAGAACAAGAGATTGTGAAATGTTCAACCCCGCTAATTTAGTTATCTGAGACAAATAATTATGCTCATGAATTAACTTTGCTTCCTTAATTCTTTTTCCATTTTAAGAAACGCTAATATAAAGAATACCTCTGTGGTGTCTACAAAAACTACA
This sequence comes from Sturnira hondurensis, assembly GCF_014824575.4. Taxonomy (NCBI): domain Eukaryota; kingdom Metazoa; phylum Chordata; class Mammalia; order Chiroptera; family Phyllostomidae; genus Sturnira; species Sturnira hondurensis. Next base: position 868,141 of record NW_028081539.1, read on the forward strand.
ATTAAAAGTTTTATTCATTATGATGTTCAATGGCTATTTTTTGAACCCACATATAATTCCTCCTATAATTTAATATCAGGACAATAAAAATCTATCTTTTTACATGTGTTTGTGTTCTTTCTCTTACTAGACAAAAGGAGAGAAAAAAATAACACTCCAAATTTTTCTTTTGCTTTAGCTGCCAGGAAGCCTAAAGTTCTGTGTTGATCATTTTGTTTTTATATTTTTTAAAATTATAAGTTGTTCCACATTTTTAGTAACTTTTTAATTTGGTTTCACGTTTTATTTTGCTGGAGATAGGTTGGACACAAATAAGTACAATAATTAAAAGTACCATATTTGTATAATGCACACTTTTTTGCCCAAATTTTTGAGGGAAAAATAAGGATAAACATTATACGTTGGTAGTATTAATTTCTTATCTATATAAATGTTTTCAATTCTTTTATTTATGCTTATGAATTAAAAGCATAACTCTAGAAAGCAATAATGATATCTTTATGCAAAATAATTCCCTGGAATACGATAATCAGTTTTGTTGAACTTGTGACCGACTTGCAATGAAAGCAGTTTTGGCCAATGATTAAACAAAATGAAACAAATAGTGATGTATTGTTATCCACAGAGTAAGATAGATGATGCCGATTGTCATCCACTTGGTAAGACAGGTGATGTCGACTTTATTACTGTAGGGCAAACAGTGTGACATTTCTCTTTGTGCACTTTAGGTAGGAAAAATTATTGGAAAAATCCCTTGGAAAATGTCAAAACAGTATTCATACACTGCAAGTTTCAAGCTAAAAGTTATTAAATGTGGTAAAAAGTATGACGGCAGAACTGCCAAGATACACTTTGGAACTCCTCCCTCAGAGAGTGTCATCAGATTGTGGAGGCAACAGGAGGAAAAGTTTCTTCAGGTGACAATACAGAAGGTGATGCCAGGGAAACCTCCAAAGTGGCTGGAGGTGGAGCAGGAGGTAACGACCTGGATTCTGGAGCAGCGTCAAACTGGAATCTCTGTTTAGATCAAGATGATACAAGAAGAAGGTAAGAGGATTGCAAAAGAAAGTAACATTGATTATTTCTCAGGGACACCTACCTGGTGCTTTAACTTTATGAAGAGAGAAGGTTTGAGCATGAGAATATGAGTGAAACTTATCCCCAAACTTCCAGCAGTCTATGAGAATTAAGTTTTGGAATTTAATCCTCATGTTATAAATCTTTGAAAGACTTACATCTGTCCAATTACCAATATGGTTGCGGTCCCACTCACATTTGATGTCTATCCAACGAAACTATGGACATCAAAGTAGCAAAGACTATGGCTGTTAAAACTAGTGGTCATGAGAAAACACATCTCACTGTTGCTCTAGCCTGCTGTATAGATGGGACAAAGCTACTACCTATGAGCATCTTTAAAAGAAAAGCATTTCTGAAAGAAAACATTCCTAGTGGAGTCATTGTCCACCTGCATGAAAAGGATGGATGAATGAAGAAGGCATGAAAATCTGGTTTAACAAAGTCTGGTCATGAAGGACTGGAGGATTACTTAAAAAACCAGCTTTGTTGTTTTTGATCACTTCAAAGCCTGTGTTACACAAAGTGCAAAAGCAATCTCAGTGGACTTGAAAATCCAATTGAAGTGATACCTGGAATGCTAACCAGCCAATCTCGACTTCTTGATGTGTCAGTAGACAAGCTCGGCACACCTTTAAAGTCCTAATGAAGAAAGAGTGGACATCATAGATGCAGTCAGCTGGTAATGATTTAACACCTACAGGCAGAATCAAGGAAGCATCCACTGCCCAGGTTTGTGATTGGATCCTAAGATCATGGAATGGCATTGAGAAAGGAGGGGTTGTGAAGTTGTTTTAAAAAATGTGGCATCAGCAATGCTATGAGTGGAATTGAGGACGATGAAATTTACTGGGATGAGGAAAGTGACTCTTAGTTCTTCCCATTGCTTTCTTTGCTTCTCTAAAGCTTCCATGGCAGCAGTTTTGGCAAGAGTGACAAAGAACTCTGGCATTTGACAACACCTCAGCCTATTCCATCTCAGTTCTAACTAGTGTCTACTTGAAAATCATTTATTGCATGGACTATTTATTTGTTATCACCTTTTTCTCTCACCAGAATTTTAAAAAATTATGGAACGTTTCATGAATTTGCATGTCATCCTTGTGCAGGGGCCATGCTAATCTGTATCGTTCCAATTTTAGAATGTACTGCATCTCACTAAAATTTTTTTAGCAGATAGGTGGTGATCAGTTTTACATTATGGTATGATTTATGGAGCTCTTATCCTTATAACTATGAAAATTATTTAGCCAAAATCAAATAAATAACAGAAACAATAGTTTAAATTGGCAGGATAGCTCTTGAAATGCTTGGAGAAAATGTGATGTAAAATCTCATAAAATCAGAAGAGCATAAATGTAGCACTGACGTAAGGAAAATCAAGAACCCACTGTGGAGGACAAAGGAGTTAGCTGACTACTTAACAAAGGTTCTATATATCTGATGTTATCAAATACATAAAACATAATCTGAGGGAGCCCAGGAAGGGGCACTGGAAAAGAGTCAGATGATAAGTTCTAGTCTGGACTCTGCCACTGAAGGGCTGACTGTGTGCCCTTGAACAAATCAGCACTCATTGGCCATCAATTATTTCACCTAAATAATCAGTGGATTGAGTTAATAAATTGTATTGTAAGATTACTATTGGTCTAACAGTCTGTTCCTAAGTGCACCATAAAAACACATGATGTTAAATTTTAGTTACCTAGTTGCTGAAAATAAGCTTGAAGGTATTTGGGATACATTTTGCATATAGATACTGGAAAAGGCAATGAAGGACCTGGTGGAACCAGAAAGTGGGTGAGCATGATTTAAACTGTTAACGAATTACTGCAGGGGAAGCAGGGAAAGGGTAGGTACATCTGTTTATTTTGTAATTTATACAGGTCAATGGGCAGTTGCTAAAATATGTGCTGTTTCCAAACTATCTTCTTTTAGGAAAGAGATAATTTGGTGGTCGATGGCAATACTTCTAAAAACTAGTTATGGCATTAGCTGTCTGTCATTTACCTGTTTTAAAGGTGTTATGTCTTTTCTGTTTTCAATATAATTAGCTATTTTTGTGTATTTCTACACAGAAGAGGGGGGGGCTGCCTCTTCCTGGTGCTATATGAACTTCTGAGGAAATTAGAATTAGATTGAGGAAAAAACCGAATTAAGAGCTGAAAAAAAAAGTCAGTTTACCTTATGTTAGGATACGACAAGCCAGACATTATTTTCTGTGCAATGATTGAAACCTTATTTGTTGTTTTTTTCTCTTTCCTTGCAGTTTTAAAACTGTTTACTAGCCCACCTTATGGCATATGGGCTAATTAAGTGATCTCTTTACCACCTGTTTATAAGGCAAAAACTCGAAAGGATAGTAACCACTGTTATATTGACAATAATACCATAAACACAGGTCACAAGTTTATTAAGGGATACAATTGTGCTAAAGTCTTTTTCACATGTCTACTTTTATTTTTACTGTTTTATTATTTTCTTCGTTCTTAGCAACATTAAATGATAAATCTAAAGATCAAGGCTACATATTTCAACATTTAAAAATAAGAATCACGTAAACAGCTAATGGGAAAATATTCCCAGTTGTAGAATCAAGGAAGACTGCAGATAAAAAGAGATGGACAGAGAAGAGGGGAAAAAAAATCAGAGTACCACTAAAATAAAATGATGTAAGAGATTCAGTAGTAAATTTTTACTTGATAACTATATGTTTACTTGCGGATTTGTAGTTCTAAAATATGTTGGATCCAAGTATATAGAGGCTTTTTAATGGATGACAGATGATGAAACATTAAATCACCCCACAGGTTTATACAGTTATAAGGTAGGAATGATTGCTGAATTTTAATGGGTTGAATGTTTATTTCAAGTCCCTTAATGGTACATTGATGAGTGAATTTTAGGGACTAATAATCGAATTACAGTACTCCCTAATTTTCTCAATTGTTTATTTGCAAGTTAAGTATAAAAGTTGCAAGTTAACTATAGTTCAGGTCATGAATTAGAACACTCACATGGGAATTACTTAATAGCTTACCTGGATGTTTGTAGAGTGCCTTGTATTTCATTTTTATGACCTACTTTTAAATTCAATCGAGTCACATAATCTACTGTAATTGAGTCACAAAGCAGGAAACAAGCCTGTGCCAGGCATGGTACAAACTTGGCATATATGGTATCTTCACTGTTCGTGGAACATCAGTTCTGGTAAATCAGTCAGTCAGTTTATCGCTAGTATTTTCCTCATCTGGTAAGACAAGACATAAAAGAGGTCCAAGTTCTTCACCTGAAATTCACCTGCAATTATGAAATCCAAAAAGCTATGAAAAGAGGAAGTATTTTAGAAACTTAAAACCTGACCTGACTGGACCTGAATTCATTTAGCAATGTAAACTAGTACTTTATGCATGACTTTTATAGTCTTTATTTATTGCTCTTAGTGTAGGCATTCATTTGCTTTACTTCAGAACTATTCGGTAATGGGGTACTGCTCAGACCCTGCTGGAAGTGTGTCATAATATATAATATATGACATGATATAACACACACACATATATATATATATTCTATTTTCTTTCTAATATCTGGAAGATACTGAAAGTATCTTAAGTTTGATCTGAACTTTTGTCTGATTTGAAATCTCTTAGTATTTCTCAGTGTGAGTCCCCTTTTTATTCTTTCTTCAACTTCCCAGGTACATTTATGACTTTGCATCACTATTTCAAGTACTAAAGGCAAAATTCTGCTTTTATCCTCTCTGTTTCTAGTATTACATGGTAGAGGCTGAGTGGCTTGCTGGAATGAACCTTAGCTATAGAACTGAAGAGATCTAGATTCAAGTCCTGGTTCGGCTGCTCACAGGTTTTGTGGCCTTGGTCAAGTTATTTTACACTCCTGAGCTAATGCACTCCAGTACCAGAGGTTTTTGTTTTACAGGCTATCACAGTGGTTCCCAGACTTTTTGGCACCAGGGACTGGTTTTGTGGAAGACAGTATTCCACAGACCAGGGGTGAGTGGGAGGGTGGGTGGGTGGGGATGGTTTCAGGATGATTCATGCGCATTACATTGAAGTGCACCTCCTGCTGTGTGGCCTGGTTCCTAACAGGCTTGGACCCACACCCGTCCACAGCCTGGAGGTTGAGGACCCCAGGACTATCATATGTATATACTTTTTCTTAAAAAGGGGGGTTTTATTTATTTTTAGAGAAAGGGGAAGGGAGGGAGAAAAAGAGGGAGAGAAATATTGCTCAGTTGTCTCTTGTATGAGCCCTATCAAGGAAATGAACCCACAACCCAGGCATATACCCTGACCAGAACCAACTGGTAACCTTTTGTTTTATAGGAGGTTGCTCAACCAACTGGACCCCATGGATCAAGGCTACATACCTTTTTTTTCCATTTAAAATTTCTCGATATATTTAGGGTCTTTCAGACTGTGAATATTAGGCAACACTTGGTATAAGAAAATATGTGGTTGCTGTGGGGATTAGAAGCTGTTTCATGTCTGTTTGACTTCTTTATTGCAGGAAATTTCTTATTTATTTTTATTTTTATTTTTTTTAGACTTTAGTTTTTTGTATTTTGTATGTCTTTGTTTTTTTTTAACTTTTAATATATTTTATTGATTATACCATTACAGTTGTTCTATTTCCCCCCTTCATTCCCCTCCACCCTGCACACCCTCTCCCCCATCATTCCCCCCTTTAGTTTATGACCACGTATCTCAAGTTCTTTAGATTCTATATTTCCCCTACTATTCTTGCCCTCCCCCCTATCTATTTTCTACTACTGTCTATGCTATTTTCTATACCTTCTCCCCCCTTTTCCTCCTCCCACTCCCCTGTTTCTAACCCTCCATGTGTTCTTCATTTCTATGGTTCCGCTCCTGATCTAGCTGTCCTCTTGGTTTGCTTTTGTTTTAGGTGTGGTTGTTAGTAACTGTGAGTTTGCTGTCCTTTCACTGTTCATATTTTTCATCTTCTTTTTCTTAGATAAGTCCCTTTAACATTTCATATAATAAGGGCTTGGTGATGATGAACTCCTTGAATTTGACCTTATCTGAGAAGCACTTTATGTTTCCTTCCATTCTAAATGAAAACTTTGCTGGATAAAGCAATCTTGGATGTAGGTCTTTGGATTTCATGAGTTGGAATACTTCTTTCCAGCCCCTTCTTGCCTGTAAGGTCTCTTTTGAGAAATCCGCTGACAGTCTGATGGGAACTCCTTTGTAGGTGACTGTCCCCTTATCTCTTGCTGCTTCTAGGATTCTCTCCTTCATTTTAATCTTGGCTAGTGTAATTATGATGTGCCTTGGTGTGTTCCTTCTTGGGTCCAACTTCTTTGGGACTCTCTGAGCTTCCTGGATTTCCTGGAAGTCCATTTCCTTTGCCAGACTGGGAAAGTTCTCCTTTATTATTTGTCCAAATAAGTTTTCCACTCATGGCTATTTCTTTTCCCTTTCTGGTACCCCTATAATTCGGATGTTGGAAGGTTTAAAGATGTCCTGGAGGCTCCTAAACCTCTCCTCATTTTTTTTGAATTCTTGTTTCTTTATTCTTTTCTGGTTGGATGTTTCTTTCTTCCTTCTGGTCCACTCCATTGATTTGAGTCCCAGTTTCCTTTCCATCACTATTGGTTTCCTGTGCATCTCCCTTCATTTCAATTAGTTTAGCCTTCATATGTTCCTCTAATTTGTGACTATGTTCCTCTAATTTGTGACTATAATCAACCAGTTCTGTGAGCATCCTGATCACCAGTATTTTGAACTGTGCATCTGAGAGGTTCGCTATTTTCTGGTCACTTAGAGTTATCGGCTCTGGAGCTTTGAGTTCTTCTTGAGCCATATTTTGGATTGTTCATGCCTGTTATGTATGAGGAGCAGAGCCCTAGGTGTTCACCAGGGTGGGGCAACCTAGTTGCTGGGTTGTGATGCTGTATGTGGGGGCGGGGTCAAAGGAAATCAATGGCAGTCTCCTCTGCCTCCTCCCACCACCAGGGCTGCACTCACTCCTTTGCTTATCTGCGCTTGTGAAGGTGCAACCACAGTCAGCCTGCCTGCACCGCCTCTGGGGCCTGCGGGGGGGGGGGGGGTCTGTCTCACTGCTCACACCTCTGCTGGTTTATCTGTGCACAAATGTGTGACCGCGCTCAGCCTGCCCCGCACCCTCACTGGATCCGACATGCTACCCCAGCTGCCTGTGTGCCTGGGTTGCCTGGGTCACCTGGGTCACCTGGGTCCGGGGATCCTTCCTGCCCGACCCTGCTCTGCTGCTGGCTCTGCCCCTCTTACCATCCAGGTTGAATGGTTAGTTGTAGTCGGACTTCTGTATTATTCCATTTTCTGTTTTTTGGCTGTGTCTTTGTTCTCCAAACCTTTGTTGTATTCAAACTTGGTTGTGGGAGAAGGCACAGTGTTTCCACCTATGCCTCCATCTTGGCGGAAGTCCTGTTTTTTTTTTTAAATTTAAATAATTTTATTGTTTTTCAATTACAGTTGTCTGTATTTTCTCCTACCCCTGCTCCCACCTTCTCCAAAGCCACTTCACTTCATTGCTTCCACTCTAACCTTTGGTTTTGTCCATGTGTTCTTTATAGTAGTTCCTAAAAACCCTTCTTCCCACTGTTCCCTCTCCACTCCCCTCTGGCTATTATTAGATTGTTCTTAATTTCAATGACTCTGGTTATATTTTGTTTGCTTTTTTTTTGTTGTTGATTATATTCCAGTTAAAGGTGAGGTCATATGGTATTTGTCTCTCACTACCTGGCTTATTTAACTTAGCATAATGATCCCCAATTTTTGCAGGTAATTTATTCTAATAACATCAAAAGTTGCTTCCTGGGAGCGAGTTTATCCTTTGATAGGGGTCTTATACTTCCTTTTTTTAAAAATAATTTTTTTATTTAATTCTTGACCAAGTACAGCTTTCTGTCTTATATTCCCAACCCTGCCCACCCACAAAGGGTCTTATAATTCTTTAACACCACTAGTCTGAAAAGTAAGCCTTTCCCAGATATATTTTACTCTCCTGGATATTTAGCTAATCTTATCTTTTAATTATATTGATGATGATATGACATTTGTTGTACACTCATTATATAGTTAGCATGTGATCTCATTTAATTCTCAAACCCCTTCTTTGTGGTAGTTTTATGAAATAGGGTTAGGGTTGACAGAGAGAGAAGAATTAAATATCCTTCAACAGTAGCTTCAGTCAAAATGGTTTATTTTTCTTTCCTGTATAGGTATTCTAAAAGCAGCCAGCCCAGGGCTGCCCAGACATGGTGGCAGGAACTCAATCTCTTTCTGTCTTTTTCTTCTGTCAAATTAGCTTTCATTCCCAAAGTTACTTCATGGGCAAAGGACGCTCTTAGAACTCCTGCCATCATGTCCGTGTTTTCTGGCTGTAGGAAGAGGGGCGATTAGGTCACACCCCTTTTCTTTAAAGACTCTTCCCGGAAGTAGCACATACCATTTCCATGTATTTCCCAGGACCTAGACTGCCACACCTAGTTGTAAAAGAGATGCTTTTTTAGTCATTTGTGTGTGTCTAGTGAAAAATTAAGATTCTATTACTAAGGAAGAAGGGGAGAATGTGTATTGAGAGACAGCCAGCAATCTCTGCCACCATTCAGCTACTATTGTTCTCATCTCACAAATGGAGAAATTGAATCATAGAGAAGTTAAATTCTCTTACTAAGATCTCACAGTTGGTAGAGTCAAGATTCAAACCCAGATCTATAAGACTTCAGAGCTCTTAAGTACTACTTTGAAGTGTTTTTACCTTAAAGCAGTTATTTAACTTTATTCTGTCTCCTCAGATAAATTAGTGTAAAGAAAAACCTTTCTAAGTCAGTAGGTCAATCTATGGAAATACTGAATCCTTTATTTCACCAAGAATTTTTGGCAAAGAGCATAGTATTGGTATCAAATTGTGCGATGAAGCCTTTCCTTTGAGGACGTTTTGGATAGGTGGATTCACAGAAGTTTGTGACAGGTTTAGGAAATTTCCTGGCTGACTGATGAAAGTCTTATTTTCAATCTTCTATTTGTTCAGAGTTATAACACATTTAAACATCATTAATATATGCCTTGCTATTCTAGTGGTGGTTTAAATTTTAAACAAGGTAGTAAAAAACAAGGTTTTCAATAAGAAAAAATAGAAAAAATGATTTATTATAGGAAAAAAATCAGAGTATTATGATTTTTTCTTTCAAGAAATATTTTTAAGTTAATTACAGCATATCTTAGAATAAATCAGGCCATACTACTTTTTAATTTTTTTTTGTTGTTCCATCTATTCATGCATTTATTGGTTGACCCCTGTACGTGCACTAACCAGGGATTGGGTAATTATTATTTAGGCACTTTTTCTTTTTTTTAAATTTAATTCTTATTCAAGTACAGTTTTCTGTTTTATATTCCCTGCCCACCTCCCTCCCATTTCCACCCCCCCACCTTAATTATTGTCCATGTGTTCTTTATACTTATTCATGTGAGTCCCTCCTCTTTTCCCCTATGATTCTCTCCCCTCTCCTCTCTGGACCCTGTCAGCCTATTCCGTATTTGAGTGTCATTGGTCATATTTTGCTTGCTTGTTTGTTTTGTTGTTTAGATTCCTGTTAAAGGTGAGATCATATGGTATTTGTCTTTTATCACCTGGCTTATTTCACTCAACATAATGTTCTCCAGTTCCACCCATGACATTGCAAAAGGTAGGAGCTCCTTCTTCCTTTCTGCAGCATAGAATTCCATTGTGTAAATGTACCATAGCTTTTTGATCCAGTCATTTACTGATGGGCATCTAGGTTGCTTCCAGAGACACATGAAAAGATGCTCGATATCACTAGCTATCAGAGAGATGCAAATTAAAACCACAATGAGATACCCCTTTACACTAGTCAGAATGGCTATGATAAACAAAGAAATAAACAATAAGTGCTGGAGAGGTTGTGGGGAAAGGGGGACCCTAGTTCACTGTTGGTGGGATTGCAGACTGGTACAACCACTATGGAAAACAGTATGGAATATTCTAAGAAAACTAAAAATGAACATGCCTTTTGACCCAGCAATTCCACTATTAGGAGTATATCCTAAGAACTCTGAAACACCATACTACTTCTAAATTATTTGAAAATTATTACATTTAGATTTTTTGAGGAATTCTCTAATATCTTACATGAGAAAAATATCTAAATTATAAAACACACTGTAAACTAGGCCTTCCTTTCTTCCTTCCCTCCTAGAAAGCTTATTTTTTTTAGCTCCACTTTTATTTAGGTTCTTGTCTCTGACAAGTTTGTGAAGGTTTTTAATCTTTCTTATGACTGCTTGGCTCTTTGCTTTTCTTGCACCAAGAGAGAACATGTGAATGTGAATGAATAAATCAACAAATAAGTAAATGCCATGTTTTAGAAATATCACAACTTAATGTTGCTGTGTTGCTTAAACTTTTCAACATTTTAAAACCTCTACATTTATTGATGCTTTTCAGGAATGCTGTGCAGCTAAATAATATATCTCAGTTATTTAATAGAAGTTCTTCACTTAAGTACCCATGATAACATTAGGGATGCTCAGTGGCTAATGACAAGATATAATGATTTCATGGTTTACCTAGAAGTGAAGAGATATTCTCACTGTTGTGACAACTTACAAAAATGCACTTCAAAATAAAGAGACATGATGAGAAGTCAGAGGGAATAATGTTCTCAAGAGAGATCAAGAGTCAGAGCTCAGCAGAGATTTCATATATATATATATGAAATATATACAAAATATATATGTATTTCATATATATACATATATATGTATATGTGTGTGTATATATATATATATATATACACATATACACTATTTTTTAAAATTCTCCAAGGATATATGCTTTTGGTGAGAGAAGATGGAGAGAGGGGGAGAGAGAGAGAGAGAGAGAGAAACATCGATGTGAGAGAGAAGCATTATTCCACTGCCTTCTGTACATGCCCCAACCATGATCAAACTTGCAGCTTAGGTATGTGTCCTGACCAGGAATTGAGCCTGTAACCTTTCTGGTTCACAGGTGATTCTTCAACCAATTGAGCAACCTGGCCAGGGCCAGAAATTTCTCGTTATTAGTTTTGCATCTTTGGTCTGGAGCTTTGCAAACTTTAAGCAAGAACAGAACCAGTTGGTTGGATCATGTCATTAAGGACCCAAGTTCTTTTCATCTTTCTGCCCACATTCTTAGTACCCAAATTTCATCCTTCATTTTGGCAAAATGGCTGCTGCAGATCCTGACATGACATGAGGACCTGAGAAGAGGATCATGTCCTTCCTTGTACCAGTTTTTTTTAGTGAAAAATACCTTTCTCCAAAGTCCCCAGTAGAATTAACCCCACTGGCCACATTGCCTGCTGTGCCCAGGTAAAAGTCACTCATTGTGCAAAAGGTATGTGAGACTCCCATGATTGGCTTGAACCAATTGAGATTGATTTTTGGGGGTCTGTAGAGGGATCTATCCTTCCTTGGATAATGTCTTCAAGGGTAAGAAGTGGGGATTTTGTTAGAAAGGAAAAAGCATTGTAAGGCAAACAGAATTCTCATTGTGCAGTTTGTTTTGGGGGAAATTACACTCAAAAGAAAAACTCATTGTGAGATAAATAAAACATCTTTACCACCCACAAGCTTAGATATGATGCTTAGTCTCTGATCTAAAATCCATTCACTTTTTGCTCTTTCAAAAAATATTTTTTCACCACTTACTACATGTCAGTCACTGTTATTAGTAAGGCTAGAGAAATGAACAAGACAGATATTTATCTGCATTAGGAATGCTTTCAACAGCAAGTAACATATTGGGCATTTAAAAGTGGTTCAAACCATTGGGACATATAATGTTTACCTAACAGAAATTTAGGCCATTGTTCAGCCCCTCTAAAATGTTACCAAGGATATAGGTTCTTTCTTCTCTGCGTCCTTACCATGCTGGCTTTTGTCTTTATTCTTGTTTCCTCACTGTTTCATGGTTGCCATAGCTCCAAATATCTCATCTGCTTTTAAATCAGAAAGAAGTGACCAAGGAAGCTCTTTGTTTATTCTTGTCCTTTGTACAAAATTGAAAAACTCTCACAAGCTCTCCAGCATTTTTTCTTTTAAATTATATTTTATTGATTATGCCAATATAGTTATCCCAATTTTTCCCCCTTTGCCCTTTCCACCCAGCCCTCCCCACTCCCTCAGGCAGTCCTCATACCGTTGTTCATGTCAATGAGCCATCTGTATAACCCAGTAAATTTTCTTGAAATCTTATTGGCAGAACTGTATCATGCTTGTGTCCTCAACAGAAAAGGAATTTGGGAAAGTAATGATCTCACAAAGTATTATGGGCTGTACACATTACTGCCCAAATAAAATTGAGATTCTATTTATAAGGGGAGACATGGATGAAGGTTACTCAATTTCATAGACTCCTTCCTTATGGAACAAATTCTCTGGTCACTTCATAGAGATAAATCAGGAGTATTTTTTATACTCTAGTCTTTGAAATTTGTGTCCCAGGTATTTGCATAGTAAATAGTTTTTACTGTATGTTTTTGCACATTCAGATAGACAGTTGTTGGCTTTTAAGTTTGATGTAAATCTGGGATTTAGATATGTAGGACTTTGCTTGGGTTAATCTTGTGAATCTGAGATGTAGAAAGGAATGGAAATGTAGAGAGCCAGACACTCGTGATAAGTAACAGCTAATACTTACACCAGGGGTAAAAAGTGCCATGAGCAGAGCATGATTTTCTTGTAATACCAACCACATCTTACTGCCATCATTCTCTTATTTGTCTAGCTGCTCCACTAAATAATTAGCTTCTAGAGGTAATAGACTACAGAATACTTATGTCTGTATTCATAACCCCAAGGTTGGTGTCTGGCACATAGTAAGTATCAGTGAAGTTTGGAGATTGGAAATTAGCTTTCAAGGAGTAAAATGTGGGAAGGAAAGATCACATATCAGATGTTAAGAAATTAAAATCATGAAGTGTTTCAAAATGAAAAGTAGTCAAACAGCCTGGCTGTTGTGGCTTGCTTGATTGGAGCATCGTCCTGTGCACTGAAAGGTCACTGGTTCAACTCCCGGTCAAGGCACATGCCTTGGTTTTGGGTTTGGTCCCCAACTGGATCACATTTGGGAGACAACCAATCAATGTTTCTCTCCCACTGATGTTTCTCTCTTTCTTTCCTTTTCTTCACCTTTCCTTTCTCTCTGGAATGAATAAATATGTTAAATTTTTTAAAAACAAAAAATAGTAGTCAAGCAGTAGGAACAAGTTAGGTGGCAACTAGAACTTAGGAGGATTTATTTGTATGTCTTTTTATTTTTTATTTTTTCCTTCTCTCTGGGAGGTACAGTTGAGGTCATGTGGTGTTTGTCCAAGTTGCTTGGGGCTACATGACACAGTAGTGGGGCTAAAGTGCAAATGAGGTGGAACTCAGCAACAGCCTGTCAAAACAAGCATGATTTAAACCAGTTGCCGCATACATTATATAATTTTTACAGTGTTGAAAGCAGGAATGATGGACTTTATTGCAGTCACAAGCTACACTTACTATGTTAGATAAGTGCATTCAAGCAGGTCTTCTAGAAGTTCAAAGGTATGTTATTTTTTCTTTGCTTAAAGAATTCAAAAATAAAATTTCTCCAATATTAATTTTAACACTGACTTTATTAGATTGTTATTGCATTACAAATGTACATTTTGCTGGTGATATTGCTTATTTATAATTCTCATAAACTCATGTTTTGAAAAGTCAGTGAAACTTTCCCTAAAGAACAAGGCTTTGTGTTTTCCCTTTCCACAGGCAGGCAATTAGTGTGTCAGGGAGGGCAGAGCCCTGTGCTAGACTGGGCCCTGTCCCAGGTCTGTGACTAATCCTGGGATTTGGCCAAGTCAGTTAACATATCTGTTAGGTTTCTATATATGCAAAATAGAGATGTGTGAGAAGATGAACTCTTTTTTAAGAGTTCATTCATTTTTATTCTCTTCCTGATTCTTAATATTTTATTGATTATACTATTATAGTTATCCAATTTTTCCCCTTTTGGCCTGTCCACCCAGCACCGCCCCCCCCCAACTCCCTCAGGCAATCCCCCACCATTGTTCCTATCCATGGGTCATGTATATAAGTTCTTTGGCTACTCAATTTCCTATACTGTAGTTTACATTCCTATGACTATTCTGTGACTACCTACTTGTACTTCTTTTTTTCCTATTTGTACTTTTAAAAAATATATATTTTATTGATTATGCCATTACAGTTGTCCCACTCCCCCCCTTCACTCCCCTCCACCCTGCACACCTCTTCCCCACCATTCCCCCCCCTTTCATTCATGTCCATGTGTCACAAGTTCTTTAGATTCTGTACTATTTGTACTTCTTAATTCCTTCACCTCTCACCCACTCCGCAACACATCCCTCCTGTTTGGCTACAATCAAAATGCTCTCTGTATCCATGATTCTTTCTCTGTTCTTGTTTGCTTAGTTGGTTTATTAGATTTGACTGTTGATAGATATGTATTTATTGCCATTTTATTGTTCATAGTTTTGATATTTTTCTTTTTCTTAAGTAAGTTCTTTTCACATTTCACATAATAATGGTTTGGTGATGATGAACTCCTTTAGTTTTTCCTTGTCAGGGAAATTCTTTATCTTTCCTTTGATTCTAAATTATATCTTTGCTGGGTAGAGTAATCTTGGCTGTAGGTCCCTTCTTTTCATGACTTTGAATATTTACACTCCAAGGAACATCATAATTAAAATACCAAAGGTTAAAGATAAAGAGAGAATGTTAAAAGAAGCAAGAGAAAAAGTTTGTTACCTACGGGGGAGTTCCCATAAGACTGTCAGCTGATTTCTCAAAGGAAACTTTGCAAGCTGGAAGGGATTGGTGAGAAGATGATCTCTTATTATTTCTTTTAGCTCTGGCATTTTATAATTATAACCTCAGCTCCTATAAGTGCCTACATTTATAGGAGCCAAGGAGGGTCAAGGGTTTATATTTACCCTACAAATTAGGTTTATCACCTCATCCTTTTTAATAAAACTTTCATCGTATAAATTATGTTGTATATTTAAGAAAATATGGTAGCTGAATAAAATAACAAAAAAACCTAAAAGGTTCAATTAACATTTGGTATTTTATTTGAATGTTTATTTCTAAAAATATTCAACATGCATATGCAATCATACTGCGTACAGAATTGTGCATCTTCCTTTTTCTACTGAATTCGATGATGTATTTTCCAAACTCATTAAAAATTCTTAAAAAACAATTTTCTTTCTTAAAATTTCAATGTTGTTAAGTGCAACACAAGTATAAAAAGCTGCATATGTGAATTATCAGAAGGCAAGCGTCTTGCAGTCACCACCCCTCTCAGCCACCCAGAAACACACTTATAACCTGATTCTCTTCCTCTCACTGAAATTTATAGACTGAATACATTTTATGGTAATCACTTTTCTATTTTTCTTTGTATTTTTACTATTCATTATGCATCTCTAACCATTGTCATTTAGTTTTCTCTAAAAGTATAATATTAATGGATCTTTATTTTTCCACTATATAAAGTTACATCAGTAGGTGAAAGTAAAGTTTATGAGATTATTTACTCTCATTCTTGACAGATTATTGCTTTATTTTTTTAAATAGATGTTTGTTCACATGATGTAAAAATTTAAAAGTTTAAAGGGGAGGCAGTGGAGTCTCCCTCTCTTTTGTTTTCTAGACACCTGGCCACCTCTAGCAGCAGTTTTAGGAAGTTGCTATGGAGGAAAAAGGGGCCTAAGAATAGTACTGCTATGTTTTCAGTTTGAATGTCCTAAAATAATCTAACTAGGCATAAAAATTATAATGTAATTCATATTAAAGTATGTGAAATCCCTGTAGTTGATTTTTCTTTTCTTAAAAATATTTTATTTATTTATTTTTGGAGGGAAGGGAAGTAAGGGAGGGAGGGAGGCATTGATTTGTGGTTGCCTCTCACACGTCCCCTACTGGAGACCTGGCACACAACTCAGGCATGTGCCCTGACAGGGAATCGAACCAGCCACCATTTCGTCAGGAGGACAGCATTTGATCTTTCTTTTTTAAAAATATTTATTTATTTATCTCTAGAGGGGGAGGGAAGGAGTGAAATATCAATGTATGGTTGCCTCTCATGAGTCCCTTGCTGGGAACTGACCTGCAACCCAGGCATGTGCCCTGACTGGGAATCAAACCCCCATCGTGTGGTTCGCAGGCCTGCGCTCAATCCTCTGAGCTACACCAGCCAGGGCTTGATTTTTTAACATGGAGTGTCATAATTTTTGGAGTGAGATAATGTAGTTTTGCTCTTAGGTTAGTTGCATGCATAACATTGAGCCATTGTGTGAATTGGATGTGAAATATTCACAAAAAGAAGTCTAGGATCAAATTAGATGTAAATAGTGTTGTGGGTTTTTTTTTAAAAATAAATAAAATGTGGGGACTTTTTTTTCTCTGCAAGGCTCAGCCATGTCACTTGAGACACAAGAACTTCCTAGAGGAGCGGTTTTGCTTTCCTGGTATGAGTGGTGGCGAGGCTGGCTGGCGGCCGTGCTGGGTCGGGCTGTGCCAGGGGGCAGTGCCAGCTGGTCCGTCAGACCACGTCCTGGGACGGGTCTGCCTTCCCTTGGCCTGGCATGGCAAAGGGGCTGGCCCAGCCTAGAGAGAAGGGGTGGCTGAAGACAGCTTTCATGTTCATCCACTTTTTTTTTTAGCCCATCTTCTCTCTTCCTTTTTCAACTGTTCTATTCCCGTCTCGTCCGTGCAGATGGAATGCACCTGCGTCCCAAACATCACCCATGTGAAGATGAGGAAAAGCAGCCCCTTGAAGCACAGCAGGATGAGCAGGATCACCGTGGAGGGTGGCGAGAAGTAGCTGCACTTTGTCCAGTCTTCTTCGAAGCAGGGCAGGAAGTGGAATCCCACCGCGATGAAGGCGTGCAAGGAGATGAGCGCTATGTACATTGTGTGAAGTACTTCTGGTTGTTCTCGCCCACGCAGTTATTGA
This sequence comes from Sturnira hondurensis, assembly GCF_014824575.4. Lineage (NCBI taxonomy): Eukaryota > Metazoa > Chordata > Mammalia > Chiroptera > Phyllostomidae > Sturnira > Sturnira hondurensis. The sequence continues at coordinate 885,280 of NW_028081539.1, forward strand.
CCCAGGGACAGTGGTGGTCCATCTTCCGAATGCACTGCAAGCGTGGTGCGCTTGGTCAGGCTTGATGCCTCAGCACTTGGGGCATTTTTACACCACCTGGCCGGGCTTCAGCTGTAAACTCTGGATGAACTCTTTAGTGGCGTTTCCTTTGGGCACGGCCCCGGGGTCCATCAGCATGGCCCAGCAGTGGGATGCCAGGGCCAGGAAGGCCAGCAGGTTGAACAGAATCCTGTTGACGATGTTGTACACGTGGTCTCGGGACGGGATCAGCATGACCCAGAGGACCATGAACTCCGCGTAGAGGACCAGAAACCAGAGGTGACAATGGCGCAGGCGATGCCACAGCCATCGCGGATGAACCACATTGCTCCCGCAGGACCAGGGTAGGGAGGCAGGACGCACTTCTCCAGCTGGAGGTACCCTGGCTTCCGCTCAGTGTCTCGGGAGTGGTGGGTCGGGATGAGCATCTTAGGCTATTCTGTCCATACTGGCATCGTGAAGTCGGAGGCAGTTCCCCAGTCCCAGGCCCCTAGTGAGGCTCCCTCCGCAGCCGCCGTAGCCTCCTCCTGCCAATGGCCTGGGGCCTGGCCTCAGGCTGCAGCGATGGCTCCCAGGCAGGAGGCGCCACAGATCCCTGGTCTAGGCCAGACACAGCGGTGCCCAGGAGAAGCCCATGGAGCTCCTGGCAGTGGCGGTGGTGCCTACCGGAGCCCTGTCATGGAGTTTTACTTTGCTTTACTGTAGAGCTGAGAGACCCAAATAACTTTCTTTGCCCTTTGGGCACAATGGAAAACTCAGTTTCTTATGTTTTGCTCTAGCAGATATATTTTATCATCATGGCATCAATAAATAAAGTCATGATGATAAAATGTATTATTGAAAAATACATACATCAGTTTGCATAAATGGAGGAACTATTATCTAACCTGCTTGACTAATATACCATTTTATATTTGGTATACATATAAATATGAGAGAGACTTAATATGAGAGAGAAGAATTTATTGAGGTGTGGCTGTACAGGGACTCTGGGGGCAGGCAGGAATGGCCTGTTGCTTTGCCAGGGCAGAAGCAAAACTAGAAGACTGTCTTGGTGAAGGCACCATCCTTGAATTGGTTCTCCCACCGTTTGTTTCTTGCTCTTCTGTTCCCTCACTCATGTCGCCTTAAAATTTCAGCGGTACTAACTAGCAGTAAGACACAACCTTTGCCTTGTCTGTGAAGGAAACCAAACTATTACAAGAGGTCAGTGAATTCTTTGTGTGGTATTCAGGCTCCCAGACCAGATTACATATGCTCTGTCCAAGAAATGTTATGTGTCAGGCATGGCCCAAACTATTCTGATGGCTGTTTTCATCACTTCAGAAAGAAAATGAAGAGATTCTTGTCCAAATTATTTCTGATCATTTTCAAGAGTACTCTTTCTCTGAAAATATTTCTAACTTAATCATTTATAAAATAACTGGGTTAGCATTCAGAGATAGAAACCTGTCTAACAACAGACTTGATAAGAAAATTGTCTCATCAACAAAGTAAGCAGCTACTTTATTCTCCTTACCTGAGAAATATCAATATGTAATCAAAATTTTATTTTTTTCTTAATGCTACCCAACAGGTTGAATTAGACTATTTCTCAATATAGTCAACTATCAAAAACCTAAGCAAAGAACATAAGTATCTTTCAGAGTATTTCTCTCACCCTGCTCCTTGATGAGTCTGAAGCTTTTAAACAGCTTTTAAACAGTTTAGTAATCTGCATATCTTCTTTCCAAGGACTTCTAAGACACCTGTGTCCCGTAAAAAAGGGCAGGATTTCATTACTAAAGGAATAGGGGAAAACATAGTAACATTATTGGCTTCACTTTATCATGCTTGGTGGGGTGGGGTGGGAGGGGTAGGGGGATATTGATAAGGTGGAAAAAGCAAGTTAGCTGCAGAAACAAGGAAGCAACAGAGTCAAAATGTGGGATGAGTGGGTATTCTGGGTCCTATAGGACAACACAGAGGAAGAGGAAGGCCATGTCATGTCTGTGTGAGGCCTGGCCAGTTGCTGTTGTGGAGGAGAAATGAAGCACAGCTGATCTTATCATTTTAGGTGACCTCATTTATACCTTTTCACTATGACTCAACAGAATGTTGACAAGCCACTTTCTCATCAAATCAGCTGATTGTGTCACCACTCAGTAATGGAGAGAAACTCTGCTAATATCCTGACTCTTAATATATGGAGCTTCTCACCACTCTAAACTCAAACTTGAATAAAATCTTCTTAGCCCTTCCTATATTTCAGTGACTGAGGTTACCCAGCAAATGAGAGAGAGGTCCCTGGGTTTTCAGAATGGCTATAAAGAATTATTTTCATTTAAGGATGCACTGAAAACAGGTATGGTCATTTAAAAAAATGGTTAGGAATGATATATTTGCCATCAGTGATTTGTGACTGCCCAAAATCCATCTTCCTTCTTAACAACACCACATTTCTTTTAAAGGAAGTATAATTGTATTATTATTATTATTAGTAGTAGTACTAGTAGTAGTACCATTATTTTGGCTTTGCTCAGATGGACTTTTACTCCAGGGCCCCTACACTTTTTTAATCACGTTTGAGAATGCATTTGAAACTAGGTCAATCAANCAGAATGGCTATAAAGAATTATTTTCATTTAAGGATGCACTGAAAACAGGTATGGTCATTTAAAAAAATGGTTAGGAATGATATATTTGCCATCAGTGATTTGTGACTGCCCAAAATCCATCTTCCTTCTTAACAACACCACATTTCTTTTAAAGGAAGTATAATTGTATTATTATTATTAGTAGTAGTAGTACTAGTAGTAGTACCATTATTTTGGCTTTGCTCAGATGGACTTTTACTCCAGGGCCCCTACAGTTTTTTAATCACGTTTGAGAATGCATTTGAAACTAGGTCAATCAAACACTGATTCCCTGGAATTTAAATCTTGGGTAGGAGATTAAAGACAGAGAAAATGGTAGGAATTCATCTAATCCTGGGGTGAGGTCCTGGATTTTTGCCACCATGTCACTATTCTGGTCACCCCCAGATCTTGCACCACTGGGTTACCTAGGCTCTGCACATTCTGAAATTATTTCTTGTATAAACCAGCTAGAGCCCATTTCTGTCGTTTGCATCTATAGAATTCTGACTCATTCAGAAGATGTACCTTACCAATTAGGCAGGTTAAAGGAAACTTGACTTTATTGCTTTTAGATAAGTTCTATGAAATCATAGCTTGAGTAGTGCCATTTTTAATAATTTGAACAATTTTTGAAAGCCTTCAGAAAATACTTATTAATAATAAGCACAACAATTTTATTTAAAAAAAAAACCCTGGAAGAAGTAAATAATGTTGAACCAAAAAAATCAGGAAAGTGTTTTTACTGATTATATCATGGCAAAATTATGAAATAGATGACAGTAAGTTTTTTAAATATCTGACATTAAAAGATTAATTAATGTTGTGGCGGCTGACAAATGAGAGCATAGGTCTTATTCTAGATGGAATTATTTCCTCATTGCTATTTGTTTTTTACTATTTAAATCCCACAGAAATTTTCTGGCTAGTTCTGTATTGTGAAGTGCAGAGGTGTAAAATTTCAGGGCGTTGGAACTTGATGTGACTCAAATCCTCCCAGGAGTGAGAATCGTACAGTGAGTTTAGTAAGATGGGATGAAATAGGATCCAAAATCCAGGATTTATTTGTTTTTCCCTTTGATGGTTCAGCAACATTGATGCCTTTTGCGTGGGAAGACTATCCTGATATATCATATTAAAAAAGCGAAGGCCTGATTGCTTGTCACATTTCATCTGTATCATTTATCTGGAAGGATCATCAGGTATAATTCTCCTTATCAACAGACTTAATATATCATATTACCTTTCTTATTTTTTTCATGCATTTTTTGGCAATGGAAATGAAGGCTTATTTGTATCCCACATCTGAATTCCATTCTCACAGATATTATGTAAAATAGAACAGAATGAGTCATAGAATACCAAATATCATAACATTTATGACAGAAGGACTTAGAGAATTATTGCTGTAACAGGTATCCAGCTGGCTCAAAGAAAAAAGTGAATGGAGTTTGATGTGACAATTACACTTTGACTTAACTCTCTGCTTTTTCTCAAAAGAGCCAGCACTTCTATTCAGCCATACTAAACCTATTTGCTCATTGCTTCATAGTCTCAGAAAACAGTTTCCACCAGTCCATGCATCACTTCTAAATTAAAAGCAAGAAGACAGGGGGGGTGGTGACAGTGAGCTCTCATCTCTAGTTTTCTTTTTTAAAAGAGAAACAAAGCTTACAGAAGACTTCTGCTCATGTTTTCATTTCTGCTCATGTTCTCATTTGCCAGAATATAGTCGCACACTGACCATAAACCAAATCACTGGTGAAGGGGACTAAGGCTAGCACGATTGGTCAAAACCAGCTGGCACTCATCTTGTGGGGGATGGAGGGAAAGAAAGGGAAGTTCCATGCTGAAGCAGGGGTGTCCAACCTTTTGATGTCTCTGGGCCACACTGGAAGAAGAGTTGTCTTGGGCCACACATTAAATACAGTGTGACATGTAATCATAAAAACAGTCTCATAATGTTTTAAGTAGATTTACGATTTTGTGTTGGGCTGCATTCATAGCCATCCTGAGCCACATGAGGCCCACAGGCTGCAGGTTGGACACCCTTGCCATTGTAAAGATGTCTCTGCTGAATACAAAACCACAAAACTGGAGAGAAGAAAGGAAGGATGTTATTCTGCATGGAGTGTTATTTTTCCACCCTTTGCCCAGTTTGTTTCTTCTCACTCTTTAGGTCTCTCTTCAAATGTCATCTTTTCAAACAGGCCTTTCCTAAACACGGAATCTGATGTAGGTCCCCCTGATTATTATTATTATTTTTCTTTAAAAAATTTTAAATTTAATTATTGTTCAAGTGCAGTTTTCTGTCTTTTACTCCCATCTCAGCCCACTCTCCCCCAGTGCTCCCCACCTCCCTCCCATTTCCACCCCTCTTAGTTGTTGTCCATGTGTCCTTTATACTAGTTCCTGTAAATCCTTCCCCCTTTTCCCCTGAAATTCCCTCCCCTCTCCCCTCTGGTCACTGTCCCCCTGTTCTCTAATTCAGTGTCTTTGGTTATATTTTGCTTGCTTGTTTGTTTTGTTGTTTAGGTTCCTGTTAAAGGTGAGATCATATGGTATTTGTCCTTCAACACCTGGCTTATTTCACTCAGCATAATGCTTTCCAGTTCCATCCATGTTGTTGCAAAAGGTAGGAGCTCCTTCTTCCTTTCTGCAGCATAGAATTCCATTGTGTGTATGTACCATAATTTTTTGATCCATTCATTTACTGACGGGCACCTAGGTTGCTTCCAGCTCTTGGCTATTGTAAATTGTGCTGCTATGAACATTAGGGTGCATAGGTTCTTTTGGATTGGTGTTTTAGAGTTCTTAGGATATAATCCCAGCAGTGGAATTGCTGGGTCAAAAGGCAGGTCCATTTTTAGTTTTCTGAGAAAAATTCCATACTGTTTTCCACAGTGGTTGTACAAGTCTGCAATCCTACCAACAATGGATTAGGGTCCCCTCTTCTCCACAACCTTTCCAACACGCCACCTGATTATTATTATTATTATTTGGTTTTATTTTTTAAATTTAATTCTTATTCAAGTACAGTTTTGATTATTATTTTTGATCACAAAAAACTACCTATAGTATTCTTCTCAATTAATAATTATGCAATTTTGTTGATTTATTTTATTGTCTGTATCCTCTTTGCTGCCATCACCCGAAGAATGATTCCTCTTTGGGGAAGAAGTATGTCAATGAAACTTGTACTTTGAAGCGTAAAAAAAAAACCCTAATCGGCCCTGGGTGGTATGGCTCAGTGGATTGAATGCTGGCTTGTGAACCAATGAGTTGCTGGTTCGATTCCTGGTCAGGGCACATGGCTGGGTTGCAGGTCAGGTCTCCAGTAGGAGGCATGCAACAGGCAACCACTTATTGGTGTTTTCCTCTTTCTCTTTCCCTTCTACTCACTGTAAAAGCAAATAAAATCTTAAAACAAAAACAACCCTATTTTATAATTGGGGGATATACCTAATAAAGGATTTTACTGATCTACATAAAAACCAAATTGTCTTATGGACAGGAGGCAGATTAGTTTACTGGAGAGCGAAAATAATTGTTTTTTCCAATCTTTGAATCTAAGACAAAATTGGAGATTTGGCCTTGGGGGACAAGAAATGATAATTCTGTCACAGGAGGTGGGTTAATCCCTAGAGTAGGATAAGATTCCTAAATTTTGTGTCATTACTATTTGCTAGACATGGTTTATTTAATTCCACAATTACAGGTTTTTCTTCACTCTTTACAGACTCCAGGAAGTGTTTCTTGCCTGAGGTAACACAGCTACTGGTGGTAGAAATGGGAGGGCTAGTATAGAACTTGCTGACCATGTTCAACCTGTTCTTGCATTCTGTTGGACATTTATACAAGTTCCCAAGGCTTTCTTTCCAGTGGGAGGTCATACATGCCCATATATTGATGTAAAAATTATTATAGTTCAAATGTTTACAGGAAAATTCTGTGCATTGTGGATCACATACGGGTCATGGACAGATCACTGACTAAAGAAGCACCAGAACTGATTTACTTCCAGGAGTGACACAAAATAGCCCAGAAACAAGGTGTGCATGAAGATTTGCTCAACTTTCACACATTAAAAAAAATTCCTAGAAAAATATAGGATGTGGGAAAGAAACTCTAAAGATATTATATTTAATGTGAATTTTTTGTTAAAGCATGTGGTTTGGGCAGGGGCTGTAAATAAATTAATAATTTTATCATTATAAACTCAATTTTTTTCCACTGGCTGGTGTAGCTCAGTGGATTGAGCATGGGCCTGCAAACCAAAGGATTGCTGGTTTGATTCCCACTCAGGGCATATGCCTGCATTGGGGGCCAGGTATCCAGTTGGGGACATATGAGGGGCAACCATACACTGATATTTCTCTCCCTCTCTTTCTCCGTCCTTTTTCTTCTCTGTAAATAAGTAAATAAAATTAAAAATATATATATAAACAGCATAAACTCAGGTAAGTATCAAATGACCTTGTGGTATACTGCAGCTATTCGGTTTGCCTTCCACATTGCTACGCTACAATCTTTCCAGAGTTACTCAATACAAAGCCACTTTTCACTGTTGGGAGGGGTTTCCCATAAAGTTCCCCAGTTCATTCCTGTTTTCTTTCATTCCCTGCCCACATTACCTCTTGTAAATTAACAATTATAGCTAGAACTGTAGGAGGGGAAGGAATCATAAGAATACCTGGCTCCACTGTCCTGTACTTTTTCAGCTAACACTGTTCACTATCACTAATGGGATTACAGGCTTTGGGATTTGGGAATCAATCATTTTTGCAGTAGACCTTGATAGAGGGTTTACTACAAGCCAGATATTGAGTAAGCAGAGAACAAGACTGCTCGACACTCCTCCTCCCTCCAGTGGAGTTTGTTTCAGTGGGAGCGAATAGAAAATAAGCAGAACGTATAGATAAGCCAAGGGAGGGGGCTGGGGGTGAGTGAGCTCTGTTGCCAAAGACAACAGAGGATTCGATAAAGAGTGATCCTGTGGAGTGACTGGTGTTTATGCAACCATGTAGGGAAGGCTGGTCTGACTGGGTTTCCTTTGGACTGGAATCTTCCTGACAAGGAGACAGATCAGGCTTTGTCCTGCTTGTACATCGAGTTAGGGAAGTGACCACTGAAACTCTAAAACTCTGAGTCTCAGTTTTATCCTCTCCAAACTAAGAAACATAAAAACATTATAGAACTGTGAAGAATCACATATACCAAATAACTGTATATGTGAAGAGTTACCATATTCAGTCCTTGAATTTAGAATGTATGTTAATTACTTCACAAACATAATTCTCACAAAATATGAGTGGCTCTACAAAGGGCCGTTGTTCTTCCTTTATTATTTCAAACTCTATTCCCTCAACTCCATGTTCATCTTCTGTAGTCCTCCTTTCCTAAGATGCTTTCTGGGAATGTTCTAAAGGGTTGTAAGTTGAATGTGGACAAAATAGCACAGTTGCTCACTTTCCTTCTGTATTCTTCTCATTCCAACTTTCTCTCCTTATTAGAAAATGCTATAACTTTCTAACAATCCAATCAAAATTTTTGTTATCTTGAATCTCTGTTCTCCGTTACTCTTAATGCCCTTGTAGATACTCAAAGTACTCTTGGATCCTGTATATGCAATGGCAGGCTGAAATGGCATTAAGGTTTTGATACAACCAATTTCTGCCAGTGTGATGTTGAATTATTTATCTCTCTGTGTTTCATCTATAAAGTGGGAATCATAATAGTACCTACCTCATAACTGGTTTGGTGCCTGTGAAGCACCTCAAATATGAGTATTCTGTAAATGTTTCTTACTTTATAACCTTTTTCCTGACTCTAACCCTTCTCTCTCATCTGTCTTATCTAGGCCTTTGCTATCTGACTTAAGCTGTTGCCACTCCTTTGTATAGCCAATTCCACACAGCCATATGCAAAATTGTCTTAATTGCCTGTTTACTCCACAAATAGTTATAAAGCACTTACTATGTACATGTCATTATACTGGCTAATAAGGCAGATTCCTAAATGAGAGAACAATGTGCCACTGCTAAGGTTAGAATCTAGCTGAAAAAAGTATCCATATACCTGCAAAATGCTGAACAAGAGGAGTCATAAGACATTACCTGCGAGTTTCACACATAGCACGCATGCATACAATCCTTTACTGCTTTAATAATTTACCTGCATGTTTTCATGTTTTGCTGTATTTATTCCATTTTTTCTTTGATCCTTATACTAATCTTCTCATTGGATGGAAGTACATTTGAGAAGATGGAGCAGACCTACAGCAGAGTTGTTAGTGAAAAGACTCTGGGGCCAGGAGAAGAATTTCTGCTCCGCTGCTTGCTAACCAAGATGTGAGGAAAGTTGCTCAGCTTCTTTCTTTCTTTCTTTATCTTTAGAGGGGAAGGGAGGGAGAGAGAGAGAGAAATATCAATGTATGGTTGCCTCTGGTGTGTCCCCTGCTGGGAACTGGCCTGCAACCCAGGCATGTGCCCTGACTGGGAATTGAACTGCAATCATGTGGTTCGCAGGCCTGCGCTCAATCCACTGAGCTTCACCAGCCAGGGCTTGCTCAGCTTCTTTAAGCTTTATTTCCTCTTTATAAACTGGGGATAAAACTAGTACTTTTTTGTTAATATGAAGATTAACTGATGTAATCCATGTAAATCCTTAATGCAAAGCCTGGCATTTGTAAGTGCTCAATAATCATAAGCTGTAATCATAATTGCTTTTTATAGAGCTTGTTGTGAGTGAAAAATCAGTGTAATCCACAGGCTGTCTAGTACAGTGTTCTATAAATAGTGGACAATGAATTACCATTGAGATTATATAATTTACAGACAGTGAAATCCCTCTACTTTCATCCTCAAAAGCTTAAAATGCATATTTTAATATTTACTAAAACAATATAAAAATGTAAAAATAAGAATTTTTGATATTAAAACCAGTAGCCAAAATTCTAGCAAATATCTTGTTTCAGAATGCTCTTCTACTCACATTATCTAATTTAGTAGAGCATCATGCTTTTATTACTAGACTAGGTGAAATAAACATCATACTCTATAGAACATAAAATCAAGGTAAAAGTTTTTTTCTGTAACATACCTTTTCTTTAGAAATGGAGCAGTATGATTTAGAAGTTCTCAAATGCTATTATTTCATTTTAGAAATTAGATGATGAGCATTTCACTAATTGGTGGGATGCCAATTCTTAAAGAACTTCAAATGTGAATCTGAAATTAAAATTGGAAATTTGAACCATCTAAACTTATGTTCTTGATAGGTTCCACTATTTCCCTTTACTTTTTTATTCTTTTAATCCTCTATTACTTCCGTGTGTATGTGTGTGTGTATATATATATACACACACACATACACACATATGTATATACATATATATTCTATTACTTCCACATATATACATATATGGAATATACATATATGGAAGTAATAGATATATGCACATGTATGAAAGCAATATATATACAAATATATGTGTGTATGTGTATATATATATATGGAAGTAATAGAATATATATGTATTCTCCTTGCTCTATGCACTTTATATTGAGACTTAGTGAATATAATAGGGCTGTAATGGTAAATTAATATAGGTGGCTGCATTGGGGTAAATATAGGGATCCAAGAAACCATAGAGATGATTCCTTCTCTCTTCCTGCTTCAAGGGAGGCTAATATGTAGTGACTCACCTTTGCCATTGTTGAAAATTAAATCTGCCTCTGAAAAGAAATTTTGCTTTAATAAAGCCATAGTTTATAGAATGTCAAAAATCATTCCCAGGGGTGATATGAAAATGAATCATCCTAGAACTGCTACCTAAGTCAGAAAGGGTGGTTATTCATGAGACTCAGGCATATCAGGTGAGCAGGCTCATGGTTTTGCTTTACAAGAAACAGAGGGCAGGAAGGGATATCTGAGGAGCACATGTCTTTGTACAGGCAAAGTTAAGGGTGGAGTGTCCCCCTCCAGACTGGAGTTGCCATCCTCAGGAGAGACCAGAGATTCAATGCACGCAATGACTCAGTGTCATAGGGATGGCCTGAATGTTTCCACACCTGAGTTAAATACCAGAATCCAAGTTTAGTAGCCTGAAAACCTGGAGAGTCCTTTGTAAGTGCCAACCCCAAACTACCAGGGTTGAAATCTAAGGAACAATTTCCCACCCAGCCTGAAGAGTTGGGGAGAAGAGAAGAAGAAAAAGGCTGTGGTAGCCTTAAGCTGAGTCAGACTGCGAACTACATGTTATAAAACTTGGCCAAGAAATCCATGCTCTGTAAAATCATTGCTTTCTTCACTCTTGCCTTTTCTTCACTTCCCCTTAGTTTTATAAGCACAACACTTTTTGTTCTAAGCCCCCAGGGAGTCTGTGACCTCATTCTCCTGAGAGTCATTTTTGTTGAAGCAACTAACCAAATCAGATATACAGAGAAAAACAATGATGACAAAATATACCAATTTTCTCATCAGCACTGGAGGAGCTGAGCAAGGGGCTTGGGGAGAAGAAAGAGGAAACCATAAGATTTTGGAGAAATATTAATTAAAACACCAAAGGTCTTCACTTGTATAAACAACATGGAATGGAATAGTCTGTAAAATGTGATATTCAAATCCAAATCAGGCAAAAATGATACTTTTTTCTTAGCTTTGTGAGCTAAAAGAATCCTGAAGGTCATGTACCTTCAAACATCTTTAAAAGCGCAATCATTCCTCAGAAGCACTCAGCCTAAAGTGTAATTTGATAGTTGTATTTAGATATTAAACTCAAGCCATTACACCTGTGTGTTTGCTGAACTTTTTATAGATGTATATTTACTGGGCAATCATTGATACTGTCTTCCATGAGTACACACTGTTCTGTGCCTGGGAAAGGTTTGCTGCCTCAACGTGGTTGCTTAAATGTCAAAGCTGCTGCCACCGTGGGGCCTCCTACCTCAGTGGGGCCGTGTGCAAACCCACTAGCCTCAAGAAAGAAGCCAAGTTCCAGAAGAGCAGTTAGGACCGTAAAATGTCCTTTTATGCCTGAAGCCTGCTAGAACTCTGTCTTGATGTTGAGCTCACTCATAGCTTTAAACATGTGAGACAAGTTAATCACACAATTGTTGGGAGATGCAAAGTCACAGTATAATTAGTGATTTTTTTTCAAAGGAATAAGCATGTAGTTACTATGAACAACATGTTCTATTTTGCAGAAACTACGCAATTAACTTGTTCTAGGCTAATAAATTAAATGTAGCATAGCTCATATAACAGCTGCTTAAAAGGAGGGGCTGGCTGGCAATGCATTTATTGAGATCACTTTGAACTTACTAGCTCTGTACTCAATGTAGAGATAGGTGTGTCCTGCTTAAGGGAAGTTATCCTCATGCTAACATGTACTAAACAGAGTTTTGGGGAAGTTTGAACTTACTTGAATAGGGGAGAGAAGGTGTGGTAGAAGGAGGAAAAAGTAGTGAAAATGGTACTAAATCATTACACACTAATTTGGATTAAAAAAGAATTACAATAAAATCTGTATGGTTCTATACTGGTGTTTGATACTCCCAGCAATTCAGTTATAGGCAGTTCATCAAGAATACATGTATTGAAATTAAGAAAACATGCCCAGGAAGTTGATTATTTACAATGGGTTAAAAGACTCTTTAAATATTCATTTATTTATTTAATTTTTAAATCCTTACCCAATCATACATTTATTGATTTTTTAAAGAGAGAGAGAGAGGGAAAGAGACACATCGATCAGTTGTCTCTTGTATGCATTCTGACCAAATGGCAACATAAGTATGTGCGCTGACCTGGAACCTGTGAACTTTTGGTGCATAGGACAATGCTCCAACCAACCGAGCCCCACTGGCCAGTGCAAAGACTCTTTAACTCCTCTTCTTTGTCTTCTGCTCATTTATATTTATTGATAATAATTGACCTAGTTTTGGTTGAAAAAGAGGAAACAGTCGGCAAATTCATTGTTTCAGTGGAGGGTTTGAGAGGGTTCTGAAGGTGTTTACTGATCACTTTTGGACCTGTTTTAGAATTCAGCTTTGATGTTTTTGAAGAAAATTCCTACTCTCTTCCAGGTTAGGTAGGAATTGCTAGAACTGGAGGGCTGACCTCCCAGTGCTCAGTCCTAATATTGATCTGGCATACCTGGGGACTTGGTGCACTCTCAGCTTCCAGCCAGGGGCACTTCATTAGCATATTAATGTCAAAGAGGAAGTTCCCCTTTGTCAGCTGTCAAAAGACTATGGATAAGGTATGGTTTAAAATTAGGTCAATGACAGGAAGGAAGAATTGTCTTTTCCTGTACCTTTTGCTTGACTGGAAATCATAAGCTTGATACCTCAGCTGCCAGTAACCTCTCTGAGAAATGATTCATTCACTTTTGGAGGTAGGTGTCACACATTCTTATTTAGAAGCTGCCCCTCCTTAACTTTTCTGCTGTTGTACATTCACTCTGGACTATACATGAGTATTACTGAAAACAGATAGGAAGGAGATATGATTGCTACCTCACTAGAAGTGAGACAGGCATCGGTGAAGCAGTGCCCAGGAAGCTGTGTGAAGACTTCAAACCAAATATCTTACTTTTGAGTGAATCTTCTGTATGAGTTGGAGTAATTTTTTCCCTGTGTAATGGTGCATTCAGTGTCATTTCATGATTTTTCACTGATGTAAGACATTATGGCCATCCACTCTAACAACAAAAGGGACTATAGGACTGATAGCATTTTCTTGATTTTTAAAATATTTTATCTGATTTATTTTTAGACTTTATTTGTTATTTTTAGAGATAGGAGAAGGGAGGGAGAAAGAGAGAGAGAAACATCGATGTATGAGAGAAACAATGAATGGTTGCCTCTTGCATGACCTCTGCTGGGGACCTAGCCTGAAACCCAGACAGATGCCCTGACTGGGAATCCAACCAGCAACGTTTTGGTTTGCAGGCCAGCACTCAATCCACTAAGCCAAATTAGTCAGGGTTGTTTCTGTATTTTTTAAAAAATATATTTTATTGATTATCCCATTACAGTTGTTCTATTCCCCCCCTTCATTCCCCTCTACCCTGCACACCCCCTCCCCCACCATTCCCCCCCTTTAGTTTATGACCAAGTGTCTCAAGTTCTTTAGATTCTATATTTCCCCTACTATTCTTGCCCTCCCCCCAATCTATTTTTTACCTACCATCTATGCTACTTATTTTCTGTATCTTTTCCCCCCTTCTCCTCCTCCCACTCCCCTGTTTCTAACCCTCCATGCGTTCTTCATTTCTATGATTCCGCTCCTGACCTAGCTGTCCTCTTGGTTTGCTTTTGTTTTAGGTGTAGTTGTTAATAACTGTGAGTTTGCTGTCCTTTCACTGTTCATATTTTTCATCTTCTTTTTCTTAGATAAGTCCCTTTAACATTTCATATAATAAGGGCTTGGTGATGATGAACTCGAATTTGACCTTATCTGAGAAGCACTTTATCTGCCCTTCCATTCTAAATGAAAGCTTTGCTGGATAGAGCAGTCTTGGATGTAGGTCTTTGGATTTCATGAGTTGGAATACTTCCTTCCAGCTCCTTCTTGCCTGTAAGGTCTCTTTTGAGAAATCTGCTGACAGCCTGATGGGAACTCCTTTGTAGGTGACTGTCCCCTTATCTCTTGCTGCTTCTAGAATTCTCTCCTTCATTTTAATCTTGGGTAATGTAATTATGCTGTGCCTTGGTGTATTCCTTCTTGGGTCCAACTTCTTTGGGACTCTCTGAGCTTCCTGGATTTCCTGGAATTCTTTTTCCTTTGCCAGACTGGGGAAGTTCTCCTTTATTATTTGTTCAAATAAGTTTTCCACTCATGGCTGTTTCTTTTCTCCTTCTGGTACCCCTATAATTCAGATATTGGAACGTTTAAAGATGTCCTGGAGGCTCCTAAACCTCTCCTCATTTTTTTTGAATTCTTGTTTCTTCACTTTTTTTTCTGTTTGGTCATTTCTTCCTTCCTTCTGGTCTACCCCCTTGATTTGAGTCCCAGTTTCCTTTCCATCACTATTGGTTTCCTGTGCATTTCCCTTCATTTCAATGAATTTAGCCTTCATATGTTCCTCCAATTTGTGACTATAATCAACCAGTTCTGTGAGCATCCCGATCACCAACATTTTGAATTGTGCATCTGAGAGGTTCGCTATTTCCTGGTCGCTTAGAGTTATTGGCTCTGGGACTTTGAGTTCTTCTTGAGCCATATTTTGGACTGTTCATGCCTGTTACATATGAGGAGCGGAGCCCTAGGTGTTCACCAGGGCGGGGCAACCCAGTTGCTGGGTTGTGATACTGTATGTGGGGGTGGGGTCAGAGGAAAGCAATGGCGGCTGCGGGGCCCACACGGTCCATCCCACTGCATGCGATTGTGCGACCATCGTCAGCCCACTGCTGCTGAGTCCGCGGCTGGGGTCCATGCATTCCGTCCCACTGCTCACTATGCTGGTTTATCTACACGTGAATGTGTGACCACAGCAGCCCGCTGCCCCAAGCCCTCACTGGGTGCTCCCGATGCGGGGCTGCCTGGGTGCCTGGCCCTGCTCCATTGCTGGTTCTGCCCCTCTTACTGGTCTGGTTGAACAGTTGGTTGTTGTTGTACTTCCATATAGTTCAATTTTTCTGTTCTTTGGCTGTGTCTTTGTTATCTAAACCTTTGTTGTGTTCAAACTCTGTTGTGGGAGAAGGCACAGTGTTTCCACCTACGCCTCCATCTTGGCAGAAGTCTTATTTTTGTATTTAAAAAATTAAAATATAGGACTTCAGATCAAGATCACAGCATAGGTAAACATGTCTTCCCTCCTTGCACAATCACATCAAATTACAACTAAACTATAGAACAGCCATTATTCAGAACCATCAAATAGAGCTAAATTGAAGTCCTACAAGTACAGAATTAAACAAGAAACCACTTTGAGACTTGTGGGAGAGGTGGAGATGCAGAAGGAGTGGTCCCACAACCTGATTTTTATGTGGCAGATAGAAATCACAAAGGGTATCTTGGGAATGAAGGGTCCCAGCCCCACAACTGATCAACACAGCTCTGGGTTCCAATGCCAGAAAGATAAGGCCCCATAACTTCTGTCTATGAAAACCAGACGGGATTGAGACTGTGGAAGACAAAGTGCTAGAGTCCTAGGCAGTTCCCCTTAAAGGGCCTGAACACAGACTTACTTAGATGTACTCCCTATGAGCTCCTGTATGGGAGCAGCAGATTGAAAAGAATTAAAGGCATATGGGGAGGAACTGAAGTGTCTGGTATCAGGGTCAAAGCTGGGGGGGCAGCTTTCTCTCAGACAGTAGTGCTGGCAGAGGCCAGCCACAGTTCCTTTTCTAGCCTGCTCCCAACAGAGAGGACAGGCGGGCCCCAAATCTAAGACTCCAGCAACCTGGCTCATACTGTTTGCCCCACCCTTTTGATTCCCTGAGGCTCTGCTAAACCTAACTTTTGGGCCCATCCAAGCTGATTCCAGTGGCTTTTCCATATTAATAGCTTGTCTTGGCTCATGCTTCAGATTTTCTTAAATTATCTCAGACAAGTAGCATCTGGTCTCAGAGTATTTAAGGTCTATTGTTCAGTGGCCCCAGGCATGGCACTAGCAGCAGCTAGCCTTGGTTCACACCTTGGACTACCACGGGCACCTCCAAACCCAGCACAAGTAACAGCCAACTGCAGATCGCTTTGTAGCTTATGCCTTTTGGCCCTGGAAAGAACACAGACGGGCTGACCTTGGCCTAGACCTCATGGGAGGCCCCAAATCCTGTGCACCCAGTGGATATCTACAGACCACATCAGAGCACCACACCCAACCACCTCCATATGTGACATACTTGAGTGGTAAGTCCTGAAATAAGAGCTGGAGTAAGTCCTGAAATAATAGCTGGAGTAAGTCCTGCTCTTTGGAGCTGGCTTTTGCACTGCTGATCCTCAATGATGGTTGGAGGCTGGTGATCAGTAGTCACAGAAAGTCCTTGCAGCTGACTGGCCTGGGTAAATCCTTCCCATTAACATGCCAACAATAATCAAGGTTCAACTACAAGAAGAGGGTGCATACAGCCCACATGGTGTGCACACCCCAAGTACCCAGGTTGGATGATAAGGAAGGCGGTGCCACTGGACTCTATAGGACACTTACTTCATTAGGCCATGCTACCAAGACAAGGAGTCATAGCAGGTCTCTCTAATACATATAAACAAACACAGGGGACCTGCCAAAACTAGGCCCAAATGAAACATGGCCCAAATGAAAGGGCAGATCAAAATTCCAGAAAAAGAGCTAAACAAAATGGAGACAAGCAATGCGCTAGAGGCAGTATTCAAAATACTGTTTATAAGGATGCTCAGTGAATTTAGGGAGAACTTTAGGAGCCTAAAAAAGGTGCATGGAAACCCTAAAAATAGAGTCAGTCAGAAATGAAAACACTTTATGGGAAATTAACAGTAGAGTGGATGAAACTGAGAACCAAATCAGCGATTTAGACTGTAAGGAAGCAAAAAGCACCCAAGCCAAACATTAAGAAGAAAAAAGAATCTAAAAATGTTAAGATAGTGCAAGTAGCCTCTGGGACAACTTCAGGCATACCAATATTCACATCATGGAGTATGGGTGCCCAAAGGAGAAGAGAGAGAAAAAAAATTGAAAACCTATTTGAAAAAATAATAACAAAAACTTCTCTAATTTATTGAAAGAAATAGACGTACAATTTATGGAAGCACAGAGTCCCAAACAAGATGAACCCAAAGAGGCCTACACTAAGACACATCATAATTAAAATGCCAAAGGTTAAAGACAAAAGAGAGAATCTTAAAAGCAGCAAGAGAAAAGCAGTTATTTATCTACAGGGGAGCTCCCATAAGACTTGTCAGCTGATTTCTCAAAAGAAACTTTGAGGCTAGAAGGGTTTGACAAGAAACATTAAAAGTCATGTAAAAGAAAGACCTACACCAAGATTACTCTATCCAGCAAAGCTATCACTTAGAATTGAAGGACAGATAAGGAGCTTCCCAGACAAGAAAAAGTTAAAGGAGTTCATCATCACCAAGCAATATTATATGAAATGTTGAAAGGTCTTCTTTAAGAAGAAGGTCAAAAATATGAACAATAAAATGACAATAAATATCTATTATTAACTGACTCTAAAAAAAACAAAATAAATGAATAAGCAGAACAGAAACAGAATCATAGATACAGAGAATGATGTGATGGTTACCAGATGGGAAGGTCATTAGGGGTATGAGCAAAAAAGTGAAGGGATTAAGAAGTACAAGTTGGTAGTTACAGAATAGTCATGGGGACATAAAATACAGCATGGGAAATATATTAGCCAAAGAATATATATGCAGGACCCATGGACAGGGAGAATGGTATGGGGATGACCTGAGTGAGTAGGGGGGTCTAGGTAGAAGGGACAAATAGAAACATAAATGTGAGAGAGCGTTGTTTGTTCCTGGCCCCAGTATCAAACTCAAAACCTAGGTAAGTGCACTGGGCAGGGATTGAACCCGAAATCTTTCAGTTGTGGGATGATGCTCCAATAAAATCAGCCATACCAGCCAGGGTTTTACTTACTGAATGAGAGAGACAGAGAGAGAGAGAGAGAGAGAGAGATTTGTTTTCCCACTTATTTATGCATTCATTGGTTAATTCTTGTTTGTGCTGTGACGGGATTGAACCCTCAGTCTTGGCATATCAAAATGACACTCTAACAATTGAGCTGCCTGGCAAGGGCTTTATTTGCTATCTTCTTTAAGTTCAAAATTGAAAGAGAGAATTAATCTTCATCTTAAAAAGTTTCTATTATCAACATAAAGATAAAAATGACCTAATTTGTTCAGAGTTTTTTTGAGATTTAATGTTCTTTGAATTTCCTCTACTAATTTATTTCCTTTCTTAATTGCATAAGAGTCTTTCTGAATGATAAAGAGGGAAATTCATACTCCATGTCACATATATTTTCCTACTTCTCCAAATGTTATTTGGTAAAGAAAGGTGTAGGGAACTTACTGGCCAGAGAAGATGAAAGGAGGTGAATTTCCCTTTACAATAAAAGCTAAAAGGATGACTGGCTAGAGAAGTTGCCACTGGCTCTGCTCAGCAAGCATGGGGCAGAGCTTTGAGGAGCCTGGGAACGAGGGCAGACAGACCTGGCTTCTGCCTCCAACTTCCTGTAGGGTGTTGGGAAATTACCTAGCAGCCCTGACCCTCCCTTTTCTCACTTGCAAAAGTAAGATAGTACTTAACTCAAAAGTAGTTATGAGAATTAAACTAAATGATATGGCATATCAGGAACACTTAGTAGATATGGCCACCATTTTTGATAAAAGGTGTAAATTATCAATATCAAGCTTCTGGTCCATTCCCTAAGAAAAGCTATTCTCTGCTTATATTATTTGCGATTAGGAGTTTATCCTGTTAGAAGAGCAGTTGGGTATTATTAATACAAAAAAGACTTCCTGATGCCAAGTTTGGTCAGCTAATCAGAACATTTAAGGATTATAAGAGTATTTATAAAGTTTATAGGAGTCGCTGCTGTTAAAGCCAGCAGATTAAAAAAAAAGTGTCCCTCAAGCTTTTCTATCTTCTTCAGCACAGAGAACTGCTGCCCATACTCCTTGTGACTCTCTCAGTCATAAATAGTCAAGCAGTGGAAAACAGAAACATATCACACCCTTTTATGGCACATGCATGTAGTTATAAAAATGTATTTTTACTTATATAATGCTTCTACTTATCCCCCCTTTGATTGGGATCATGTCTTAATCACTTTTATATGTCTGGTATTTAGTAGGTTATCAATATCAATATTCTTGATGAATGAAATAAATGTGTAAGTAAATGAGTGAAGAAATGAGTAGTATCCTGTAAGGCCACTCTTGGATATGTTTCCTGTTAACAGAAAGCAAACTACTTGCCTCCAAGACTTAGTGACCAATGAATACAGCTTCCTCCTGTCTCCACTGATGCCAGGAAGAACTGGTTTTTATTTACTGAAACCTGTGTAACCCCTTCTCTCATTGCCTGGTGACCTACCAACCTGCTGAGTAGTGCAAGTGAGACAGATCACTAAGCTAGGACAAGCAGAATGAAGAAACAGACAGATAGTTAAACAGCTGAGCAGTTTATAGCCATCTAGTAAATCATGAAATTCTATTTTCTCTAACCAAGTACACTTAAGAGTAAATGGTTTATACTTCTCCCCAACCAGAGAGTAAATCTCTTAAATCACCCTACTCAGGGGGACAGCAGAAATCCAATTAGTGCCATTTGCCATCCACACCCAAGAAAGGGTGAAGTTAAGAGAATAAATCTCATTTTGGTGCATAAAGCTGATACGTATTCTACTGAGATCCTCCCTAAGATCTCCCTGAAATCCCCACCCTTTCAAAACCTTCACACCGAAGGTCCTCTGGAGAGCATCCCCACACCTTTTTCTTCCCTCTCTTCTTCCAGATGGGCACACATCTCCTAAACTCTAAATGATTCTGTGAGATATGCAAGCATGGAGCAAGGGCCAGTGGTATCTCCTCCTGAGCTAACCCCCTGAACCTGTTTCCAAGGCCCCCTTTTCCCCGATGTCTCAGTGAGCCAAAGCAGCCTTGCCTAGGATTGTTTCACCACCTAGTCTCCTGTTGCTTCTTCTACCCTAGGCCCTTTTTGTTTCACTGTCCCTGGTTTTAGTAAACATCCTCTCAAATTGCTTGGATTTGTATTGTGAAATCTTTCCTGCATGAAGTCAAGAACCCACACACTACCATCAGCCCTAGGCAGACCTGCTTGGGCTGGGTTCCCCTTCCGGTAACACTAGTAATTATGAAACACCACACTCTCAATATAGTGATGATTTTTAATTGCATTTGCAAGAGTGTGAGGTTTTGAGGATGCTCAGAGGCCAACATGGGCCAAAATCTAACTCAAGGAAGTGAAGAGAAGGGGGAGCGACCTCATCTCCTTTGAGAGAATAGTTCTGCTTTGATTTGTTTTGTATGATGAGGCTCCAGGTAAGATTCTGCTTGAGATGTGAGATACACTACTTTAAAAGTTTGAAGCCTGATGCAACGTATTAAAGATTTACCCTCTGAAGTCGAGGAAAGAAGACAGGCCTGAGCTCTCCTAACACCCAGGCTAACTTGTAAGTCATCAGAGGGAAACATATCAAAGGGTAGTGTTGAAAGGTAACTCTGGAATTTTTGGATGCCTCCCCAGCAAAGATCATGGATAGCTTTGTTTAAAGATATTTGTAAAGCTGCTCTAGGCAGGGAGCAGAGATTTGCTTATTCTCCAGAATAATAAAGGTACTTTCCCTCCTTCCTTGGAGATAATCCAGGCTAATAAAGATAATATCTCCCTCTGAGTCAGAAGGCTGATTTGTTTTCTGACTAGGATGATAAAGATAATGTCTCTCTCTGTAGGAGTGGATGAATAGTTCTACTAGTAGCTCCTTTAATAGGTTGGTGTTTTCCAAAGCCAAGGTTCCTTACTGTGACAGTGTGTGTGCAGTGTCTCCCTGGGCCTACTTCTGCATGGTTACCTCCAAACTGGAGGGGCAAGAAGAGCCAAGGTGAACACGAAGCTCATGCTGTGTGCAGTGCCACGTGTAATAAACAGTAATAAATCCATTTGGGCTAATTGTCTCCTTACTGGCTGAATCTAGGGAAGTCTGGCAGATGGACCCAGCAGCTGCAGTGGTGGCTGCTGTTCAGGACCTGTTTGGCTGCTTGACAGGCAAGGTCCTTCACCTCATTTTAGAATCTTGACCCAGAGTACCTTGCTTGAAAGACAAATTCCCACTCTTAGTTATATTTTTTACTTTACAGGATAGCCCTCCATCATGTGATAGACTTTAGTAAGAGTATCCATAATAACATTAGGATATTTATGATGACATTTGGGTTAATGGGCACCCTATGTACAGTTATGTTCAAAACAAAACTGTCATTGTTAATATTTCTCTTCTTTCTATCTTAAGGAGTATTTTTAAAAAGATCTATCCACCAAAGCAAATATTTTGGACCTGAAGTCCTGCTCAACTAAACACAATGCTCTGGAGGTCTTGCTGCACCTGTGAATCACCTGGGCAGCGTGTGTGTGAAGCAGGTCACTGGGGGCCCTCCCCAGGGAATCACGTGCTGCCTCCGGAAGGCCACGCTGTCTGCTAACACTGAGACCCCAGGTGACTGATTTTTCTGGACACAGTCACACTTTAAGAAACAAGATCTTAAAAGATACACTGGTGTCCTTTTAAAGAAAAAGAAAAAGTAAATGAAATCTAGAATGTCCTTCAAACCCTGATGGTTTGATTGGTGAGGCAGACACGGAGGAGTAGGAAGTCCACACTTGAACACGTTGACTCAGCACTTCACCCACTTCAGCTCTAAAACACTGAACCCACTTCAGCGGGTCCTTTGTGCAGACCTCACTATTTTTTTCAATAATAATAGAAGGTATTACTGACAGTGGTGGAGAAGTTATTTACCCCAGGGCCAAATGATTCTTTAGTATAATGTCTTGGACAGTGATTTTGTAAAAAAATTAAATCATTTTTTATTTTTCAATTACAGTTGACATACCATATTATGTTAGTTTCATGGGTACACCCTCGTGATTAGACATTATATAACTTACTAAGTGACCATTCCAATAACTCTAGTACCCATCTGACACCATGCATAGTTACTACGATATTACTGACTGCATTCCCTATGTTGTACTTTACAGCCCTGTGACTATTCTGCAACAACCAATTTGTGCTTCTTAATCCCTTCTTATTCACCCATCTCCATAGTCCCCCTTCCATCTGGTAACCCTTAAAATGTCCTCTGATTTATGATCTGTTTCTGTTCTGCTTCTTTGTTTTTCATATTCTGTTTTAAAAAAAGATTTTATTCATTTATTTTTAGAGAGAGGGAAAGGGAGGGAAAAAAGAGATAGAGAAACATCATTATGAAAAGGAAACATCAATTGTTTTCCTCTTGTAGGCTCCCTGACTGGGGACCAAACCAGCAACCCAGGCTTGTGCCATGACTGGGAATTGAACCGGCAACCTTTCACTTTGTGGGATGATACTCAACCAACTGAACCATGTTGATCAGGGCATATTCAATTCTTGAATCCTTCTCTTTTTTTGAATACAATCTTGTTATACGTCTTCAGTTTCTCATTCAAGAGGGAAAGGAAAATAGCTAGGAAACCAATTGATCTATTAGGTCTTCAAGAATGCTGTTAGTTATAAAGAGATTATGGAAGTGAATCATATTAATCATAGAGAAGAGGCAGTACCCCCTCAACCTCAACCTCAACCTCATCCCTCCCAAATAACAACATAATGCCCAACACCTTGAAACAAGTTCAAGGAGAAGATGGTGAAGAACACAATTTTCTTTACCAAATGAAATTAATCCAAATTGTCTTTTTATTTACGTAAGATATAGGGAAGAAAATGTACATGAACCTGAGACAAGCTTCTATTTATATGACTAAAAAAAAACCCCATAGGTGTGTTCTGATTTTCAAACTATTATGACTCTTCCTTCTACTTGTCCGTATCAGGATGTCCATTTCATAAATCAATAAAACATGTCAATTGTTTATTCAAGATTGTGTTAGCTATTCGCAATTCCCTTTGAAGGAATGAGTTTAAATCCTCGATTATTTAGAGTAGGATGAACTATGATGATTTGTATGACTAGAATGAGCCATACATGGGGGTGGTAAGGCAGCACTTTCAGCTTCAGATTATTTTTGGCTCTTTGTTCCTGAGTACAGTTTTTTTCTACTTACCTCTCACAATCCCACAAGGATCTGTACCACAACCTGTTTAGGATTGATAATGGAAATTTAGGATTTCTTCAGAAGAAAAAACAGGTCCTAGGCTCCATAGTGTTGTTAGGAACAGCAATAGAAAAAGAGCCAACTTTATTTCCAGGGCATTTTCATCTCCCTGAAAAGAAATCCATACCCATTAACAGTCATTCTCCACTGCCCTTCCCCCAGTTCCTGACAACCACTTATATACTGTCCGTGACTATAGATTTGCCTATTAGCTACTATATATTTGATATCTCTTTTAGCTTATTACTTTGCTAACCTTTTCAAAATTGCCCCCTTTGCCCTAAATAGCCCTTTTAATTTAATTCAAATGGCTGTCTATGAGGCTGGAACTCTTCTAATTTAGGGAGGTGTGGTGAAGAGCCAGGAATTTAATTCCATAAATCCTCATAATGAAAGATATGTGGAACCTCATGTTTAGTCTTTCCTTTTTTATTCTGATTTCTCTTTAGCATAAATCCAATTCAAGGGTACAGATTAGTAAAGAAAGGAAAAGAAAAAACGAGAAGCCTGTAGAGAAGAATGAAGAGGAGGGAGAGAAGGAGAAGGAGAATCTGACAGTAGATTGAGAAAGGAAAGTTTTATTGCAGAAACTAAAGAAGAAACCACCACTGGTTGATTCTGAACCAACCAACCAACCAAACAAACAAATAAAAAAACCAGGTGTTCCCCAGAGGAAATAAAACACAGCAGAACTTACATGATGACACAATGACAGGGCATATTTCAAAGGAACTCTCCATGTTCATGTTAAACTTCAATTCCTTTCAATAAGGTATCTGATTTGGGGTATAGATTTAAAATGCTTTATTAGCCCACGAGGAAAGAAAATACAGATTTATCATTTTGGGGAAAATAACACCCTTTTACTCTTCAGAAAGTTTAAGAGATCAGAAACTTTTTTTAACATGAGAACAAAAAATTAGAACTTTATTAAAAATCATGAGCTTTATTGCACCAAGATAATTTGACATTAACTGGGAACAGACTAAACAGCACCAAGTGTACTAGAACAGCTTGTAAGTCTACTGCTTGTCTTGCCAAGCTTAAGGAACTTTGCTTTGCCTTATTTCTTCAAGAAAGATTAGTTGAAATTCTATGTATTAAATTTTAAATAAAAAATAACATTCCTTTCACAGATTGTGGAAGAGAAATGTTTTTCTAACGGTTTTGGTGTTGCTGAACAGTATGTTAAATGTTAGAAACAAATGAAACATAAATACCTTATTTTCTGTGCTTCTAGATTGACTACTAAGAAAGGGTTTTAATTAAAAGCCATAGCTTCAGGGTAAATAATGCCTATTTTTGAATCTAGGTGTAAACGAATAACATAAGAAAGGTAGGAGAAGCAAATAGAAGATTTATAAGAGAATGATAAACAGGCATTTATGGTGAATTAGAGATGGTGGCAAATTCTTTGACACTCTTATAGAAAGAGTTAAATTAAATCTGGGTTGGTCTTAGTGATTTCCATTGAATAATAAAGTTCAGTGCCCATGACACTGTATGATTCTAAAGTCTAAGTTCAGAAGTCTTGCAGCTTCTTGTTTGATCTCTTGGAATGTTTGCTCTCTTGGAATGTTTGCTCTCCACATTCTTCAGACTCTCACTATATTAAGATACTGCCTCTTGGATTTCAGTGGCTGTGCAGTGAGAAGACCCAGCCACAGGGTGAGACAGGATGAAGGTGCTTGTCTTAACAGTTCCCACTGACCTCTCAGCTGACCTCCCATCCATCGGAGCCTTCAGATAATTACAGAACAGCCAGTATCTGTCTGCAACTGTATGAGGGACTCCAAGGAGAAGTGTCCAATGGAGCCCTTCCTGAATTACAACACCTCACATTGTAAGCAAATAAAATAGTTGTTTTTCTGAAAACTTTCGGGCTAGTTTTTTTATGCCATAGGAGTTCATTTAACGGTTCTGCTTTTGTCAGACTGCTCTAGCAACTTCTGTCATATCAGGCTTTCTATGACATGATGAGGTCATTGGGTTTGCTAGAACACAGTCTGAAAACTTGCAACAAACAAGTCATATGATTATCAGGTAGTGCTAGAACATCAAGCTGAACTTTTGATGATTTTGTTGCTCTGTGAAGAATCTCCTTAAGCCTCTCTCTTTTTCTTCATTATGTCTAACTGTAAAAAAACCAAACCAAAACAAAAAACCAAGTGACACAATAACGTTCGTTATCTCTACTTGGTTGATCTGAGAGATGTAGACTGAAGGACTCAGTTTTCTACTTGCTTGGATTTTGCTCCTGACCTGTGCTTTCCCTCTTCTTGAGAAGAACTGCCCTTGATGACAGCACTCCCTGGGCCTGCCAGGATTTCAGCACCCCCTGCTCATGGTTGGTTCTAGGGCAGACTGCCCTGAGCATGACTTGCTAGCATCCCAGTTTATGTGTGACTAAATGCTGATCTGCTCAGAATATTCTCTGACTTTGTCTAGGTTGTCTCTGCTGCTGCTGCCTCTTCCTCCCCTACCTCCTTCTTGCTTAATCAGTGTTTTGGGGTATTTCCTCATGACCCTTAGCCCAAATGTTATAAATGTGTTCCTGCCACATCCGTCAACCTCTGTCCTATCTGGTATACTGTATATCAAGTTTGAAGCATATTTCAGTCCTCATTTGGTCTCGTTGGTCCATTGGTCTCGTTCTGCTCTGGTTCTCAGAGAGGAGACAAAATTCACTACCAACCTGCTTGAAATATTCAGTTGTATAAATGCCTCACTTTTTTGTTTCATCATTAAGTCATTGAGTTTTACTAGGCCTCTCTGAGTATACACATATCATTTCCATGATTTGTGGTCACTACTGGATGATAGGCATTTGGGGTTCCTGGTGCTAATGATGGGTGGCAGTTGCAATGTTATTTCTTTTTCTTCTTTTTATTAAAGTGTAGTTGACATATATTATATTTATTTTTGCTGTACAACATACTGATTTTAACATTTATGTGGGTGTTATTTCTTTTTTGTAGATTTATTTGTTGAGAGCAGAAGTTGCAAACTCAAAAGCCAGTGGGGTGGAATGGGTGATAATAGATCAGGGGGCGGTATAATAAAGTATGTGAGTGAGGATTTTGTGAATGCATTTCATAGCAGCATTACTATATACAAAAACAAACCCTTTTCAGAACCTGTGGCGGACTCTGGCCAGCAGAGTCCGCCTGTTGTGGCTGACGAGGACGATGAGCATGAATGCACAGGCGACAACAGTCCTGTGGAGAAAAAGGGAACAGCGCGACTACTCTCTCAAGGGGAGAGTGCCTATGGATGCCTTGGCCACTCCCTCAAGAGGGGAGCACCCTTATGGCTTTCAAATGATCAGCCTGTGCCTGCGGGGTGCTGCGATTGCCAGAGAGAGAGAGAGCAAGGCTTCGGCTTGCTAAAAAGAACGCAGTAGCAAGAGAGGGTGACCTTGGAAAAGAACCTGTTTTTTTATTGGTATTTATTTTTATTTCATCTCACTATTTTTTTTTTCTAATATAGGTCATAGTTCTCATAATGGTTTGTTTTATAGTAATGTCTTAATGTGAATGCCTTCAACTCAAGCATACTTTGCATATTATACTCTTTTTAATTTCTTAAAAAATAAATGCAACTATAATAATTAATGGCAGTTCACATTTGGGTTGTTCATTAGAGAGAAAACAGTAGGGATTATTGGATTGAATTGAAAAGGGCAGGCAGCGTCTAAAGGGGATCTTGATTCTCAGCTCCTGCTGTGGGTCAATTGGGAATGTCAGGATATGGGCCAAGTTTGCAAGACCTTCTAATTTTTCATAAAAAAGTGGACATTTGGTTAAAAATTTGATTTCTAAATATTAGCAACCAGGTGAAGTTATGAACAAACCTGTGGGTCAGGAAAAGCATACTGAAGGCAATACCTGGCTTGAGGGCCGCACGTTAGGGATTCTATTTTAAAGAATTCTCTAAAGAATGTGTCCGTATCAGAATCTGGAGGTTTATGAGATAGAATTGTAGTTCCAGACTTTTCTAGATAATTATGACCCACATTGTTATTTGCAACTAACACTGAGAAAGTATAACCAAGGGTAATTTTTTAGAGGCACAGGAGCCTCAAATAGGGAGGAGACATTGTTAAGGAGGACCGTGTGGAACAAATCCAATGTGGTATATACCGACGGAAATAAATGGCATGAGGACGATCTGGACCTCAGTCTGGAAGACAGCAGAGACTCTCAACCACATTGGCCAAGGGTTATTTTCATAGTGGTGAGGAGGCAAAAATTTATATCAATTTGTTGTGATCTATTTCCCCAGAAAATTATGTATGTGTGGGGTATGTGATAGAGACAGGAGAGCACGCTTGGTGTAGCTGAGATAATGGATGAGGTCTGAACTTCAGCATGGGCTGGAGTTGGGAGTAGATCAGTAAGGTCTTCTAAAGGATACAGCCTCTCATGGCTTTCCCTCAATTGCATCCAGGACAATGTGGCAAACTTTCTTTCCACAGGAGCACAGCTAGTTGGTGGACTTTTCCCTGGCTGACCTGGGGCATCCTGTCTCATCCTTCACCACACCCTGATTGGTAGAAATACCAAAACTTTTAAAGGATAGTCCAGAACTGAGTGCCATTTTTAAGGAGGGAGCTGCCTTTTTGTCTTTACTGAATTGTAAATATACGTGTAGTCTTAGACTGCTATCAGGAAAGCTGGGAATGCCATAGATTGGTCCTTGAAACTCTGGGGAATTCCAAGAGCTTAAAGGATTCTGTTGATACGTGAAGGTAGGTCTTGTTAAATTAATTAAACAATGAGGCCATTAGATTTAGATGCTTGCAATGCCATGGTGGCTTACATAAGCAAATCAAAATCTAAATTTGTAAGTGCCTCCATGTTATAAAATTGAAACCCAAGGACAAGCAAAAAGACGAATAGCCAACTAGTCTTTGAACTATAGCCAATCAAATAATTTCCTTTCTTTGCTTGTACACTTTCTCTTATAAGTTTTCCCTTGGCCCCTGACAGTGGAGTGCTCCTAACCACTTCCAGTTTAGCACTGTAGATATAAACTGATTTTTGCTCAAATAAACTCTGAAAATATTAGATGTGCCCTAGTTTATCTTTGAACACACCTTTGAATGTCTCTACTAGGTCCAAATGTTAAGGCACTTAATCATCAATAAATCTAGTCAATTCGTGCTGAGGAAACTTGGAATATTTATAACATTTCAAGACCCACTCCCCATCTCCCATTGCTATTTTTGAATAAACTCAACCAAAATGTCATCAAACCCAGTAGAGTCAAGTGTGGATTGAAGTGTTGGAGTTTGGGGTGGGGTTTCTTTGGACAGGAAACCAGAATAAGGCTTTGGACACAAGATTGGATAATATTATACACCATCAAAACCATAAAGGAATACAAAGATCCAAAATATCAGAAAGTGAAATGAAACAAAGAAAGAGACAAACAACCTCAAAATGCCAGTAGGTGAATCAGGAAGACTGCTAAATCTGTGGCTACAGAGGCAGGAAATGAAGTTAGAATTTGAGGATTAGAGAACTGGAGAGGCAGGTATAGTACAACACATTATAATATTGGATCAAATAAGGATGGGATTCGGTGAAAGAATTAAGAGTGATCCTAATTAATTGCTTGGAACAGTGTGAAAAATTTTTTTCCTGGGCTCAGTAGAAAGATTTGCAGAAAAATGCTTCCTGAGACTTCAATTGTATTTAATGGTATTTTACATTATATTACTTACTACATTTTAGTCAAATGCATATTTTACATGAGTTTTTAAAGACAAAACCTAAGACTTCAAAAGCATGTTACCCTTGCCTTGGGCTGCTTTGGGCTATGCTATAGCCATCCAGGGTTTTATCCCTACTTTTTCTCCTTTGCTGTTATAAACGACACTTTGGTGGAAAAGTTGAGAGGTAGACAGAAGAACATCAGAGGGTGGCCTAAGCTTGCTTTAACGGGGGAGTAGGTTTGTGGTCACATGGGTTACTCAGGTAACTTAAAGGGCCAGTGACAGAACTTGTATATCCTTTATAATCATTGTATCATTACGTCAATTCTGTCTACTTCAACTACTGAACACCACCATCAAAAGTGGTATTTTTAAACTTATAATTGCTTAATAGGGCATGAAATCAATTCAGCAGAGTTGTCACTTATGCAAAATAAGTAGAAACATTATATTTTTAGTGTTATTTTGTCATATTTAAGTAAGTGGGTTACAGTGTAAAATGTATTTATTGTGGGTTGTGCTAAAAATTGTCACTAATCTAAAATGTTTTTAGTTTGTCAATACATTAGTAACTATCTTATGGAGAAAAGTGGTTTTGGTTGAAGAAATTTGACCTTTTACACAAAGATTAAAGGTGAAAAGTTTCACTGGAACCAGTTTTAATGTGTGTGTGAAGGTCCCCCGTACCAACAGGAATTCTTGTACAATTCAACTCTATTGATGCTGCCACCTACCAGAAGATAGAATCAGAATCTGCAGGAAAGGAGCTCAGTTCCACAAAACAGTCCTCATTGTCAAACTCCAGTTGTAAGCTCAGGTACTTAGTTACCTGTGCTTCTGACCAACCTGCTATCAACTGGAGGTTCAAATAACCTGCTCCAACTCAAGATGCCAATATTTATTTTTTAGAATTTATATTTGTTTATGCTATTGTAGGTGTCCTGATTTTCCCCCTTTTACTCCCTTGCACCCAGACCCTCCAACTCCCTCAGGCCATCTTTACAGCAAAGGGTCATGCTATTCTTTGGCTACTGTATTTACTATGCTGTACTTTATATCCCCATGACTATTTTGAAACTACAAATTTGTACTTCTTGTTTTATCTTTAAAGATTTTATTTATTTATTTTTAGGAAGAGGGGAAGGGAGGGAGAAAGTGAGGGAGAGAAACATTGATGTGTGAGAGATATCTATTGCTTCTTGCATGCCCACAACCAGGGACCTGGCCTGCAACCCAGGCATGTGCCCTGACTGGGAATCAAACCAGTGACCTTTTGGTTTGCAGGCCAGCATTCAATCCACTGAGCCACACCAGCCAGGCAGCAAAAAAAAAAAAAAAAAAGAAAGAAAAGAAAAAAGAAAGAAAACTATTAAAAATCATCATCTTATGAATATTTCAGTGTTTATATCTAAAAGATAAATATTGGACTTCCGCCAAGATGGAGGCATAGGTGGAAACACTGTGCCTTCTCCCACAACTAAGTTTGAATACAACAAAGGTTTGGAGAAACAAAGACACAGCCAAAGAACAGAAAATTGAATAATATGGAAGTCCGACTACAACTAACTGTTCAACCTGGACGGTAAGAGGGGCAGAGCCAGCAGCGGAGCAGGGTCGGGCAGGACAGATCCCCCGACCTAGGCGCGAAAGTGGCCCGGACCCAGTCAGGGTGTGGGGCAGACTGACCATGGTCGCACATTCGCACACAGTGAGACGGACCATGCAGGCCCCAGGGGGCGAGGGCTGACGGTGGTGGCACACTCACATGCAGTGGGACGAAATGCGTGGGCCCGGTGATGGTGGCAGCTGCCGCACCTGTGGGGGCCGCGGGGGGGGAGGCGGCAGATGGGACACCATTGCTCCTCTTTGACCCCATCCCCACATACAGCGTCACAACCCAGCACCTGAGTTGCCCTGCTCTGGTGAACACCCAGGGCTCTGATCCTGCTATGGAACAGGCACGCCCAGCCCAAAAGATGGCGCAAGAAGAACTCAAGGTCCCAGAGCCAATAACTCTCAGCAACCGAGAAATTGCCAGCCTCTCAGAAGCACAATTCAAGACACTGTTGATCAGGAGGCTCACAGAACTGGTTGATTATAGTCACAAATTAGAGGAACATATGAAGGCTAAATTAATTGAAATGAAGGGAGATGTCCAGGAAATCAATAGCGATGGAAAGGAAACTGGGACTCAAATCAATGGAATGGGCCAGAAGGAAGAACAGAACATCCAACCAGAAAGGAATGAAGAAATGAGAATTCAAAAAAATGAGGAGAGGCTTAGGAACCTCCAGGACATCTTTAAACGTTCCAACATCCGAATTATAGGGGTACCAGAAGGGGGAAAGAAACAGCCACGAGTGGAAAACTTATTTGAACAAATAATAAAGGAGAACTTCCCCAGTCTGGCAAAGGAAATAGACTTCCAGGAAATCCAGGAAGCTCAGAGAGTCCCAAAGAAGTTGGACCCAAGAAGGAACACACCAAGGCACATCATAATTACATTAGCCAAGACTAAAATGAAGGAGAGAATCCTAGAAGCAGCAAGGGATAAGGGGACAGTCACCTACAAAGGAGTACCCATCAGACTGTCAGCGGATTTCTCAAAAGAGACCTTACAGGCAAGAAGGGGCTGGAAAGAAGTATTCCAAGTCATGAAATCCAAAGACCTACAGCCAAGATTGCTTTATCCAGCAAAACTTTCATTTAGAATGGAAGGACAGATAAAGTGCTTCTCAGATAAGGTCAAGTTCAAGGAGTTCATCATCACCAAGCCCTTATTATATGAAATGCTAAAGGGACTTATATAAGAAAAAGAAGATGAAAAATATGAACAGTGAAAGGACAGCTAACACACAGTTATTAACAACCACACCTAAAACAAAAGCAAACCAAGAGGACAGCTAGATCAGGAGTGGAACCATAGAAATGAAGAACACATGGTGGGTTAGCAACAGGGGAGTGGGAGGAGGAGAAGGGGGAAGAAGGTACAGAAAATAGCATAGAAAGTAGGTAGAAAATAGATAGGGGGAGGGCGAGAATAGTAGGGGAAATATAGAATCTAAAGAACTTGAGACCTGTGGTTATAAACTAAGGGGGGGAGAATGGTGGAGGAGGTAGTGTGTGGGTGGAGGGGAATGAAAGGGGGGGAATAGAACAACTCTAACGGTATAATCAATAAAATACATTTAAAAAAATAAAATAAAATAAAAGATAAATATTAGGGAATATTCTAGTTGAAAATTTGGTACTATCCATTTTGGGCCCATGATTTATTGGTCAGTTACTTAAATTTTTGAAACAGTTTCCTCATCTGCAAAATGAATAGACTAATTTTCTCAGAAAAATTTGAGTATTAAATGAGACAATATACTCAAAACACTTCTACAAAGCACAATATTAAAGGTTGGGTTTTCAACTTCTGTGTCATTCATTTCCCACACTGAGCTACTGACGCAAATCTCCACATCAAAGTCCAGGTTGGGGAGAACATAGAAAGCACATCCTGCTTTCCCCTGCAACGAGGTTTTCCAAATAACACCATGCCTCATAAATATGACAGACTTACAGAGAGTCAGCAGTCATGTAGAACATATAGCCCTTGCAAGACTATAAAGCCATAAGGGAAAACAAATAAAGCATTACTTTTATATGTGGTAAAGAGGAGCTGTTGAAAATCATAAACATTTACAAGACTCTAATACAACTTGATTCTCAAACAGGGGTATGAGCATTTCTAGATGGGTGTAACAATGTACAGGGTGAGAGAGATGGAATGAGATGTGTTGGCACACCTTAGTGGAACCTCTCCTACCATGAATAATATGCAATATTCTTTTAAGTATGTAATAATAACAATGAGATTAACATATACTTACATAGATGTTTAATATGTGTCAGGCACTGTTCTAAATCCTTAACATATACTCATTTAATCTTCACAGTGATTCTTCTGGATGAGGGGAAGTTGAGGCACAAGAGGTTAAGAACTTTACCAACATTACATGACCAGCAGTGGTGAAGCCAAGATTTAAATTCATGATTTGGGTTCAATCTGTGTTTCTACCACCACTTTACCTATCTCTCCTCTCAAAATGTATCAATATAGTATTATTTTCCAAACATCTAGCTATTCAAGTACTCTCTTTTTAATTTTTAAAAAAAATTTTTAAAAAGATTTTTTATTTATCTTTAGAGGGGAAGGAGAGAGGGAGAGAAACATCAATGTATGGTTGCCTTTCATGCATCCCCTGCTGGGAGTTGGCCTGCAGGGAACCGGCCTGCAACCCAGGCATGTGCCCTGACTGGGAATCGAACCGCGATCCTCTGGTTCACAGGCCAGTGCTCAATCCACTGAGCTACGCCAGCCAGGGCTCTCTTTTTAATTTTTAAAGTATATCATTGACATGTAACATTGCATTAGTTACAGGTATATAACATAATACTTTGAGATTATTATAATATATAATGTATAACATATTATTATAATATATATTATACATAATTATATATATATTGCAAAATGATTACCATAATAAGTTTAGTTAACATCCATCAGACACTTACAAAGGAGAGCCCCCAAATCCTCCGGAATTATCTTCTGGAGGGCAGGCCCCTTCTAGTATCAGATTTTTCCACTAGCTGAGTGTTCTAGGAACCCAATTGTATCTGTGTAGTAGCTGGTGTTGTTGTGAGAAGCTGCATTCGGCTTCAGTGATTTTTTTTTAAAGATTCTTTCAAGGTGTTGCCTATTTCATGGGGGTGATTTATGAGAGTGCGTCTGCTCACACTGTGCTGAGTGTTCAGCAGTTTTTGACCCAAAATGTCATGAGTCCCATGTCCCATCCTCCCTATTCACCATATCTTGCCCCAAGTGACTTACATTTGTTCTCCCAGATGAAGAAAGTCCTCAAAGGGGAACGTTTTGCCGATGCAGAAGAGGTAAAAAAAATGGCAGAAGCTCTAAAAGGCATCAAAGTCAATGAGTTCAAAAGCTCTTTTGAGCAGTGGGGAAAAATGTCTCAATAGTTGTATTGCATCAAATGGAAAGTACGTTGAGAGTGACTGAAATTAAAACATGTAAGAATAAACACACAATGTTTATAAATAAATTCCAATTTTTGGATCCCCCTCATAGTTATATATATTTTTCCTGTGATGAGACCTTTTAAAGTCTACTATCTTAGCAACTTTAAGATATACAACACGGTATTGTTAGTTATAGTCACCTTGCGGTACTTATTTATCTTATAACTGGATGTTTGTACTTTTTGACTGCCTTCACCCATTTTGCCCACCTCCCACCCCCTACAAAATACTTATTTGTAAAAAAAAAATCCATGAAATCAATGGTTTGGTTAGCTGGTCATATTATCTTCTAAGACACATCTGAAAACAAACTCACATTTACTAAAATAAAAAATTCAATCTAAGTGATCTCATTTATTATGATCTTGGACACATTGTTTTATGGGGTACACAGCAGTAAAATTGAAGCAAATTCATAATTAGGATGTCAAAATTTGAACTTATGGCAAGTAAGTTGTGTAGACTTAGGCCTCTAGACCCTCTGGACACATTCTTCTGCTGTCTGAGACATATAGGTAAGAAGTTCGAAATAAATTGCTTAGGGAAAGAGGCTTAGAGAACATAAAACAAAATCTAGGGTTACATATCTGTAAACAGTGAGAATTAGTCATGGTGTTTTCCAGGAGACTTACTATTTCCTGACACTAGGGTTATACCCAGAGTGAGATACAATCTTTGTTCTCAAGTCCCTCTCGGCCTACCAGGCAGGACAGACCTGTCAATATTCCGAAGCAATGTGACAGGGAGGTTGAGAGAGGTTTGAAGGTGGTGATAAGTTGGCAGAGTAAGGGAGATAATGCTCTACTTGGGAGAATCAGAAAAGGCTTATTTATGACTTTTAGAAAAGATTTGGAAGAGAGAGGACTTTGCGGCTTGCAGAGGAGAAAAGAGAAGCTTAAAGCCCCAGGCCCTTTCCAACCCTGAAAAATATTTATTAGCCAACAGTATAGAGAAAAATGGAGGTTCAGGGACCTATACCAATATGTGCAGAATGTGGCCCCATGCCTAGATCTCTCTATCTCCAAAGGGTAATCTCCCTTGACTACATGCTAACAATTACACACAAGAATTGGAGCTGGAGCCAGATGGCGTTTGCTTTAGGATTCTGTCATGTCTGGGTATGTTTTGAGAAGTGGCAAGGGGTCGCCAAGGTTCCCTTATACTGAGACAGTGTAAGGCACTGTTTAGGAAGCAGCATTTTTGGTGTACAAATCACTGGAAAGTGGAGAAATCTCCACATTACACTTCAGGTCTTTGGTGTCTGGAGACCGAATTTAATAATGGGTTCTGTCACTTGTCAACTATGTCATTAAGGTAATTAATTTAATTTCTTGATACCTTTGTTATTTTATCTGTAGAACTGGTGGTATTGCCCATTCTTGGAATGGTCATGAAGATTAAATTAGATCATGCATATGTAGAAAATATTCTGGCAACAAAGAACTTCACAGAAATAACTTGTCATGTGCGTGTGAGAATGGCCAGGTAGTGTTTGTGGGGAGGAATTATTTCTTAGTTTACATTTCCTAGGTTTAGGAGTACATCCCAACACGAGGGAGTACAAACAGAAAAAGAGGCAGTCAAAAGAGCAGAGATATCTAGGGCACGAAATAAATGGCAGTGACAGTGGTGCCAGCAACGGCAGAAGATCAAAATTCCCCTGGGCACACTTGGCCCTCCGCAATGGCAGGTGTCCAGTGCAGACTTCAGTGGCTGCAGCAGAGTGCACACTGTGGAGGCTGTCATCCGGCTACTGCTTTAGGGGCCAAGGACAGTGGGAGCATCACTTCAGTGAGGTAGAACAGAAGAGAGCTGTTGAAAGAATCTTTAGAAGAACACATTCTTAATGTTTCAGGAGGCTCAGTTTTCCACAGAACATGCTGGGACAGAACCAGAAAAATCCTGATGCCTGATTGCTATTGTGATAATTTTTTTTCCCTTTGGGCTGGTATGTTCTGGGAAACACAGTTTCCACTTAAGCAATAGTACAAGGGAAGGAACTGAGAACTTCTAATAATAGAAATGAATAAGTAAGTGGGAAATAATATTCGACATGGGCAAGTGTAATGGTCAGCATCCAGTAATTAATGCTAATATGTTTTCAAGGTAAAGAATTCTGAGATGTCAATTTGAATTCAAGGATGTAGATTTTCATTTAATTATTCAATGTTCTGCTTTAATATAACACAAGTAAAATATTGGATATTATTTAAAAACTTATAATGATGGAAGAAAGCATAATTTTCTTTTATTCAAAAAGCCATATTGTGTTTTTGGCAACACACTCAAGAAAGACAGTAGTGCTAAAAGTAAATAAAATTCAGTACTACAGGAATAATAAAAATTACAGAATGGAAAAATTCCACATAGGGGCAGATTTGAAAGACTAAGATTCTGAGGTAGAAAAGGCCCAGGAAGAGATAGGATCAAAGTCTGTGCCACAGTGTGTATGTGGAGGGGGGAATGTGGACTTGGTCACCAAATCCCCAAATTCTAGCGTTATTAAGTAATCACTAAAGCTTCAAAATGTTATTTCAGGACAAATAAAGGGGACAAAATTTTAAAATGGGTAATCTACATGTGAAATTCATCCTAAAAGAATGAATAGTTGAAAACTGAAATAGAACATTTAAAATTTAAAAGAGCATGAAAATCAATTTGTAATAAACTTCGGTAAACATTCAGGCAGTGCAGGTGTTTTTCCAAGTTTTCCATATTGACACATAGAGAACAAGGAACGTGGCCTCTGCCTGCCCACAGACAGAATCCGGGTACTTGGTCGCGTGGCATTTTTGCTGGTTTTTTAGAGAATCGAAATGGCCTGACATTTTCCTGCTTTGTATGGCAGTGGCTGAGTTAAAAATGGGAACCCTGATTTCTGACTTCCACTTTAGGACAACTTCAAGGAACAGTGCCTCTAATTAATGAGAATGTTGATGTTTTGAATTATAATTGTTAACAATACCAGCAACAACAATAGATTTGGTCTTTTAGATTCCATTATCATCTTATGTAAAGAAAAACACTCCATTCTTAAGCAGATCATAAGCCTCTTAGTCTGAGAGTGACTTGTTAAATAATTCTTAACAGGACATTTTAGTCTCTGAATAAACAGAGGGTTTCACATATCTTTATTGCTCTAGTATAAACTTTACATAATAGTAACAAAAAAAATTGAGCCTAATTAGTCTCTTCCAGTAAAAGTATTTTAGAAATTTTCCATTGCCCAATACCCTCCCATAATGAAAAATACACCGCATGGGAGGTATGTGTAAATATTTGATTCATGTTTCACTGATTTCAGTGTCACAACCTATTAATCATTAACACTTCAAAAACCATATACCTGGTTAGTTGTTTCCAAAGTGCATTCTTTCTCTAAAGGATTTTTAGACTTTTAGAAGTAGAGAGGCCCCTGGTGAGCACCTAGTCTAATATTTTAATGTCACAGGTGGTGAAACAGACCAAGAATGTTTGAGAGACTTTCCTTTTTTTTGAGCAACATTCACAAAGTCCTCCATCCAACCTTAGCTGGCTCATAGGTCCATGATCTTCAGGCCCCCAACCCAGTGCTCTTCTTTAAGAAGGATGATTTTTTGCCCTTTGTTCTGAAGGAACATGGATAGAACTACAATAATATCATAGTTGTAGAAATCGAAATGAAGAAATTTAGAAAATTGTAGGCATACGCACTTGTTTCCGATGCTATTACATGTGGTCACTTCGTAAAATTAATGATAGCCTATTTAGAACGAATTGTTAGAATATTAACTCGATGTTAAACTACTATTACATAAAATAAAGTTTCCTAAACTAGTGCCAGGCATACAATCAGCATGTAAAAATATTAGTTAAATCTGATTGTGATTTTTTTTTAATTTTTGACATTCACTATTATTTTATATTAGTTTCAGGTATACAGCATAGTGGTCAGACAATTTTTAATGAAGTGACCCCCTGATAGTTCAGGACCCACCTGGTACCATACATAGTTATCACAATATTATTGGCTCTATCTCTTATGGTATACTGACTTTGATTTTTAAAATGAAAATTCTACATGATGACTGGTGTGGCTTAGCTGGTTGGAAATCATCCTGCAAAGTGAATGTTGCCAGTTCAATTCCCGGTCAAGGCGCACGCCTGGGCTGTGGGCTGGATCCCCTGTTGGGGTGTGCGTGAGAGGCCATGGATTGTTGTTTCTCTCACACATTGATGTTTTTCTTCATCTCTTTCTCCCTCCCTCCCCCTCTGTCTAAAAATAAATAAAATCTTAAAAACTGAAAACTCTAGATAAAAAATGCCTGAATTATTTAATTACCAGTATATTTATTTTAGAAAGTATAAATGCATCTAGAAGATGGTGAATAAATTAACGTAGTCTGAATGAAAATGAGTCAAAACAGCAATTTGGTGTAATGTGGACTAAGCCGCCACCTTCTATGTGTCAATGACCTCTGGTCTCTGGATGCGATAGTGAAGGAAGTATCAAGATCTGGTCAACGATCCTAGTAGAGCTAGTCATTTTGACTATTGAATAAGCACTTGTATGGAAGGCTGGTTTCTCCACATATGAGTGGAGAAGCAGTATGATGCCCTGAGTAGAAGTTAGGGAACTCTAAACTCTTCTCTTGAAAATTTATGCTCAGGGTAAAACCTACAGAACTTTCCCACTAACTCATTCGGAGGAGCCAGCAACAAGGTGCGGGGAGCCTGACATACTGGCAAAATAACTTTCTTCCTTTTTTGGCTTTGATGAAAGAGATAAGGGATGAACATAGAACAGCTTCCAAACCCCTGCTCTTTGGTCAGTGCCAGAGCTGATGGCTTGTTACCATATTTTCAGTCTCTCAGGAGCAGAGGCAATGTGCCTGGACAGAGTGGAGCTCAAGCTGCAAGGAGCTGCTGCAGGGTGAGGAGGTTCCACTGAGCTTGTGGGGACTTATTCCAGAGAACACTGCCCACACTGTCAGTCTCTACTGAGATAAGTAAACTTACAACCGAGATTGAGGTGGTGCTATTGGTGGGGGTGCTGGAGCTTAGTCCCTCAAATAAAATGAGGAAACTTCTAGTATAGATCTTGGCCTTAAACCTGTTACCTGTTGATAAATAAATTATTAGCTTACTTAAATAGAAACTGGTTGGCATGCAACAACAAAAAAAAGAGGAATCTATAGACAAGCAGTAAGGAAACTTACCATTTTTTCCCTCCCTCCCTCCCTGAATCAATTCAGGGAAACCAAAGTTTCAATTTATATTTTTATTTTCCTCATAAAAAAGCTAATAGTCTAACTGGGTACCATGGCAGTGATCGAGACAAGTATACATTATTTGGGTGTTTTACTTATATTGTGATGCAAATTACAAACATTGGCACTGGGGGCATTGTGATCTGACGTATTTGAGGAATAGCATCAGGAAAAGACTAAAAGCTCTGGAAACAGCCTGGGTAGAGAGGTAGTGAGTGCCGGTAGTGCTGAATACTCTCTTGGCCTTCTTACTCGTAAGTTAGAGATGAGAGTAGTACCTAATGTGGTCTGAAGTTTAAATGTAATGACATATGTTGGTTAAAATAAAAAAAAAACAGGAAATAATACACCGTGCAAACACTAACAAAACACAGTAAAAGGCTGGAGTTGTTATATTGATAACAGGTAAATTAGATGTTATGGTAAAGAATATTACTAGGGCTAAAGAAGGCCACTACATAACGATAAAGGAGCTAATTCATTAAGAAGACATAACAATCCTAAATGTATATATACCTAAAAACACAGTTTCTAAATACTTGAAGCAAAACACTGGTAGAACTGAAAAGAGAAATATAGAAATCAACAATTCTAGTTGGAGAGTTCAACCTTGCCTCTTATAATTAATAGTACAAATAGAAAATCAGTAAAGACTAAGGAGACTTGAACAACACAATGGACTTGATCTATATAATATTTATGGCAAACTTTATGCAATAGCAACGCAATACATATTCTTTTCAAATGCACATATAACATTCACCAGAACAGACCATATTTTTAGCTACGACATGGATCTCAACAAATTTAACCAGATTTAAATTAAATGATTCAAAGTATGTCCTCTGATTACAATAAAATTAAAATAGAAATTAATAACAAAAAGATATGGAAAATTCCCAAATATTTGAAAATTAAACAATATGCTCTAAATAAAGCATGGATCAAACAAAATTCCACATTGAGATTATAAAATATTTTGAACGGAATTAAATAAAAAATAACACATTAAAATTTGTGGGTGTAGCCCACATAGTATATGGTGGAAAATTTTTTGTATTAAATGTTTGTGTTAGAAAAGAAGAAAATCTCAAATATATGATCCAAGCTTCAGTCTTAAATAGTGGAAAAAGAGCAAATTTAGCCTAAAGTAAGCATAAGAAAAAAACTATAAAAACCAGAGGAGGAATTAGTGAAATGTAAGTAGAAAAGTGAAAAATCAATGGAATAAAACACTTTTGCTTTACAAAAGTCAGTAAAACTGATAAATCTGTAGTCTGATTGATAAGAAAAAAAAGAGAGAGAGAAAGATTACTCCAATATTAGGAATGAAATAAGAGACATTACAGTAGCTACCAATACTTTAGAAGGCATAAAAAAGGAATATTATGAATAATTTTGTGTTAATAAATTTATAAAGTTCAATGAACTAGGTAAATTCTCTTGTAGTCACACACCACAAAAATTCATGAAATAGGCAACAGAAACCTGAGTAGTTCAATATGTATTCAAAACCATGAAAGTTATAATGAAAAACTGTTCTATGAAGAAAATTCTAGGCCCAGATGGCTTCATTAGTGAATTATAACAAGTGTTTGATTTAAGGATTAACCAATACTAACTCAACACAAGCTCTTCCATAAAATATGGAAGAGAACATGTCCCAAATTATTTTTTGAGGCCAGCAATGCTCTGATGAAGACATTCAGAGAAAAGAAAACTAAACCCCAATATCCCTCATTAACATGGGTGCCATGTAAAAATTATTAACAAAGTATTGGAAAATTGAATTTAGTGATACATAAACATAATACCTCGTGACCAAATGAGTTCAGTGCAGAAATTCAAGTTCAGCTTAAAATTTGAAAGCCAGTCAATTTAACAGACTAAAATATCAAATGATTATCTCAATAGATGTATAGCATATATATTTGTTTGTATGTTGCTTTTTCTACATAACTTTGGTATTTGTAATTTTAAATTTATTTCAGTTAATGAATACTTTTCAAATGGTATTACCAGACTTACATAAAAAGACAGTCCAATGTCCCTTTTAATTTTGTTTTCATTTTTGATTTTTGCTTCCCTGAAACAATCACTTTCAGATCTTTTAGCTTTTCTTTTAGTATATAGGTTTGTAAATAATATGCTTCCTAAGAATTTTGTTTTTTAGCTTTTGACATTACATATTGTTTTGCTACTAAGAAAGGTGATGATTTTGCGTGTGCGCTCTCTCTTTTTCCCTCTCTCTCACACGCACACATACTCACGTGCATTCAGATACTTCTCTATCTCAGATCTGCTAAAAGATGTAGTTTTAGTTCAATCAATAATCTATGCTTAAATTATCATGTGACTATTATTTTCAGCTAAACTACATACTATACCATGCTTACAGCTCTTGTAAGCTCTAGTTCAACTTCTTGTATTTCCTGGAGTTGGTATTTTTCAGAGTTAGAGTTTTGTTTCCATTGTTTTCTTTGATTCATGCAGTAATTAATCTCAAAATTCTATCTATAGACTGAAAGAAATCTCTTTTGAATAGTTTACATATCAGATAGTCTTTTTTTTTTCTTTCTGGGTGATACCCTTTCTTTTGTCTTTTCATCCAATTTGGAGTGGTTGCTTTTTTAGGCATTTTGAACAACTGTTATCACTATTATCCTAGGTTTTTCTTTTCCATCTTTCTTTCTTTTCTTTGTTTTTCCTTTTAGTCCCCCTCCCCAACCTTATTGAATCTCCTGTTCTCTGCTATCCCTGTAGGTCTATCTATTTAAAATTTTGTAGCTGTCATTTTGTAAGTATTTGGGTAAAAGTAAAGATAAAAATGTGGGCTCAATATATCCTATTACAGGACCAAATTTGTTAACTTTTCATAGATTTGGTTTGAAATACCCCTGAAAGTTGTTCCTTTGACTCTTGATGAAAGATACTCAGTCCTCCATGGAATATTCAGTAAATGATGATGAAGGTATGGGGGATTCAGGTATAAGCTAATTTTTAGTTTTTACACAAATATGAATTGCTGATTCTCTGATATAAGAACTTAAAATGTCCAAATCTCCTTTTTGTACTTCGTAAGTATTTTCTTCCCCTAGCACAATAAAAATTATTTAGGATATTGCAAAATGGAATAGTGAGTTAATAATGTTCTATATTTGCAGAGTGCCTTTTATCCTGAGGTTTGCCAAGTATTTTATAACTTGAAGAAGAGATTGTCTTGTTCTCAATTTAAAAGCATCTCATTCTGAGATGAAATATTATTATCTTGTACATAACTATACAAAATAACATTTTAATGAAAGAAACATACCATTGGAGAACTATGAGAATCAAATGACTATTTTTTAAAAGATTTTATTTATTTATTTTCAAAGAGAGGGGAAGGGAGGGAGAAAGAAAGGGAGAGAAACATCAATGTGTGGTTGCCTCTTACTGGGCCCCCACTGGGGACCTGGCCTGCAACCCAGGCCTGTGCCCTGATGGGGAATTGAACTGGCAACCCATGCTCAATCCACCGAGGTACACCAGCCAGGGCAAATTACTAATTCTTAATGATCACAACTCAATTGATGCTTTTTTATTTTATTTTTTAATCCTCACCTGAAGATATATGTATGATTTTAGAGAGAGAGGAAGGGAGAGAGAGAGAAACATGGATTGGTTACCCCACATACACATCCTGACCAGGGATGGAATTCTCAACCTATGTATGTGCCCTGATCGGAATTGAACCCAAAATCTTTTGGCGTACAGGACAATGCTTCAAGCAACTGAGCTACCTGGCCAAAGCTCAGTATGCTCTTTTAGTTTCTTGTAGAATAGCATATAAACTTGATGGGCAACTTAAGTTGAATTTCTTGGCTCAAATTAGAGATAAGTGCTAGTATTTAGTTATCTATAACGTGCTGTATAGCATTTTTATACCCCAAACCAGCAACTACAAACTAAGGCAAATAGGGAGTTTCATGAAGACTGTTCAGAGATTTGAGGCATAAATAAGTAAAAGATTTTGAGATGAAAAGTATTACCTATAATATTTACTTTTCTAATTAAATATTTTCCAATAGTTTCCAAAGTAACAGGAACCCTAAAAGGGTACCAAGAATATTCATATACATATCTCAAATTTTTTAAAATCCTGAGTGAATCCTAAGAACATAGAGCCAAGTGAGGTAGCAAAATCAGATATTCTATTTTGTAGACTCCCACTTAAATTCTAAATATATGACACTGCTTATTTAGTAGTCAGACTTCTGGCAATCCCAACCCAAACCCACAGCTGAGAACCTGAACATAAACACAAAAGCCTCAGAGTGGTCATGATAGGTGTCAAGAAAGCTAGCACTTTATTTGTGGTAGGGGCACGCCAACTCTCACAAATGGAATATCACATTTAACACATACTCCATTTCACAAGTGTTTAAGAAAAAGGAAAGGCCACTATTGGTAGGCACACAAATAGTAAAGGGCACACTATTTTAGAAAGATTTCCAAAAATGAACAAATTTGCTTTGTTAAGTACTATTGGATGGAAAAGTGACTCTTATTAACTTCACTTTTTCCACATAAAATGATTTTTTTCTCTTGGGTCAAATAAAACCCCCAAGTAACATCAAGTTAATATCTAGCATTAACTGAAGAGCTCAAGGTCATGTTAATAATATATTAAAACTCCTAGGTATAGGGCAGCAGTCCCCAACCTTTTTGGCACCAGGAACTGGTTTTGTGGAAGACAATTTTTCCATGGACTGGGGTGGGGGGTGGTTTTATAGCCTGCCACCAGGTGTAGCTTAATTGTCACTTGCCACTCACTGATTGGATTTTGATATGAGTCTGAAAGTAATTGATTTATTATGGTCTCTGTGCCTTTGAACCTCTCTGCTAATGATAATCTGTATTTACAGTCATTACCGAGTGCTAATATCACCATTTCAGCTCCACATCAGATCATAGGCATTAGATTCTCATAAGGAGCATGCAGCCTAGATCCCTGTATATGCAGTTTGCGGTAGGGTTCATGCTTTTGTGAGAATCTAATGCTGATACTGATCTGACAGGAGGGGAAGCTCAGGTGGTAATGTGAGCAATTGGGAGTGGCTGTAAGTGCAGATGGAGCTTTGCTCACCCACCACTCACCTCTTGCTGTGCAGCCTGATTTTCAAC
Source organism: Sturnira hondurensis (assembly GCF_014824575.4). Taxonomy (NCBI): domain Eukaryota; kingdom Metazoa; phylum Chordata; class Mammalia; order Chiroptera; family Phyllostomidae; genus Sturnira; species Sturnira hondurensis. The sequence goes on from NW_028081539.1 coordinate 930,007, forward strand.
AGGCCACAGACTGGTACCTGTCAGTGTCCTGGAGGGTTGGAAACCCATGGTATAGGGAATAGAGTGGATTACATGTTACAAAAAGAAAATAGCAATTTCTTTTTTCTTTTTAAACCCTCACCTGAGAAGTTAATTGATTTGAGAGAGAGAGAGAAAGAGAGAGAAAGGTGAAAAAATATATTGATTGAGTGCCTTCTGTGTGTTCCCAGATAGAGGATTAAACCTGAAACCTAGGTATGTTCTCCTGACTGGGAGCTGAACCAGCAACATTTTGCTGTATGGGGTGATGCTCCAACCAATTGATCGCCTGGCCAGAGAGCAATGGCAATTTCTTTCATTCATTCAACACATATCTTATTGGGTGCATACTCTAAGTGTTAGATACTGTTCTAGTGAAGAAGATAGATTACTGAGCAAGAGACCAAAAATCTCTGACTCTGTGGAATTTATATTCTACCAGAAAGATGTAATGGACATAATAAATTAATGAGTGATAAAGTGTGTCGGAAGCCTTTAAATGTTATGGAAAAACAATAGAACAAGGTAAAGGGAGATAGGGGGATTGAGGCACGGTGGATGATTGCAGTTTTAAATAGGTGGCCAGGACTTACTGAAGTGTTGTGATTTGCACAAAGACTGAAAGAGGTGAGATTATGTGGAAATAATATTTAAAATCAAAGAAATGGCCAGTCCAAAGGCTTTGGTAGGGATGTGCTTTGTGTGTTCACTTGAGAAACAGTGAAAAGGTCAGTTTGCTGGGAAGAGTGAGGGAGAGGAATGTAGTTGTTCATGTTAAAAACTGCAGTGTTTTTCCCATTCTGGCATTTGCTTTTGTAGTTTTCTTATTCAGTATTTTTAATATAATCAAATGTGCCCATGCTTTTCGTGGTTTCTGAGTTTCGTATCATATTTGGAATGGAATTTCACACTTCAAACTTATTAAAAATACATCTATAGACTTCCAGCCAAGATGGAAGTGTAGTAGACACACTATGCCTCCTCACACAACCAAAATTAAGGACAACAAAAATTTAGAAACAAAAAACAACCAACAGACAGAAAATTGAAATGTACAGAAGTCCAACAACCATTCATCCAGACCAGTAGGATGGGTGGAGTTGGCAGCCAGTGGAGAGGGGTCACGTCAGGAAAAAGCTGCAGTTGGCAGACCCGGGGGTGCAGGCAGCAGCTGGCAGACCCCAGACACTGGGACGAAACGAGCAGACCAAGGTAGGCATGCAAGGCACTTGGCTGACTATGGTCACACATTCACATACAGATAAACTAGGCAAAAGTGGGCAGTGAGACAGACAATGCAACCCAGGGCACCAGCGATGGGAAATAAAGACTAAAAGCACCTATTGAAAACACCTGGGGGTGGGGTTGAGGCGCTGGCAGAGACTCCCAGCCTCACAGGAAAGTTCATTGGGGAGATACTCAGGGTTCTAGAACATGCACAAGCCCACCCACCTGGGAACTAGTACCAGAGGGGCCCAATTTGCTGGTGGGAAGCAGCAGAAGGGACTGAAACCAGAGAGAAAGAGCGGAGCAAGCACCATTATTCCCTTTTTGTCCCCAACCACTGTATGTGACACATACAGTGTCACAACCCAGCAACTGGGTTGCCCTGCCCTGGTGAACACCTAAGGCTCTGCCCCTCACTACATAATAGTCATGACCAGACCTGCCAAAAAAGGCTCAAACACAAGAACATTAGCTCAAAGTCCCAGAGCCAATATTTTTAAGCGACCAAGAGATAGCTAACCTATCAGACGCACAGTTCAAAGCACTGGTGATCAGGATGCTCACGGAATTGCTTGGTTTTGTTTGCAAATTAGGTGAAAAAATGAAGGCTGCACTAAGTGAAATGAAGCAAAATGCACAGGGAACCAATAGTGATGGGAAGAAAACTGGGACTAAAATCAATTGAGTGGACCAGAAGGAAGAAACAACCAAACAAAGAAGAAGAAAGAAACAAAAATTCAAAAAAATGAGGAGAGGCTTAGGAGCCTCCAGGACATCTTTAAACGTTCCAACATCTGAATTATAGGGGTACCAGAAGGGGAAAAGAAACAGCCACGAGTGGAAAACTTATTTGAACAAATAATAAAGGGGAACTTCCCCAGTCTGGCAAAGGAAATAGATTTCCAGGAAATCCAGGAAGCTCAGAGAGTGCCAAAGAAGTTGGACCCAAGAAGGAACACACCAAGGCACATCATAATTACATTAGCCAAGACCAAAATGAAGGAGAGAATCCTAGAAGCAGCAAGAGATAAGGGGACAGTCACCTACAAAGGAGTGCCCATCAGACTGTCAGTGGATTTCTCAAAAGAGACCTTACAGGCAAGAAGGGGCTGGAAAGAAGTATTCCAAGTCATGAAATCCAAAGACCTACATCCAAAACTGCTCTATCCAGCAAAGCTTTCATTTAGAATGGAAGGACAGATAAAGTGCTTCTCAGATAAGATCAAATTCAAGGAGTTCATCATCACCAAGCCCTTATTATATGAAATGTTAAAGGGGCTTATCTAAGAAAAAAAAGATAAAAAATACGAACAGTGAAAGGACAGCAAACTCACAGTTATTAACAACCACATGTAAAACAAAAGCAAACCAAGCAAACAACTAGAACAGGAACAGAACCACAGAAATGGAGATCACATGGAGGGTTAGCAACAGGGGAGTGGGAGGAGGAGAAGGGGGGAGAAGATACAGAGAATAAGTAGCATGGACAGTGGGGATAAAATAGACAGTGGGTGGGCAAGAGTAGTGTGGGAAATGTAGAAGCTAAAAAACTTATGACACATGGACATGAACTAAAGGGGGGGAATGGTGGGGGAGGGGGTGTGCAGGGTGGAGGGGAATGAAGGGGAAATGGGACAACTGTAATAGCATAATTAATAAAATATATTTTAAAAATACATCTACATTTTGGTATTTTTTATGGTTGCATTGACCCATTTGGAGTTTATTTTGGTTTAACTTTTACTTTTTCCCAATGATTATAGTTATTGCAACAGTACTAATCAAATCTATTTTCCCTATCCTGGAAATTTTATCTTCAATCTTTGATTCCTGCATTACCATATAATTCTAATATTTATTTATTTTGATGTTATGCTATTTGTAATATGTTTTCATGAAACTTATTCTTTTTTTGAGGTGTTATTTTTGTTTTTATTTAAAATTTTTTTTCAAAAAATTTTATTTTAATTTAATTATTGTTCAAGTACAGTTTTCTGTATTATATTCCCAGCCCTGCCCACAGTGCTCCCCACCTCCCTCCCATTTCCACCCCCACCTTAGTTATTGTCCATGTGTCCTTTATACTTGTTCCTGTGAATCCTTCCCCTTTTTCCCTGTGATTCTCTCCACTCTCCCCTCTGGTCCCTGTCAGCTTGTTCTGTATTTCAGTATCTTTGGTCATATTTTACTTGGTTGTTTGTTTTGTTGTTTAGGTTCCTGTTAAAGGTGAGATCATATGGTATTTGTCTTTCACCGCCTGGCTTATTTCACTCAGCATAATGCTTTCCAGTTCCATCCATGATGTGGCAAAGGGTAGGAGCTCCTTCTTTCTTTCTGCTGCATAGAATTCCATTGTGTAAATGTACCATAGTTTTTTGATCCATTCATTTACTGATGTGCATCTAGTTCGCTTGCAACTCTTGGCTATTGTAAATTGTGCTGCATTGAATATTCGTGTGCATAGGTTCTTTTGGACTGGTGCATGAAACTTATTCTTGAACTGATATATCAATATATCATGTTGTTACTTCATTCTGTTTAATTACTTACATTCATTATTAATATTATTTATAATTTAAAACTTTCCTGTTATTATTGACAGTTGATTTTTTTGACCCACTTGTCATTTATTGTGATCACTGATACTAGGGCTTATTTGTGTCAGATTTTTTTGAGCTTTGTCTTTTCCATTTTCATATAGATGAAAGTTTATTTTTGCTTTATTTTATTTAATTATTTGGAAATAATACATGTTCTCTTTTATTTTATTCTTATATATGCATTTTTAGAAATCATCTATTTTTTCTTATTTCTCAAAATCAAGAATAACATCATATATTCTGACTTCCCCTGATGTCGGATGAGTAATTTCCCTTTCCTATTTAATCTTCCATTTTTTCTCTTTTTTAAATCAGTTGAGATGTTTTCCTTGATGATTATTAATTTTTTTATACCATAGATCCTCTATTTTAAGAATTATTTTAGCATTTGTATTGTTTGACAATAACATTAACAACTCATATTTGGACAAAATATGTATTTGGTCTGGAGCCTGCTATCTCCCTGATCTTATCTCCTTCAACTCTTCTTGTTCATCAGACCGTGCCCATGTTCATCTTTTTTTCTTTTCACTCAAACACTCCAGCTGATTCCTGACTTCAGAGCCCTTGCATTTGCTGTTCTTGTTGCCAGATTTCCTCTGCAGATCTTTGCATGTTTGGCTCCTTTTCATCACTCAGCTGAGATGACAATACTCAGAAAGGTCTTCCATCACTTTCTTGGCTAAAATACCTCCCACCCCCTCACTCTCTTTCCCAGGTGTTCATTCACTCTCTACCTCCTTACCCTATTTCATTTCCTGTGTGAAGTTATCACTATTTAACACAATTCTCTGTTATTATTGGTGTACTGGCTTTTTGTCAACTGATTTATTTTCCTTATCTTCCCACTAGAATGTATGCTTCATGAAGGCAGATACCTTGTCTGTCTTGCTCATGATTTTATCCTCAGTGCTTACAGCTATGATTGACATGTTAGGCTACTAATATTTGTCAAATAAATATTTGTTGATTGAATGAGTAAATAAGTCCATGTTTTTTTCTAAGAATGTCTTCCTATTCTTTGAAACTGTGGAGTTTCTGGGTGTCCAATCCCAAGCAGTGTGCTCTGCCTTTTTTGTGTTAATCCTCAGCCTTGCTGTCTGGGGAATGGTGGTCACTGCTTTCTTCCTTTTCAGGACAAGAAGGGTTCCAATATGGGGCAAAGGGGCAGAAAAACCTGGGAGTAAAGGGTCTCTGGTCCCAAGGGCTAGCACACTTGCAAACAGAGTGGACCAATTCATTTATTTTGAAAGCAATTGGTTTTGATGTAATGTCTTGTTAATAACCAATGTTATATGGCGGCTTTAAGAAATAAACATTTTTCCCTCTTTCTTAAGAATTGACAGACATTGCATATACTATGAAATCAACTATTTTCTGGCTGATGAGTTATTAACAATTGCCATATATTTATTCAGTGTAATCAAATGGCTTTCTGGAATAAAACTGTTTGGAGTAAGGCTGGATTTATAGACAAGGTAGGCTGAAGTAAGAGTTTGAGAATTGCAGGGGATGAAATTGGTGCCAAGAATCTGAACTAGCTGGGAGTTCTTGCTGATCACAGTGAAGCCTTTAGACTTTAAAATGGGATGCTAAGGTCTTTAGACAATCCTGTTCTGGGGCATCACTTTAAGCCTTTAATCTAGGCAGGTCAAGACAAATATACAGAAACTCCACACTCCTCCCACCACCAGCTGGCTGGTGCCTCACCTGGCCAACAGCCTCTTGTGATGTTAGCAATAGGCAGAGTTTCCTTTTTTGAATTTTAAAATTAATTTTTAACTTTTAATTTAATTTAATTTTTAAAGTATATTTTATTGATTATACTATTACAGTTATCCCACTTTTTCTTCCCTTTATTCCCCTCTGCCCTGCACTCCCTTCCAACCAGGATTCCCTGTCACCCCCTCCCTGCCTTAGTTCATGTCCATGGGTTGTACATGGCTTTGGCTTCTCCATTTCTCATACTATTCTTAACCTCCTCCTGTCTATTTTGTACCTACCATTTATGCTTCTTATTCTCTGTATCTTTTTCCCTATTCTCCTCACACCCCTTCCCCACTGATAACCCTCCACGTGATCTTCATTTCTGTGATTCTGCTTCATTCTAGTTGTTTGCTTAGTTTTTTTTTTAGGTTCAGTTGTTGATAGTTGTGAGTTTGTTCTCATTTTACTATTCATATTTTTGATCATCTTTTTCTTAGATAAGTCTCTTTAACATTTCATACATGTTGATGATGAACTCCTTTAACTTGACCTTATCTGGGAAACACTTTAACTGCCCTTTCATTCGAAATGATAGCTTTGCTGGATAGAGTCATCTTAGATGTAGGTCCTTGCCTTTCATGACTTTGAATACTTCCTTTCAGCCTGTTCTTGCCTGTAAGGCTTCTTTTGAGAATTCAGCTGATAGCCTTATGGGAACTCCTTTCTCGGTAACTCTCCTTTTCTTTTGCTGCTTTTAAGATTCTCTCTTTATCGTTAATCTTGGTTAATACTGTAATTATGATGTGCCATGGTGAGTGCTTCCTTGAGTCTAAATTCTTTGGGACTCTCTGAATTTCCTGGACTTCCTGGAAGTCTATTTATTTTGCCAGATTAGGGAAGTTCTCCTTCATTATGTTTTCAGTTTCTTGTTCTTTCTCGTCTCCTTCTGGCACCCCTATGATTAGGATGTTGAAACATTTAAAGTTGTCCAGAGGTTTCTAAGCCTGCCCTTTTTTTTGAATTCTTGTTTCTTCATTCTGTTCTGGTTGAATATTTATTTCTTCCTTCTGGTCCAAACCATTGATTTGAATCCCAGTTTCCTTCCCTCCACTGTTGGTTCCCTGTACATTTTCCTTTCTTTCACTTTGCACAGCCTTCACTTCTTGTATTTTGCAACCATACTCAAGCATTTCTGTGGGCATCCTGATTACCAGAGTTTTGAACTGTGCATCTGATAGGTTGACTTCTCTTCATTAGTTGTATTTTTTTGGAGCTTTGATTTGTTCTTTCATTTGGGCTATATGTCTTTGTCTTGGTGTACCTATTACATTGTTAGGGGTGTAGCCTTAGGTATTTGCCAGGGCAGGGCAACCCATGTCACTGCGTTGTGATGCTGTATGTGGAGAAGGAATCAAGAGAGGGAACAATACTGCTTGCTCGGGTGTTAGCCAGCTTTTAGGCACGTCCCTCATTATCCACAAGCAAAGTTGGCCCTTCTGGTACTGATTCCCAAGTGGGTGGGTTTGTGTACAGTCTAGGACCCTGTGGGTCTCTCCAAAGATGTCTCCTGTGAAACTGGGAATTTCTCCTGCTGCTGCAACCCACACATGTTTTTACAGCCAGAGGTTTTGAGTCTTTCTTTTTCCATCCTGCACCCCTGGGTTATGCAGTCTGTCTCACTCCTGGTTTATCCTCACACAACTGTGGGACTGCTCCATCCTCCAGTGGCCACTTTGCTGCTTGTCCTCTCTGCCTTGGCTGCTTGTCTCCACCCATCCTACCAGTCTGTTTTTTCTTTCACTTCTTCATTGTCAGACTTCCATAGAGTTTAATTTTCTGGCAGTTCTGGATATTTTTTGTTTTTAAATTTATTGTTGTCCTTCTTTTGGTTGTGGAAGAAGGCAAAGTATATCTACCTATGCCTCCATCTTGGCCAGAAGTCTCTTATTTATTTACTTTTAGACAGCTGGGGAGGGTGGGAGAAAGAGAAGGACAGAAACATCAATGTGTGGTTGCCTCTTGCATACCCCCTACTGGGGGCCTGGCCTGCAACCCAGGCATGTGCCCTGGCTGGGAATTGAACTAGCAACCCCTTGGTTAGCAGGCTGGTGCTCAATCCACTGAGCCACACCAGCAAGGACAGCAGTAGGCAGAGTTTTCAAGGTGGAAGTGAAAGGGAAGTGTATGTGTGTGTGTGTTTGTGGCAGGGTCGGAAAGCTGGGGAAGGTGAGAGGCAAGGTGGTTCTTGTAAAAGGAAACTAAGTCCTCTCAGTGTGTTATTTCCTCAAGATCATCCTATTACTTCATCCCTCCCTCCTTCCACTAGTTTATCCATTCAATAGACTCATCAACAATTTTTTGGAGCCCCCATTGTTCTAAGCATGGAGATACAGTAGTGAACACAATAAAGTCCATGTTCTCATAGAGTTTAAATTCTAATAAGACAACAAACAAACAGACAGGACAGACAGGAAAATACCTAACATTTCATTTGGTAATAGAAATGTTGAAGAAAAATGAAGTAAAGAAAATGAGAGTGAAGATGGTGGTGGGGCTTTTTAATATGGGGTGGTCAGGAAAATTCTTTTTGGATCTATGACATTTGAACTTGAAGAAAGTAAGGGGTACTCTTTCCTGTGGGTTTTGGGGAAAAACACTTTTCATGACTTATTAATGGTTTGAAAAATTCTGATAGGGCTTTTTAATTTGGTAATATTTGGATTTAATTGTAAATAAAGTGGGGGATCAGAGAATTTTAAGCAGAAAGTTATGTTATCTGACTAATATTTGGAAAGAGTCACTTTGACTAATGTATGGATAGTAGACTTTGTGGGTAGGTGGTGGGGGATGGGAAGAATATGGAAACTAAGAGACCCATTCATTAAATCCTTGCTATAACTTTATTTATCACCATTTGTATTCATTAAACTTCTTTTTATCAAATATACTAAAACTAGGTTAATAACAGCTTGCTTTTAAGTAGAAGTTTCATAGTTTGTGTCTTTAAATGAAATAAGACCTATAAAACCTGTCAGATAAATTTAATTTTTCTCTGTTCTTCAGCTTTAATCAAATCTTCTCCTTGGCCAGACAGGTTTATCTGGAACTGAATCCAGTTTTTCTATGAATCGTACTTGGTTTTATGCTTTGGTCCTTCTTGGTTGGCCTCGGGCTGTGCCTTTGATGTTTCTTTTATCTTCTGGGATCTCCACCTGCACGGCCAATGTCCTTTGACTAAGCCAGGTTCTCCAAGGTGGAGCACAGCTCTCTTTCCTAGAAAAAAAGCTACAGACACATGATAACTTTGTTGCTAATTACAGAGAAGCCCTTAATTGTGTACGTCTTGCCTTTTAACGCATGTAGTTAGTGAATGAGAAACTACCTTTTTTAAGGAGAAAAGTTCCTTTGCAAAAAGAAGATAATAGGGAAAACTCATGTCCTGGCTCTTTTAACACAGTGTCTTGATATTTTCTGTTTCTTTCTCATCAACAGCCTTCCTTCCTTCTCTCTGCTCTGTGTCCTGGGAAGCTGAATTTTATGGACTATGAATTTTATGGACTACACTAAGGGCTCCCTCCCCCTCTGGATTCAGGCATCTCTGCCAAAACAGGAGACACCAGTGGAGATCTGATAATGGGAGGAGAATGGATTTTGAGTATTTATTCCTCCAGCTTCTTTTCTGCTGAGTTGTCATTGGTTGGTTTTGTCCATATGCTAAAGGTCACAACTCCTAAGTGTAGCTCTCTGTTACAATTATGGCTTCTCTGTCTGGGTTCTAATAATCCTTTCTCACTCTTTTTGTGAGTGTATGTTTTGTGATATAGTCTTTCCTATAAGTCTGCTGAGTGATTGCTCGGCTAGCTGCCCACAGAGCAACCTGGCACCAAGGAATAGACAAGATTCACACTTAGCTTTTATTGAATGTAGGTTCACTCAAAGTAGAACATCAACATGCATTAATAACCTACTCACAGTCTAACAATCTAGACTGAATATAAAACACACGGAGCAATCAATGGGGGATAATGAACCAGAGTCTCAACCAATAGGTCCAGGAGACAGCATTGTAGACAAGTAGGCCACCAACATTTTGCAAGGAAGAGCCGTTCTCACAGGTTGAAGAGGGTATAGTCTTGATGCAGCAAAGCAAAGCAGAGCATAGCCTCCGGCAGCTGATGCCATTAGAAATCAGCGTGGAGTGGAGCAGCACTCTGGTGTGCAGAGCTCCGCTGTCTCAGCAGTGGTCTGAAGCTTGCCTCAGTTATACCCTTGGGGGTCACGTACCCCACCCCTTTGGGTTTCTTGATAAGTGTCTTAGGACCCCCGATGGAGAGTGGAGAATTTCCCCAGGAGCCCATCTGTGGGTGGTCCTGCTCTGAAGACCTGATGGTTTTGGTCACCTGTGCAAGTAGATATCATAGGTGTGTCTCTTTGCCAAATGTATCTGGCGTGACTTAGGTAGTTTCCGTCTTGAACCAAAGTGTCATGGCTGACTGACAGCCCTCTTGGTTGACAGGAGTGATGTCATTTTGTTTTACATACTTTAATTCTTCAGACCAGGGCGTTGGTAATGGCTTCTAATTGTTCCTGGTACTGGGCAGCTGCACCAACCTTTGGTTCTCCTAACACTGCCTACTCCTTTGTAGATAAATGCTTTTTAAAACTTTTCTAGATTGTCTCATTCATTTCCTATGAGCCCCATGACTGGATACACAGAGGGTTTGCCATAGGAGGAGCTGAGTGGGAAAGTATGAAACTTTTGTCCAGAAAATACTCAAAGCTATTCAAATATCAGAGCCAATTTTATCTTTTTTTTTCAATTGTAAAGTGGCAGAAAAGAGGACTATCAAATTAACTTATCAGTTTAATGCATGGTCATCAACACATTACTACTTATGGCATATATGTACCCCATTGAGAGCAAAGTTATTTTCACAAGAGTGTTTTTTTAAATAAAAATTTTATTTATTTATTTTAATGAGACAGAAAGGGAGGGGGAAAGAGAAGGAGAGAAACATCACTGTATGAGAGATCTGTTGGTGCCTCTCACATGCCCCCCACTCGGTCTGAAACAGGCACGTGCCCTGGCTGGGAACAGAACTGGTGACATTTTGGTCCACAGGCTGGCACTCAGTCCACTGAGATGCATCAGCCAGAGTGATGAGAATGTTTCATATTCAGTATTAAACTGCCACATGTTTACTTTCAGGACCTACAAAGACTAGGCTGAAGGATGATCTCCTCATAAAATTCTTTGCAACTGGAAAAGGATGTAGTTGGACATGTTTGAACAAGGGACTTCTGGTTGTGAATCCTGGCTCAGTGTGAATCACAAGTATTCAGGGCGAAAGATTATTGTTTCAAGGTAGCATGGCATGGTATTGAGAGCATAGCTTCTGAAGCTAAATTCTCCGGGTTCAAATCCTGTTTCACCTACTTACTAGTTGGGAGGCTTTGAGCAAGTTACTTGTTATCTCTGTGCCTCAGTGTCCCATTTTAACATAGAAAAACTAGGAGTACCTAACTCAGAGTATTATTATGAGGAACAAATGGATTAATTCATGTAAAGCACTTAAGATAGTGTCTGGTGGTGTTTAATGAAGGTGTTTGTGTTATCCTGAAAGTAGACATAAAGTTGTGGGGACAGGACAGATTATTGTTTCTTACAGAAATTACCTTAATTTGTTGCCTTTGCCCCTGGTTCTACCCTGAGATGATACAATAAGAGCTGATGGACAGGCCTACACATAAATATCTTGTACTGTAGGAGACAAACCCCAAAAATATGAATCTGGAGTTTCAAAAGAAGGAGATGGCTGTCTCCTGATCTTTCAAGAACAAAAAAGAAATACCTCTGCTCCCTACAGTAGACAAATTCTCCTTAGTAAGAGAAGGGGAAGGTTACTGGATTGGTACAAATTACATCTCTTTGGAATTTAATAACTGTAAGACAAGACAAGTGTTTCTAGGGATGCAACTCTTAGAATGTCTCTGTGACTTGGGATCTCATCTGTCCCCAGAAATCTGAATGCATACCTTAGGGGAAGTGAATCTTTTTCTATTTATTCAATAATCTTTTTGAATTCAAAGTTCATCCTTTAACCTAAGTCCCAATAAAATTTTTCCAGAAAGACCTAACTGTTGAGAAGCATTAAAATTTACTTTGTGACATCTGTCACATGGCAAACCTACACCAATGTCAGCTATCAGGATCTTGTGAATGATCAGAAGCTGTGGGAATTCTGGGGTCATTTTTGAGGTTTAATACTATCTGAGAGTTGTTGGATAAACTCCTTTGCTTCTCTGCACTGCCATGTGAATGCTGTTTCCTAGTAAATGCAAAACTTAAAAAAATTGTTATAAAATGAAAGATCATAAAAATTTATGATTATAACTTATAATCATAAAATTATGGATATAAGATGTTACATTTAAGTTAAAGCTAATCACATTATATAAATGATCTAATTTAAACCTAATGGCAATATTAAGATGTATACTTAATATCTGCACTTTTTAAAAGACTTTTGTTAGGGTGGGCGGGGATAGGAGGAAGCTCCGGCTGGACTTTGCCAAGACGGATATCCTCACAGTAACCTGAGTCTGAGGAAGAGACCACCAATGCTGTACTGCTTCTTTGTTCAGAGGGCACCAATCCCCAGCTCCCACGGGGAGCCAAGGAAATAAAACCCCACGACATCCCCTGCTTGGGCGTGACTTCCACGGCCTCATCCTGCAGACCGTGGAATCTCACCCGGCTATGCAAACCCCAATAAAGCTCTTTATTCCCTATTTTATGGCTGATTGGCATTTCTTTCTTGGCGGAGCCTAAGAAAACATCTCAACTTTATTTATTTTTTAGAGAGAGGGGAAGGGAAGGAGAAAGAGAGGGAGAGAAATGTCAATGTGTGGTTGCCCCTCACATGCCCCCAACTGGGGACCTGGCCTGTAACCCAGGCATGTGCCCTGACTGGGAATCAAACCAGCAACTCTTTAGTTTGCAGGCCTGCGCTCAATCCACTAAGATACACCAGCCAGGGCAATATCTACATTTTTATAACACAGGAAAATAAAGCTCATGGAGGATTAGTTTAGTAAATTGCCTCAAAGTCATGCAACTAGTAAGTAATAGAGCCATGAATATAATGTTCATTTATATGATTTATTTTTTGTTGTTGCTGGTTTTTAATTTTATTTATATGATTTCAGAACTCACATGTTTTACTGTTTCAGTTAAAGCAGAATTTATGTTTTTAAAGGGAATCTCATGAGTCCTTCATTTTCTCTGCTGGTAGATGTTGGCATCTGGGAGTCAGAGAAGCTATGGAAGACATTGCTTTTCTCTTTTCCATGATCCTACCCAACACTTGGTTTAGGTTTAGTGCCCTGAATCCACAGCCAGGCACATTGGCCAAGACTTGGCTCTGGAGGCCTGATTTTGGAGTCAGATAATCCATTGTTGCTTTCTGGTTCCACCACTTACTAATTGTGTGACCACACAATTGTCTGAACTTCTGTTTATTAATCTGTAAAATGGGGATAAAAGTTCTCATGTTGCCTTACTCACAGGACTATCTGTAAGGATCAAATGGGATAATGTATGTGAAGGTATACTGTAGGCCTCAGAGCTTTCTTTTTAAAAAAATATATTTTATTGATTATGCCATTACAGTTGTCCCATTTCCCCCCTTTCATTCCCCTCCACCCTGCACACCCTCTCCCCAACCTTCCCTCCTTTAGTTCATGTCCATGTGTCACAAGTTCTTTAGCTTCTACATTTCCCACACTATTCTTGCCCTCCCCCTGTCTATTTTCTACCTACCATCCATGCTACTTATTCTCTGTACCTTCTCCACCCTTCTCCTCTTCCCACTCTCCTGTTGCTAACCCTCCATGTGATCTCCATTTCTGTGGCTCCACTCCTGATCTAGCTGTCCTCTTAGTTTGCTTTTGTTTTAGGTGTGGTTGTTAATAACTGTGAGTTTGCTGTCCTTCCACTGTTCATATTTTTATCTTCTTTTTCTTAGATAAGTCCCTTTAGCATTTCATATAATAAGGGCTTGGTGATTATGAACTCCTTGAACTTGACCTTATCTGAGAAGCACTTTGTCTGTCCTTTCATTCTAAATGAAAGCTTTGCTGGATAAAGCAATCTTGGTTGTAGGTCTTTGGATTTCATGAGTTGGAATACTTCTTTCCAGCCCCTTCTTGCCTGTAAGGTCTCTTTTGAAAAATCCACTGACAGTCTGTTGGGAACTCCTTTGTAGGTGACTGTCCCCTTATCTCTTGCTGCTTCTAGAATTCTCTCGTTCATTTGAATCTTGGGTAATGTAATTATGATGTGCCTTGGTGTGTTCCTTCTTGGGTCCAACTTCTTTGGGACTCTCTGAGCTTCCTGTACACATGCCAGTGCCATTCGCCCATTGAGACATCGCTGTCATTAGCAGTCACTGTCTTCTCACAATGGTGGAAGTTACAGTAGTCTGCCAATAGTTCCTGGTCTGGTTCTGGTTGGGGAAGCAGCTGACAAAAGGGTCTGGTAGTTCTTGATTTTGTTCTTGGTATCTTCTGCCATGCTGCTGACTTCTAAAGATGCCCCTGAAGCAGCTCATCACTCAGGTGTCCATAATTATCTTTAATTAGATGGTCTGTGCTCTTGGGACCATGCCTGTCTTGCTGAGTGCTATCCTCATATGGTGCCTAACACAGAGTGTGCTCCCAGTAAATAAGTCAAAAGTGTCCAGAACCATTAAAGTAAAATATTGACCTTTTTTCTGCTTTTCTTGACCTTTGCTGAGGTCCAGAACTTGCTATAATTAAAAAAAAACCTTCACCTGAGGATATGTTTATTGACTTGAGACGGGGCTGGGGGAGAGGGAAAGAGAGATTGAGAGAGAGAGACTTTGAACGGTTACTTTCCATTCGAGCTCCATCTGTGGATTGAACATACAACCTAGGTATGTGCCCCAACAGGGGATCGAACCAGAAACCTTTTGGTGTACAGGAGGACATTCCAATGAACTGAACTACCTGGGCAGTGTAAGAACTTCATATAACTTTATTAGACGAAAAAATTTCTCAGTCACAGCTTCTGAGACAAAATTTCATCTTGTAAGAGCTGGAACATCAGAGACTCTGATTTCTCTACCAGAAATGAATATTTAAGGACATTCCTTTGACTGTGAGTGAGTGAATAGCAGCAGAAAATTTTGCAGATAGTTCTGGGTCACAAGATTAAGTACCTAGAAATTGTTATTCAGGCTCTGCTGGAATGTCCTGCTTATTTAAAGGAATTATATGTTCATTCATTCGTTTGTCGAGCCCTGTAGACAAATACCTCTTACCCAGGCCACAAAATTAAAAGCAGATTTACTTAGGGAGGAGGGATGCAAACTGTAACACAAGCAGCATTTTGTTGGGGAAGAAGGTGAGTGGGGGATCTGTTTTGTTGTGAAAACATTTTGTTGTTATGTTGAGGTGTTATTAATAGCAATGTTAACAAAAAAGTTAAACACCTAGAGCCACGGAATGCTGGTCTAAGTGTGAGGGAAACTCACAAAAATAGCTGTTTTATTTTTTCAATGAATTATCTTTGTTATGAAAACAACATAATCTAAATGCTATAGTTTTATGTTTTGTCACATGGCTTCAATTCCATATCAAATTAAAAATGATTATGTTAGCATTATCATGCTATTTGTTGAAAACTGGGATATAAAGAGAATTAGGTGTATGTTAATAACTTTTTAAATCAATAACTTGAAGAAAACAGGTCTCTAGAGTAAACTACAATTTATTTGAACTGATTGATGTACATTTTATGTACTCATTATATCTTAGATTGGTTTTTAGATGTGAGCAGAGTTTTGAGGAAGTGAGAGTATTTTTAACATTGAGGTAATTTGATTATGATAACAGTTTTCTATAGTTTAGTCACAAGAGGACAGTGTCTCTTTTCATAATCTTATTTTAACTAAGCTATCCACAAAGAAAAAACACATTTATAATAATTGAGTAACTAAAAAACCACTGCATTACTAAGAAAAGGCTTAGAGTGAAAAACTGAAGGAAACTGACTCGACTGGAAACTACTATAACCTGTTTTCATGCTCTGCATGTTTGTTTTCCAAACATTTCAAATTAGCACATTAAAAAAATGAGAATCTGTCTTGAGACACTCTAAACTGTGGAGGCGGGTCAGGAATAGCCGCCCCCATGGCCGTCTCCCTCCGCCCCTGTCCCTGGTCTGCCTCTGCTCAGTATTTTTAGTGTTCCACACCTACGGTGAGGGAGAATAAACATTTGCAGAAGATCAATGGCTATAGTATTTATTATCTTGAAAAGAAAGAGGAAAGAAGTGGCCATGGAAACGGGAAAAAGTCTATAAAGTTCCCAAGGATCAGTTTTGACATAACGGTTTCTTAGTTTTTGGCTCCTCGCCTGAGTACAAAAGGATAGTGTCTAAAACTATGAAAGATCAGCAAACAGGGCGTGTCAGTTTTATCAGGTATTTTATGCTGCAGTTATTCAGAAAGCCAAGATAATAGTTGTTCTTGACTTATATTTAATGAAGGAGAATTTAAAATCAATACCTTCGTGTAGCCTGTGGTTACCTGGGATACACTCTCAGCACAGAATACAGGCACTGTGTGTGTGTGTGTGTGTGTGAGGTGGGGGCAGGTGGAGGCCTGGGAAGAGGCTGGGGGTTGAATAGTTCCAGTATCAATTTTACAGCATCTCTTTATGACTATAATTGCTTTTATGGGGTTTAGCACCTCCCAGTTAGATCAGCATAAATTTTATTTGTATCAGAATGGTGGAATCAGAAGGGAGAACAAAATCCCTGTGCATCATAAAAATTGGATACTAGGGAGTTATAGTATGCTTTATGAAATACGATGTAAAATAACCCTGCTTTGTATTTTGAGAAAAATTGTGGTATTATAGTAAGTGACCTGAAGGCACTGTCATTTTTTTCCTAAGTATTTCCTTGTCCTGAGAACTGGCTGAGGATTGTCATTTTTTCCCTGCATTTTAAAAAGATTTTATTATTTATCTTTAGAGGGGAAAGGAAGGAGAGGAGAGAAGTATCAATGTATGGTTGCCTCTCGTGAGTCCCCTGCTGGGAACTGGCCTGCAACCCAGGCATGTGCCCTGACTGGGAATCAAACCGCGATCGTGCGGTTCACAGGCCCACGCTCAATCCACTGAGCTACGCCAGCCAGGGCTTTTTCCCCCTGCATTGAAAAAAACCTTATTAAATTAGAATTTTAATTTTGGGTAATTGTAGATTCACATGCAGTTGTAAGAAATAATGCAGAGAGATCTATTGTGCCCTTTTCCCATTTTCTTCTTTTGGTAACATCTTGTAAAACTCTAGTACCCATCATTACTAAGATGTTGACATAGATAGAGCAAAGATACAAAAGTTCCCATCATCCCCAGGATCCCTCCTGTTGCATTTTATATACACGTTCACGCTCTCATACCCTTACCACCTCTTTCACTTCTGATAACTACTAATCTGTTCTCAACCTGTATAATTTTATCATTTCAAGAAGGCTGTATAATGGAAGCAGTATACAACTTTTTCAGATTCATTCTCCACCCACCCCCAAAGATTATTACCTGGAGATTTATCCAAGTTGCAGCAAGTATCAAAAGTCCATGCATTATTTACAGAGCAGTATTACATAGTATAGATATACCACAGTTTATTAAATCATTTATTCTGTGACAGATATCTGAGTTGTTTCCAGTTTTTGGCTTTAGCGAATAAAGCTGCTATAAACATTCATGTGTAGGTTTTTGTGTAAGCACGGGTCTTTATTTCTCTGGGATAAATGCCTAGGAATGCAATTGCTGGGTTGTGTAGTAATTGCATGTTTGGCTTTTTAAGAAACTGTCAATTTGCCTCCAGAGTGTATATTCTACATTCCCACCAGCAATCAGAGAGTGGTCCGGTTTCTTGAATCCTTGCTAACATTTAGTGTTACTATTTTTTTATTGTAGCCATTTTGAAATGTGTGTAGTGATACCCCATTGTTATTTTAATGCTGCAATTCCCTGATTGTTGATGATGTTGAACTTTCTTTTCATGTGCTTATAGCCATCAGTAAAATGTCTCTTTGTTGACAAATATCTTTTGCCAGCATTCTCATGGGATTGTTTATTTATTTTTTACTGGTGAGTTATGAGTTCTTTTTATACTTTCAATACTAGTCTTTTGTTGGATATGTAGTCTGCACATAATGGTTTAAAGCTTTCCTCTTTTGTACACTGCATGTGTCAGAGTAATACTAGAGTTAACATTAATTCTACATTCAGGAAGACATTGTGTAGCATTAGTGTTCACTCTTTTTTAATGTTTGGCAGAATTCTCCAGTGAAATCATCTGGTCTAGAAATTTTTTTGAGAGTTTTTTTCTTTTAAAAAAAGATTTTATTTATTTTTAGAGAGAGTGGAAGGGAGGGAGAAATAGAGGGAGAGAAACATCAATGTGTGGTTGCCTCTCATGCACCCCTACCAGGGACCTGGCCTGCAACTCAGGCATGTGCCCTGGATGGGAATCTAACCCGAGACCCTTCAGTTCGCAGGCCGGTGCTTAATCCACTGAGCCACACCAGACAGGGCCTTTTTTTTTTGAGAGTTTTAAAATGATGAATTAAATTTCCTTAATAGTTGTAGAATAATTATATCCTTTTTGATGCATTTCATGTTGGGTGAGTTATGGTAGTTGGTGGGGGTTCTCCTGGGGGGAAAGAATTGGTTCATCTCATCCAAGTTTTCAAATTTATGTGTCTGTAGAGCTGTTGGTAGTAATTCCTATCATACTTTTGATGTCCCCAAGGGTCTGTAGTGATACTTCCTATTTAATTCTTGATATTGGTAATTTGTGTCTTCTCTCTGTCTCTCTGTCTCTCTCTCTCTCTCTCTCTTTGGTCAGTCTTTGCTGGAGGTTTATTAATTTTATATAGCCTTCCAAAGAACTAGCCCTTTGTTTTATTGATTTTCTCATTTCAATGCATATATTCCCCATGTATTTGATGAAATTAGACAGAAGAACTTAAAGAGAATGTTTATCCATCATTCATTATTATGGGATGAAGATGTGGAAAGTAAAATCCATTGGCAATTTATCCGAACAGAGCTCCATGAAGTAATGAGGAATTACCTTACCTGTCTCCAGAAATGGGGAGGTATTTTTAAAGACATTTGTGGCAACAAAAGGGCCAAGGATCTCAGAAAGCTTCTTGAAAGAATATAAAACTTGACATTTTTGAGCACCTAATGTGCTCAAAGAGCCTTGTGCACCAGGCTCTGTGCCAGTTTCTACCCATTCACTCATCTAACTCTCCTAAAACAAATGAACACAAAATTGAGGTGGTATCGTTCGTCTTGGCTTGTGAGGCTGGAGATGTTGTAAGCTGACCTCGATCATCAAGCAGTTCATGGTGGAGGTAGTGCAGAGTTTGTGCTTCCAATGCCTGCTCTTTCCTTTCACCTGCTCCTCCTCCATGAATTACAGCCACCAACACTAAGCGCCATCAAGTCTAGGGCATTCTCTTGCCTCTAATATTCATGATAATCTCAATTATTTAGCCAAATGTAAATGAATTATATATACTCCCATGAGAGCTTCTATATATTTTTATGAGAATTACTAACTTTAAAGGATAATCAAAACTCTTATTTTTTTTGAGCTTATCATGTCTCATTACAACCATATCCTTACAGATTATTAAGTATGAGAGTAATGTAGAAATAATGTTATGACACTTTACTTTTATTTGGAGTAACTCATATCATTTATATAAAGAAGAATAGTTATTTAACAACTCTTATGCAATACATCCTGTAGATGGAAAATGACATTTTAGTTTTGATGCGCATGATTTGAATTCCTGCTGAGAAGGTTGTTTAAGGCCACAGAAGTACTCAGAGCTAGAAATACAGCACAGGAACCTTTATTTCTAGCCCCGTGATCCACCTAGTTAAAACAGGGCTGGCTCATGCTATTCATAAAGCCTGGCATTCGTCACAAATAAATCTTGTTAAGTAAGAAAGGGGTAAAACTTAGACATTAGGAAAAACAATAATTTCTGTAACAAATGCCAACTAATCTTTCCTTTCAACTAAGTTTATAATATCAGCTCTTCATTTCTTAGAAGATAGGTTTTAGAAACAGTCTATAACTATTCATGATTATCTGTTGCCTTTGTTGAGATATGGAAGTTGCCTTTAGAGCTTATCTGGTAAAGGCCCAAGGACATCTCCTAAGATTAGACGCCAAAGAATTAAAGGTTACTATTAATTATGCAGGCCTCCATGCTAATGAGTATCCTCTGTGACACAAGGTGTTGCTTTAAATTTTATTAATTTGGGTGTTCAACATTGGTATTTTAACTCAGAAACTATATCTACTTTTTCAGAATTTTTACAATGGTTTGTAGAGATTATAATGCCCTCTAAATTTTTCTGTTCTTACTCCATTGACTTTCTAATTAATACCCTTCCCTTCTAATTTGCCCTGATTTCAAAGCAATCCTGAAAAATCACTATTTTTACTTTTTCTCTTTGCCTTTACTATTAGGTTATAATAAAAACTCACTTTATTCTTATTTATTTTGTTTGCTTATCTTATCTGTGTTACTACATAAAATATTTTGTTTTAAAGTTTTTAAAATATATTTTGTTGATTACGCTATTACAGTTGTCCCATTTCCCCCTTCATTCCCCTTGCTTTAGAGTTTTTAATTGCCAAATATTTATTGAGTACTTGCATATTTAACAATGTTTGATAAGAATTTTAGCACAGTATCCAGTACCTCATAAACCCTCAATAAAAACTATTTTATTATTATTAAAACATTAGTAGCATGAGCAGTAAAATAGAAATATCCATCAGAGACTCTGTCCTCAAGAACAGATCTTGAAATTTGGTGATGGAGGCGATAATGACATTTCAGAAGGAGCTAATGCACACACCAAGGCTACGTCTTGATGTATCTATGTCTGATGCTTTGGTGTACTTTCCTTTCACCTGCTCTCCTTGTCCTTGGTATGTAACTTGAAACTGAAAACAATTGGGAGAGTGCCTGTGTCAGTGTTGGCTCACACCATAATTCCTGGTGCGTGGGAAAATTCTGAGTCATGAACACAGACATTGACCAAGGAAACCTTGAAGATTTTGGGGCCAGTCAATATTATCCCTTGGAAGCACTCCAACTGTTTTTTGGTAAATAAGCCTTTCCTATCATCCTTATTCTAACTTCCTAAAGCCTTAGATGTGAAGGTTTTCCCTCATTTTCTCCACATACCCCCTAGTTGAGAATTTCCAATTCTATACTTTATTCATCTCATTCCTGTCAAAATTGCTTAAAGATGAGAGTTCTCATGGTCTCTGGACACCTACTTTTCAGGGGAATGTCCTAGGATTGTTCAGACATAGACAGTAGCAAAAGTATTATTCTTCACATTGATAATGTATGTTAAAGGCTTCTTTTTACCATAAGTAGTTTTTGTGTATTTGTGTGGTTTTCGTTTGAGGGCTTCTTTCTTGTTTTTCCTTGAAGCATTGAAGGGAAGGAATCATGAAGGAGGAACAGAAATTTGTGTTTTATTTTTGTAAAAATCAGAGTTGCTTTAATGCTTTTTGCAGTAGTGTATTTTTTTGACTATTTAAAGCCACCAGGGAGAATACCTAGGTATTCTTGTGTCTCCTGCTGCTTTCTTGAGTTCTCAAAGACTTGTGAACAGCTACTTAAAGAAAGTTGCCTTTTCTCTCTGAGTCACTGAGGGAGCCCACTGAGCGCACCACACTATGGGCATTTCAAATAACTTTCTAATTTCTTTCTGAGTGTTCAGCAGTTTTTGACCCAAAAAAGCCTGACTCCCACGCTCCACACTCCCTATTCACCTAGTCTCATCCTATGGGACTTTTTTTCTTTGTTTCCCCAGACAAAAAAAGTCCTCGAAGGGAAATGGTTTGCAGATGTGGAAGAGGTGAAACAAACAAAAAATGGCAGAAGCAGTAAAAGGCATCAAAATCAATGAGTTCAAAAACTGTTTTGAGCAGTAGAAAAACTGTCTTGATACGTGTGTTGCATCAAATGGAGAATAAGTACTTTGAAGGTGATTGAAGTTTAAATATGTAAGAATAAATACACAATTTTTATAAATAAATTCCATTTTTGGGATCCCCCAATAGTAAGAAAGTGGCATAGATGACACAAAAACACAAGCATCTGATGACACAGCCATTGAGTGCAATTGTCCCAAGTTTGCAAATCAAGAAATTGATGTACAGATTATTAGAAGTTTTGTTTTAGTTGTATGATAACTATTAACTGTTAACAACTATTAACTGTCAGGCTGGAATTTAATACAAAGTCACCTGACTTCTAAACCTAGTGGTTATAAACTACCATACTGGTTGGAAATAGTTCAAACTTATCACAAGATAAATTGTTTTTTTTCTGACAATTATGCAAAGTGAAAACTTGATCAAGAAGTTAAAACATACATAAAACGATCTTAAAGATCCTGAGTAGACTGATCAGATAGAATTTTTTGGTCATTAGTATATAAAAACAAAGATGATTTCAGTCTAGAAAGACATTGAATATTTTCTGTTAGGCATACCTGCCCTAAGTATTTAATATTTTTACATTATAAAAGATATTTTAAAGAATTCCAACTTCTGATAATGGATTGATAATACATAGAAATACAATAGATTCCTTCTATATTGATCATAGATCCTTGAAATCTTGCTAAGCTCACATAGTAATTCTAGAATGTTCTTTGTAGATTATGTATATTACCTGTTTCTTCTAGGCTGAGATTTGGTAAGTTGTATATTAAAGGAAATTTTCCGTTTTTATAGGTTATCACATTTATGGGCATAAATTTATTCTAGTTGTATTAATTATGTATTGCTATGTGTTGAACAAACACAAAAAGTGTCTGGCAGCTTTGGCTAGAAACAAATGATACTGGTGTATTTAATGGTCTTAGAGTTTGCAAACTGGAAACAAAGCTAGGCAAAAACCCAGAAGTGTTTTGAAGAAAAATAAGCGAGTTCTTGCAGTAAGAAGTATATTCTCAACTTTAGGGTTGTTCCAGGACAGTTATCAATCAGATGCTAGGTGTTATTGTTGCTGGATACCAGGTGTTCTGGAGAATGGGTGCCAGGAGGTCTGGTGATGTCAGATGGTCTGGATACCTGAGGCCGACAGTTGGTAATCAGAGGGTTATCTGGAGACCTGGTGCATGTCTAGCTATTGACACGCAAGGAACTGATGTACATCCAGGCATTGGTGCAGGACTGGGAAGTTCAAAGGTTAAGTTCCCAGGCTAGTAAAAACAAAAATAGAATCATTTCCTCATTCCTCAACCTGCTTGATTTTAGTAGTTTAGCAGCCTCACTAAAGTGACACTATTTTATTTTTTCATTCTATTCCTCATATGTAAGAAATTACCACCAACTTTGTGACTTAGAACACAGTTTCTGTAAATTGAGTCTGGGTCCTCGCTGGGCCTTCTGCTTTGGGTTTTACAAGGCTGCAATCAAGTTGTGGATCAGGACTGGATTCTCAGCAGAGGCTTGGCCAGGGAAGGATTTGCTTCCAAGATTAGTCAGGTTGTTGTTGATAGAATTTATTTCCTTGTTATTAAAAGATTCAAGGAAGTTTTTTCCCCTTGGAAGCCAACAATAGATTTAGAGAGACTTTAGCAAAATAGTTACTATATTTTATGTAATCATGGCCTTTATTAATCACATACATTCCATTGCCTTTACCACATTTCATTGGTTAGAAGCAAGTCATAAGTCCCACTTGCATTCACAGGGTGGGGGATCATTCTGAGACACGAACACTAAGATGTGGGGATTGTGGAGGATATGGAGGTCACCCTCCACAATAAGATTTTCCTGTTAAAATGTTACTATCTGTAAAATCTATGGTGATGTCACCTTTCTCATTTCAAATAGTGCTAATTTATGTATTCTCTCTAATAAGTCTGCCTAGAGTTTTATCAATTTTATTGATCTTCCCAATGAACCAGCATTTTTGTATCATAAGTTTTCTTTATTATTTTTTTCTTTTCTTTTTTTTAAGTCTGAGGTAATATACTTTGTGTTTACCCCCTAGTATAGTCCCTTACTAGGGAAATACAGTAAGAGCAATGGAAGAACAACTTACCAACAAAATAATAGCGATTTAGTTAACAATCTAATGTTGTAAGTTCTCAGCACATTAAATGGTAAATAAACACATTAACATTAAATGAGAATTATAAAGAAAAGTAGTTAAGTAGATTATTACCAACAAAATTAATCTTGACAACAGTTTGGAATTCTATCCCACACTGGAAGAATGTGCCAACACCTCAGTGGAATTTGAGAAGCAGTGTCTATTCCAACTCTAAGCCCTGTCTTTGTTCTTAAGAACCAGTTCAGTAGGGAATGGAATTAGTCAGTTCCCAGTTCACAGGCTTTGATATTAGTTCTCCAAGGTGAATGGGTTCTGTCTGACCAAGGCTGTTTGTGTAAACTCAGACACTAAGTGAATTTTGCAGGGGGACCTGAACGATCATCTCAGCTGGTGGCATTTTTGTGTCCACTTCATTTTTGGAAGTAGTGGATCAATCTGTTGGGCTATTGTCTGGCATAAGAGGTTTTCGCCAGCGAGGTGTGTGAGCCTTGTCCCGTAATGTCTGAGTTGTGTGGGTAAGCAGAAGGATCCTGTTGGGCTCCTTCTCAGAGCATCTCTGGTGACGTTCTTCCTCTGTGTTCCTAGATCTTGACCCAATCTCTTAGAAGCATTTGATGAAAGCAATCTGATTGTCCTTAGGGTTTCTTAACACCATGATAATTTTTCTTTTTTGTATTGTTTTCCAGCTTTCTCAAATCTCCAGAAAGATCAGATTTGCTTATTTCTTGTTATTTCTTCTTATTTCATAGGGTGGGGTCTTGAACAGAGAGCTACTGTTGTCTTGGGAGCTTGCGGCCTGGCATGCTAGTATGGAAAAGCATTCTGATTGCTCAACCTGAAAGTTCCTTTGTTTTCTATTTAATCAATTTATGCTTTAATTTTTACTATTTTATTTTTTATGCTGAATTTATATTTCACTTGATCTTTCATTTTTCAATTAGCAATAATCACACCTCAGATAAACTTCATTGGATATGATACTGCCACTGCATAAATCTCATTCTCTAGTTTCTTACGGTAAAAGCTGAAGTCATTGTTTCGAGATGTTTATTCTTTTTAATTTAGGCATTTAGTACTATAAATGTTCCCCTAAATCTGTCTTCTGTGTCATCTCACAGATTTTGGTATACTTATAGTAAGCATCTTCCTCACCTTTCTTGTCTCAAAAATAGTTTGTACTACAAAGCTTAATAGTGCATGCCCTTGACCTCAGCACAACCCTCCCAAGTACATCATGGCTACTAGGCCCATAAAGGCAAATCTTTATTTAAGGTAAATATTTAGGGTAATTTTTCAGAGACTTCCTTGACCATCTCTCTCCCTTCCTCCCTCCCTCTCTCTCTCTCTCTCTTTCACACACACACACACACACACACTCACAGACAGTATCAACTGGATGTGTTCATGTATACATCCTAATAAACCAATCCTAATTGAATCAATAGGATGTTTGTGTGTATAAATCCTATAAATCCTGTAAATTCTAATACAGAATGCAAACAACTCTGAGTTTATGCTAGTATGTTATCAGGACATTGTTACAAAACAATTTATTGAATTTACTTGTAACCTGGTTGGCATGAACACCCAACTATATTTACATATTAATATGTTCACTGTGTATTATAATAATGGCTTTATCAAATATTTAGTAATATTGAATTTATTTTTTATTTATACATAGTATTAATTTTGGGGATTGAATAACCAATAATGCCAATTTATTTGAATCTCCATATGAAATGCCCCAAGACACAACATTATTCCCTAAAAGGTTATTGGAAATATGTATGCACTTACATTTGAACATTTATGGAAATTACATTTTAAGAGTGAGTCATGAATATGTTGGTGTGGAGCAGCTGATCACGTTACATCTTATATTAGGCTACGAGGGTGTCTGCTGTTGTCTAGCAAGCTAGCCCCCTGGTTGGAGTTCCTGGATGCCCCCGTTATTAACCTTTGGGTGGGGTCCCTGCTGTACTCTCACTGTTTCTGCCGTTCTCACATTCCTGGAATCCTGAACAAGTTTACAGCTTATGAGGAAATGTTCTTGCCTCCAGGCTGACAGTGCACCTGCCCAATAGACTGGAGGCTCAGGCTCCTGCTCCTGTCAAAAAGTTTTTCTCACTTTTCAGGTTTGAAGCTGAGGTTCTCCTTAGTAAAATCAACACACATGTTTCTGTCATTGATTTGTTTCATGGATTTAATTAACATTTAGTTAGCACCTGCTATATAGCAGGCATTCTCCAAGGTGCTGGGTATTAAGAAATCAAGACAAGGATTATTTTCATAGATAAGACAAGGGACCAAATACAAAATCTACATCAAAATTATGTAGCAATACCTTAAGAGAGAATTAAGCCTATGTTAAAAGCAAGGAAATCCTGAAAATAACTACATATAATCACAACTTTTATGTTGGAGGATAAAACCAGCACCATTGTGTCATAAATGTTTAAAATTTAATACCATTGATTTCTTAGAAGGAAGCACACACTGGAGAGGAGACCACATTGCCTTGTGTGTCCACCATACCCAGGGTCCTGTTCGGAGAAAAATTTCTATGTCCGAAGCTTCATTTCGTAAAAAACAGCTAGAAGTGTTTGTGTGCTGATGGGTTCATTATGCTTTCATATCACGTGACTCCTGCTTCTATGAGCCAGTTGATTTAGTTGAAGGGATTAATCTTGAACCAGATTGAAAGCTCAAGTACTGGCCATTAGCCTTTGAAGTGGTCTGTTACTAAACTTTGCCCAATAAAGATGGTCAGTGTTCAGTGGTGACAGGCTCACAAAGCAAATCTCTGGAATTTTTGGAGGCAAACTTAAAAAAGAGAGCAGAAGCCAAAAGACCCTTTGAGACTACAGCAGTCATAAGGCACTAACAGCCTTAAAACAGACACCCTGAAGCAGAGAGAATAGTGTTGGAAGACACAGCAGTTGTAGAAGCAGAGAAGATCAGTCCAGTCACAAGTTGGGCTGGTGTCCTTGTCATTGGAAGCAACAGAAGTTGACTACTGAACAGGCTTCTGCAGATATTGTTGGGCGTGAGAGCTACTGTCAGTCTTCTGAAGATATTGTGTGTCTTGAATAAATTGTAGTTCAAGCTGCCTGACTGAATAGTTACTAAGATACAACCTTACTTCCCTTATGTATCATTAAACCTACAATAACTAAGATAATTTGAAAATGCCATGGTTTTTTGAGACCCCAACAGATTAACTACTAAGGGCATCTATATATTGTAAATAAATTTTATTACAGCAAATATGTTTCTATTATCATGTTTTTTTCTTTATTTTTCTTTTTCTAATTTTATTTTTCAATTACAGTTTACATTCAATATTATTTAAAATTAGTTTCAGGTGCAGTCAAGTCTTTATTACTTTTCTTTCTTTTTTTTAATTGTTGTTCAAATACAGTTGTCTCCATTTTCTCCCCACCACTCACCTCTGCCCCACCTACCCCCACATCCCACTCTCCATCCTTCTCCCCTTTGGCTTTGTCCATGGGTCCTTTATACATGTTTCATGATGACCCTTCCCTTAATTTTTCCCATTAAGTCCCTCCTCCTTTCCCTCTGGTTACTGTCAGTTTGTTCTTTATTTCAATGTCTCTAGTTATATTTTGCTTGCTTGTTTGTTTTGTTGATTAGGTTCCACTTATAGGTGAAATCATATGGTATTTGTCTTTTACTGCCTGGCTTATTTCACTTAGCATAATGCTCTCCAGTTCCATCCATGCTGTTGCAAAGGGTAGGAGCTCCTTCTTTTTTTCTGCTGCATAGTATTCCATTGTGTAAATGTACCATAGTTTCTTGATCTACTCATTTACTGATGGGCACTTAGGTTGCTTCCAGCACTTGGCTATTGTAAATTGTGCTGCTATGAACATTGGGGTGTATAGGTTCTTTTGAATTAGTGTTTCAGGATTTTTAGAGTATAATCCCAGCAGTGGAATTGCTAGATCAAAAGGCAGTTCCATTTTTAGTTGTCTGAGGAAATTCCATACTGTTTTCCGCAGTGGCTGTACCAGTCTGCAACCCCACAAATAGTGTACTAGGGTTCCCTTTTCTCCACAACCTCTCCAATACTTGTTTGTTCTTGTTTGTTGCTTTGTTTATGATGGTTATTCTGACCAGTGTGAAATGGTGTCTCATTGTGATTTTAATTTGCATCTCTCTGATGGCTAGTGATGCTGAGCACGTTTTCATATGTCTCTGGGCCCTTTGTAGGACCTCCTTGGAGTGTCTGTTCAGGTTCTCTGCTCATTTTTTAATTGGATGGTTTGTCTTCCTGGAGTGATATTATCATTTTAAAATTTTTAAAAATTTTTTGCCCTGGCTGGCATAGCTCAGTGGATTGAGTGTGGGCCTGCGAACCGCACGATCGCAGTTTGATTCCCAGTCAGGGCACATGCCTGGGTTGCAGGCCAGTTCCCAGCAGGGGACTCACAAGAGGCAACCATACATTGATACTTCTCTCCTTCTCTCTTTCCCTTCCCCTCTAAAGACAAATAAATAAAATCTTTATTTTTTAATTTTTTTAAAATATATTTTATTGATTATACCATTACAGTTGTTCTATTCCCCCCCTTCAATCCCCTCCACCCGCACCCTCCCTCCTCCACCATTCTCCCCCCCTTAGTTTATAACCACGTGTCTCAAGTTCTTTGGATTCTATATTTCCCCCACTATTCTCGCCCTCCCCCCCTATCTATTTTCTACCTACCATCTATGCTATTTTCTGTGCCTTCTCCCCCCTTCTCCCCCTCCCACTCCCCTGTTTCTAACCCTCCATGTGTTCTTCATTTCTATGGTTCCACTCCTGATCTAGCTGTCCTCTTGGTTTGCTTTTGTTTTAGGTGTGGTTGTTAATAACTGTGTGTTTGCTGTCCTTTCACTGTTCATATTTTTCATCTTCTTTTTCTTATATAAGTCCCTTTAGCATTTCATATAATAAGGGCTTGGTGATGATGAACTCCTTGAACTTGACCTTATCTGAGAAGCACTTTATCTGTCCTTCCATTCTAAATGAAAGTTTTGCTGGATAAAGCAATCTTGGCTGTAGGTCTTTGGATTTCATGACTTGGAATACTTCTTTCCAGCCCCTTCTTGCCTGTAAGGTCTCTTTTGAGAAATCCGCTGACAGTCTGATGGGTACTCCTTTGTAGGTGACTGTCCCCTTATCCCTTGATGCTTCTAGGATTCTCTCCTTCATTTTGGTCTTGGCTAATGTAATTATGATGTGCCTTGGTGTGTTCCTTCTTGGGTCCAACTTCTTTGGCACTCTCTGAGCTTCCTGGATTTCCTGGAAGTCTATTTCCTTTGCCAGACTGGGGAAGTTCTCCTTTATTATTTGTTCAAATACGTTTTCCACTCGTGGCTGTTTCTTTCCCCCTTCTGGTACCCCTATAATTCGGATGTTGGAACGTTTAAAGATGTCCTGGAGGTTCCTAAGCCTCTCCTCATTTTTTTGAATTCTCATTTCTTCATTCCTTTCTGGTGGGATGTTTTGTTCTTCCTTCTGGTCCATTCCATTGATTTGAGTCCCAGTTTCCTTTCCATCACTATTGGTTTCCTGTGCATCTCCCTTCATTTCAATTAGTTTAGCCTTCATATGTTCCTCTAATTTGTGACTATGTTCCTCTAATTTGTGACTTTGTTCCTCTAATTTATGACTATAATCTACCAGTTCTGTGAGCATCCTGATAAATAGTGTCCTGAATTGTGCTTCTGAGAGGCTGGCAATTTCTTGGTTGCTGAGAGTTATTGTCTCTTGGACTTTGAGTTCTTCTTGTGCCATCTTTCGGGTTGTTCGTGCCTGTTCCATAGCAGGATCAGAGCCCTAAAGTGTTCACTAGAACAGGGCAACTAAGTTGCTGGGTTGTGACATTGTATGTGGGGGCGGGGTCAAAGAGGGACAATGGCTCTCACTGGTATTGCAGGGCAACTAAGTCGCTGGGTTGTGACGTTGTATGTGGGGGCGGGGTCAAAGAGGGACTATGGCGTCCTGTCTGCCCCCTGCCGCCACGGCCCTTACCGGTGCCGCAGTTGCTGCTGTTACCGGGCCCACTCGTTTCGTCCCACTGCACTCGAGTGTGCCACCGCCATCAGCCCTCGCTCCCTGGGGCCTGCGTGGTCTGTCTCACTGTGCGTGAATATGCGCCCGCGGTCTGCTCCGCACCCCAACTGGTTCCCGTCTGCCTGGGCGCCTGAGTCCAGGGCCCTGTCCTGCCCGACCCTGCTCGCTGCTGGCTCCGCCCCTCTTACCGTCCCGTTGAATGGTTAGATGTAGTTGGACTTCCGTATAATTCAATTTTCTGTCCTTTGGTTGTGTCTTTGTTTCTCCAAACCTTTGTTGTATTCAAACTTGGTTGTGGGAGAAGGCACAGTGTTTCCAACTATGCCTCCTTCTTGGCGGAAGTCCTCAAATAAATAAAATCTTTAAAAAAATAAATGAAATTTTAATTGTTGTTCAAGTACAGTTTTCTTTCTTTTACCCCATCCCAGCCCACCTATCCAGCCCTCTATCATTTTTTTAAAGTGACATTTAATGTAGCCATAAATGAGTCTTACTTGCATAAATATCTTTTCTATGAGCAATATTTGAGATCTAACAGTATTTATTGATGTTATTTGTATGTTTAGCTAAGGCTATTAATTCATTTCAGTTTACCTCTAATTCAATGGGAATGTAAAAGTAGTGCGTATGTTCCAACTCACATTATTTCAATTCAAATAACTGAAAGTGAATGGAGTAAATTAAGAAAGTTAAAAGATATTATCTGAAGTCATTCAACTCTGATTTTCAATAGAACAAATTCAATTTGTTTGTCTGAGTATGTTTCCTGTTAATAATACAAGAAACATAACTAACACTGACATGGTGAATATGGCAATAAATCATGTGCCTTTAAGGCTATATTAGTTAACCCAAATTTATAGAATTATTTTCTTCTTCTTTTCAACTATTCTACATCTACTTTTTAAATTTTAGATTTTCCTGCTTCCTTCTAAAAAAAAGTCCACCTGCAGCAAACACAGTCAGGAGCTCAAAAATTGATACTTAAGCAAAGTCTAAAGAGGTTTATTCACAAAGAAGGGCCCAAATTCCTCAGCTGTAGAATATTCCTTCTCTTTATGCAATCTTGAGACCCTTAGGGTATTTTCCCTCCTTTTCCCACAGTTTCCCTACTTAGCATTCACCGAAGGTAACTTTTCTTCATGCTAGATTAATTTCCAACCTAAAAAATTTCCCTCGCTTTTATTGGGTGGGGAAGGGGAGGAAAAAGGAGTTAAACTTTGAGCATATGCTTATCATTAATGCATTTTATTTCCAGAGAGAACTATTTTTTTCTGCCAAAAATAATTTAAAAATAATTGCATTTCATGATCTCTGACAATTTATTTCTGTACACACCACTTTGAGTATTTCTGTGTTGGAATAATGAGAGTGGCAAGACTGTTTTTATTGGTAAAGGTAGAGTCACAAAATATGGTTCTTTGTTCACTGGTTTACGTACTTTGTGCTGAAACGTAACCATGTAGCAGTTTCACAACACATTGTAGCAACCAAGAGTTCAGTATACAAATACGATTTGGGGTAACCACAAAGAATCATTGTTTAAAATATGTCATGCTTTCATTAAAGTTAAACCACACAGTTCATCCAAAATCTCCTATTCCTCTGTGTCTCCGCTATTGTATCAGGTTGTGTTGATTTTGCACTGAAGTCAAAAGTAGAAGCAGAAGAAGACAATGGATTGTTTTGCCAGAATAAGATGGGTATGCTATAAATTGAGTGCATGTTATATTTGCTTGTTTAAAAATGAGCACATAGAAATACAGGATAAAAAATGAGTAAGAGCCAATATCCTTTCCTCTCTAACTGAAAAATGTGAATTAAAGTAAGATTCTTTTCGATTCCATAAGTAACAAAGTGTGAGAGTAGTACTAGAATAGAGAGGTTTTTATTTTTTAAAGATTTTATTTATTTATTTTTACAGGGGGAAAGGGGAAGAGAAAGAGTGGGAGAGAAACATCAATGTGCGGTTGCTTCTCGTGTGCCCTGTACTGGGGCCCTGGCCCACAACCCACGCATGTGCCCTGACTGGGAATCACATCAATGACCCTGTGGTTTACAGGCCGGCACTTAATCCACTGAGCCACACCAGCCCTGGCAGAATGTAGAGGTTTTTAAACTTCAGTTTAAATTTTGTGGTTTTTTCTTATGGATCTATTGTTTATCCTAGCTCTTCCACTCGATTGTGTGACCCTAAGCGACTTATTGTATGATTCAGTTTCCTCCTATGCAAAGTGGGGGCAATAATGTTAAATTTACTTCCTGAAAGGGTGGTAATAAGAATTAAATGAGTTTAACCCTTAAAAGGGTTAGCTGTTTACCACCCCTTCTCCTTCTTTTGCTTTTCTCCTTCACTTTATTTTTATTTCATCCTCATAGACTTAACAGATGTTAGTTCCTGTGCACTGTGCTTAAATATGTGCATGATGAGATGGTGTCTGAATAAAGACACAGTTTGCACTAGGGATGAGATTATCTTCTATTCTGATGGACATTTTGTCTGTTAGAGCCACATTAGACTGACCACAAGGCCTCTCTTTTATTCTTCCAAAGGCACTCTGAGCCAGTTATTCCTTGACCTTTATTTATGCTACTTATCTCTAGCTCTAGGACCTGCATTAGTTGGTTAGGGCTGCTGTAACAAAGTACCTCAGATTGGGCAGCTCACACCAGAAATTTATTTTGTCAGTTCAGGCTAGAAGTCTGAGATCAGAATGTTGTTGGGGTGGTTTCTTCTGAGGCCCCTCTTTTGGGCTTGCAAGTGGCCTGACCACCTTCTTGCTGTGTCCTCACATGGACTTTCCTTTGGGTGTATATATCACAGGTGTTTCTTTGCGTGTCCAAAATTTCTCTTATTATAATGACACCAGTCAGGTTGGATAAGAGCCTATCTATAAGATCTCATTTAAACTCACTTACCTTTTCAAAGGTTCTCTCTCTAGGTACAGTCACATTCCAAGGTACTGGGGGTTAAAGCTTCAGCACATAAATTTTGGGAGGATACAATTCAGTCCAAAATAAGGGTGGAAAGCCTCCCCATGAGTTTCTCCCATATACTCTCTTCTCATTTCTCATTGGACAAAATTATGTTATGGGACCATACTTAAACCAATCCCTGGCCAAAGAAACAGGGTTGTAATTATTGGCATAGGCTTCTCAGGGTTACCATGAGAACTGAGAATGGGATAACACCTCCTTGGTTCCTGTGGTAGAAAGAAGTAGATACTACATGAACTGAAGGCCCTCAAACAAGGAAGTAGCTGAGGACTGTAAGGAAGGCAGGCAATTTGTATCCATGGCCGAATGAGCTTGTGGTTTATTGGTGATTTAGGCTGGTTTAAAGGGTTGGAAGCAGAGATGATGATGAGTATGCTAAGCACAAGTGGAGTGTAGGAAATAAAGCCAGACACTTGGGTGCCTTTTAGAATGTCAGGTTAAAGGGAGCAATTAAGAGAGAAGCTAGTATATGAGAGAGAATGGTAATGGATAACCAGAGATAAAATGAGGTGGAGAGAATTTGAAAAGGTGGCTCAAGAAATAGTTCCTCACATCCTGAGTTTACAATATAGGTGGAATACTCAGAACTTTTATTTCTTTATTTATAAAATGATGATGGTAAATTATTTTACAGATTTAGAGGATTAAATATAATGCATTAAGTGACAGGAGTTATTAAACTATAAAGTATTATATGGATATTAGAAATTATTGTTATGTAAAATTACAGTATTTATTCTACTACTTAAAACAATTTAAAAAAATTCTCACCTGAGGACATGTTTATTGATTTGGAGGGGTAGGGGGAGAGAGAGAGAGAGAGAGATTGACTTGGGAGAGATACATTGATTGGCTATCTCCTGTACATGCCCCAAAGGAGGGATTGAACCTGTGACTTGGGTATGTGCCCTGACTGGGGGTTGAATCTTCAACATTTTGACGTATGAGTGGACACTCCAACCAACTGAGCAACCTGGCCAGGGCCTTATTCTACCACTTTTGACTCGTTTGTGTCCAGCACAACATGGGAGGAGAAATTAGTTCAGTAAACATTTAACAGAATTAATGTAATCTGTCATATGTTTCATTTTTACTCATAAAGGAATAATTTGCATGGTAATTATCAGATAATATGGTATCTCTGGATTTAAAAAAAGCCCTGTTTGAAATGTTTATCTCTAAGTTTCAGTCTGGTCTGTTCTGGTGTATCCCTTTCCTTGGTGAACATGCAGTTGTCTCCCTGGGCACGCAGGTGGGTGTGCATGTGCTCATGCAAATGATTTTGGATAAGTTGAGTTGTATTGCTGAAATAAATATTATTACTAGTAAGTATTTATGGTGGAGAGATATTTTATCTGAATGCATTTAGAAATATAGAGCTCTCTACAATGAGGCTGGCATACTGTATATTTTAAAGTGTTTACTCAATTTAATAGATTTTGCATAAGAAATAAAATATTCATAGTTCCATTTTATACTTTGTTTCCTCTAGAAAATTGAGAGAAACACTGATGATTTAAAAAAGGATGATATTTTGAGAACTGCCTTTATTCTTAAGTTACCAGAAACTTGCTCTGGCTGGTGTAGCTCAGCGGATTGAGCGCGGGCCTGTGAATCAGACGATCGCGGTTCGATTCCCAGTCAGGGCACATGCCTGGGTTGCAGGTCAGTTCCTGGCAGGGGCCAGTTCCCAACAGGGGATGCACGAGAAGCAACCATACATTGATGTTTCTCTTCCTCTCTCCTTCCCTTCCCCTCTAAAGATAAATAAATAGATATTTTTAAAAAAGATAAACAAATAGCTAATAAGCACATGAAAAGCTTTAGTTTTTTCTTGTCTGGGAAATTCTTTATCTGCCCTTCAATTCTAGATGATATCTTTGTTGGGTATCTTGGCAGTCTTGGCTGTAGGTATCTGCTTTTGTGACTTTGAATATTTCTTGCTGATCCCTTCTAGCCTGCAAAGTTTCTCTTGAGAAATCATCTGACAGTCTTATAGGAACTACCCAGTAGGTAACTAACTTCTTTTCTCTTGTTGCATTTAAAATTCTCTTTTTATCTTTAACCTTTGACACTTTAATTATGATGCTCTTGGAGTGGGCATCTATGCATCCATCTTGTTTGGGACTCTTTGTGCTTTCTGGACTTGCCTGTCTATTTCCTTCACCAAATTAGTGAAGTTTTGTTTCATTATTTTTTCAATAGATTTCCAATTTCTTGCTCTTTCTCTTCTCTTTCTGGCACCTCTATGGTGTGAATGTTGGACTGCTTGAAGTAACCCCAGAGGCTGCTTACGCTATCCTTGTCGTTTTGGATTCTTATTCTGGTTGGTTGTTCTTTGCTTCCTTATGTTCCAAATCAGTGATTTGATTCTTGGTTTCATCCACACTACTGTTGTTCCCTGTAAGTGTTTCTTTATTTCAATTTCTTTTGTTTCTGAGTGGATATTCTTTATGCTGTTGAGGTTCTCACTAAGTTCCCTGAGCTTCCTTATAACCAGTATTTTTAACTCTGCATCTGATAGAATGCTTATCTCCACTTGTTTGATTCTGTTTCATGAGTTTTGATTTTTCTGTTATTTGGACTGTGTTTCTTTGTTTCCTCATTTTGGAAGCCTCCCTGTATTTGTTTCTGTGTATTAGGTAGAGCTGTTTTGACTCCATGTCTTTGTAGCATATTCTAACATAGTAGGTGTCCTGTAGGGTCCAGCAGCACAGCACCCCCTATCACCCAAGCTGGGTACTTGAGGTGTACCTTTCATATTGGCTGAGTATACCTTGCTCTTGTACTTGAGCCTTGATTGCTGTTGGCAGATCAATGGGAGGAATTTACTCAGAACAGCCAGCTATAAGGATTGACTGTGACCACTGACACCAGCCTCCTTCCTCCATGGAGGATCAGCTGTGCAGGGGCAGAGTGGCAATACTCTGACGTGGTTGTAGCTGTCCACTGGGTGCACAGGCACTGGAATTTCCCAGGTGGTGTAGGCCAAGGTCATCCCCAACCTGTGTTCTTCCCAGGGCCACCCTGCATGAGCTATAAAGCAATATGAGGTAGCTGCTACCTGTGCTGGGCCTGGAGATTCCCAAGTGAAGCCATGCTATGAATTTACTCTGGATGGTGCTAGTGCAAGGACCGGGGCCACTTAGCAAGAGGTACAGGGGCTGGGGACTCACTGAAGCCAGCTGTTGCTTGTTTGATAGGATTTAGAAAGGTGTGAAATATTAGCCAAGATCAGCCATTTATATGGAAAAATCACTGTTAAAGGTTTTGGTGGGCCCATAAATTGAGCGGTCCAGAGTTTCAGGGGATCTCCAGGGCAGGGCAAGCAATGTTAGCCAGGTTGATGGAGTCTGAGATATGGAACTCACCTCTCAGCTCTATAGCTCTGTGCAGTAAAGGTTCAGAAAAGGCCTAATGGCCTCTGCCTGCCCTTCTGTGTGGGAGAAAGCTGTCCCCAGCTCCCACCTTGATGCCTGGTGCTTCAGTACCTCCCTGTGTGCTACTGATGCCTTTTAAGGTGCTATTCTGGTACTAGAGCCCAGAGGGAGTGAATCTGAGTAAGTCATGCGTGTGTTTTTTAAGGGAAAGTGCTTGGGACTCCAGAAGTTTCTTCCACTGACTCAGTCCTCTTTGGTGTTTACAGCCACAGTTATGGGGACTTTTCTTCCTGGCACTGGAACCATGGGCTGGGGGCCTGGTATAGGGCTGGAATTCTCCACTTCTGAGATATCCCTCCCAAATCCACCACATAGAGTTTCACTCCACTCCAAATAGAGTTTCTGTATTGATACAAAATTATAGAAGATATTTAAACTTATATGAAATGCAAAGCAAAAACATACATATAAAAGGCAAATACAACTTGAGATACCTAGAATGAGGATAAAAGGGCACATATATTTAGAAAAAAAAGAATATAACTTTTTCATCTTGATGCAAAAATGACACAAATTTTACCTTGTTGGACAACTTAACAAAAAAAATAACACTCCCTCTATAACTTCCCTCTGAGGGCAGAAAAATGTGTCTAGAAAGTGAATCTTCTCAAGTCAATCACATAAGACTACCTGTCAAACATAGCAATTAGCTTGGTGATGCCTATGACACTGTCTACCAAAAGAGAGCAGCTTGAACATAAAAATAGTTTTGTGCCTTAGGGAGAAATGCTGTTTCTTTCCTTGTGATATGCATCTGCAGACTCATCTCTATCCCAAATACTCATTCAGTTTGATTGTACTGCTTTCTATTCTGTATGCTTTAGATGTCTGCTGAGTGCCTACTCATGTGCAATGTGCACAAAAATTCAACAGTGGGAAGGTAAGGTTTCTGGTTCTCTGAAAACTTTCCTTGGGAGAGGTGAGTGGAGACACCCACAGTTACATAATGAAAAAAACTGCAAATGACTGAAAGTCATAGTAGATCTTCAGATAGGAAATAATTTCATGGCAGTTTGCTTCTGCATTAACTAGAGCAACACATTCGAAGCCTGGAAAATTAAAAAATCATCTTCAAGGATCCTACTTTTAGAATTTGATTCAGTAATTTGAATGCATGACTGAGAACTCTGTATTTTTAAAAATCTTCTGAGGAGTTTCTGATAATCATCCAGATAGTAACCACTGGACGAGAGGAGGCAAAGAGGACCTGCTGCAATCTGCCTTGACACACTGACATCATACACATTTCTGTTAATACCAGTCATCA
The DNA here is from genome assembly GCF_014824575.4 of Sturnira hondurensis. NCBI lineage: Eukaryota > Metazoa > Chordata > Mammalia > Chiroptera > Phyllostomidae > Sturnira > Sturnira hondurensis. Next base: position 967,566 of record NW_028081539.1, read on the forward strand.
GGGAAGTTTGAAAAGGCACAGTTTTACTGGCAATAAAAATAAAGAAATGACATCACCCATATATTTATTCTCTCTCCAATTTTTCCTCCCATATACAAGCATTCACCCCTGAGAAGCCTGTGACTGACTGTGGATGCAATGCTACGGCCCTTCTTTAACTGTGATCTGATGACATTGGATGTCTAGAGGAAAGGAATGGACATGCCAATAACACTGGTTTCTCCTTATGTTCAGTGCTCAGGATTCATAGTGACTTCTTCCCTTAGTTCTCGTTACTGAAGCATGTCTGTGCCTGTCTGTACCTGACTGAGCTGTCTTCCCCAGGGCTGCTACCTCATAAGTAGAAGCTCAGTTTTTATTGGGGGATGTGCTCTATGAGGCACTAAAAAAGCACAAGTTTTAATTTAAGGGATGGGAGCAATCAGTCGCTCTCCGGTAGATCTTCACCATTTCTCATTCCCTAACAGTATTCCTTCCATGGTGTCTACTCTGAACAACCCTTATTCAGTTGGTGAGAACAAGAAGGGTCAACGGGGCAAGAAAACCTGCAGTGCTCCAAAAAAGATAAAAATCCGATCCTTTGATTATCTTGCTCAAAATTTTTCATTGGCTCTTCATTGTCCTCAGAATAAATTGCAAACTATGCAAACACAACATCTAAAGGCCTTCAATATCATGACTACACTAGAGATGCAGTACACATTAAACATTCTCTCTGTTTTCTTAGATTTCCAGGTCTTGTTTTTTGGGCGTGGTAGTGGGGAACATGTCACTAGTACTAGTGGATAAGCTGTGGGTATAAGTGATGTGTATTGCCTATAGGCTGAAATATTCAAGACACCTTTCCCTGCTAAGGTGACCAGGAAAGCCAGATGTGCCAACTGTTACAGCTATGAGATGCTGGGTCTCCATCATCCTAGATCCCTGGGTAGCTGTGCACATGTCATCACTGGTAGCTTGCCTCCAGCTTACACTGGATACATATATGAATGAGAGATAACTATCATTGCATCAAATCACTATTTTGGCATTTAGTTGTTAACTGAATATAACCTAGATAATCCTGAATAATATGTAGAACTTGCCTATGTTTCTCACTTCATCTTCTTCTGCTATTCTCTTTACACTTGAGGCTGCACAGCCAAACTGAATTTCCGGTTCTTTGAATGTGCGTCCCTCTGACCCGTTTTACATGCTGCTGTCTTTCTAGAAGGCTTTTCCAGTTTTTCTTCATTTGTCTAACTTTCCACTTTCCTTTTCTCAGTCAGGACATTGTTTCCTCCTGGAAACCTCTTTTTGATCTTATGAGGTTTCATCACATACAGTGGGTTTATTGTAGAATTAGATGCATTTTCTAGGTAGGTGCCCTTTCTCTAGCTACTTGAATTTCCCCTGTAGTTACCACACCATAAAGTAATTCCCTGTTTAGGTATCCATGTGTTCCTTTGGGCTATATACAAGTGTGTACAGATACCAGATATGTATTGACTGCCATTGTATTTCTAACATAAAGAATAGTATCAGCCACATGGTAAATCTCAATAAAGATTTTTTGAATATTTATTGAGAATGAAAGGTATGTACTCTAGAAACTTAAAAAAATCACTTTGGCTGATTATGCATTATGATCTCCTACTAGCCAATTCTGGAACAATGGCCAACATTTATTATATGAAGTACATGAAATCATATATATCACTTATTTCTCTGTAGACATAAAAGAGTTAGATTAAAAATAAAAATATGTGGGTTGATATAATAAAAATATTTGTTGAATAAATGATCGAATGACCAGACTTACCAAGGCTGAGCTTGGGGAACCAGGGCAAGGGGCAGACTGAGGGAAACAGCAAGGCACAATTGGAAGGCTGCTGACCATTTGCCTTCAGGACACACAGATGATGTTACCCATCTCTGCTCTACTGCCTGCTTAATTGCTGGGCCTCCTGCATCCTTCTGATGTTGCTCTTTCCCTGTTGGCTTGCCATAATTTATCACAGATATGTTAGCGTCTATTGCCAAAGATTAAAAAATCCAACTGGCTCCTGAATCCTAAGTGGCAAATGTTTACTATAAACCAGATGAAGACAGGCTGTTCCCTTAGCAGTATTTTGCTTCTAAGTAAGAGGAAAATTACTCTAAAAATTGATTGCTATAATGTAAAAGAAGAATCAGTGCATATCTGTCTGCTTCACTTTGAAGTATCCTTTGCACTCCAAGCAATTTTCTTAAAATGGGAGCAGTCTGTTCCAGATTAGAAAAGCTGAAAGAAGGCACCACACATAGTATATTTTTCTATTGTTCTGGGTGTTTTTCCCTTGGTTTAGCAGTCCAGGAACACCATTTTCCTCTGCCAAGTGATGTTCTGATGAAAAGAGTGGTCATGTCTGAATGTGTACCATGGTTAAGATGTATGCTCTATATTTTAATGAAAGTTGTTTACCCAGAAATCTTGTTCCAGCTAGCAAGCAAATTCAAATGCTTAAAGTAGATGAGTTGATTAAAAAAAAATACCAATTTCTCACTTTCCCCTTCATCTTAATCCTATTCTCTAATTAATGGTTTCTTTCTCATATTTAAAATTCTATTGGGCTCAAGTAAGAGGCAGTCAGATAATTAGAAAAGAAATTAAAGAGAAATGCAATGGATGGATGTTTTTTAGAAGCTCAGAAAAAGCTTAATATATCTATTGCCATTTGCCTGAGTCTATTAGGGAGTTATCGTGCAGAATATTGAATCCAAGCCTTGTGATTTTTCTAGATGTCAGCATCAGTAGCCAGAGGGCTTGCTCTTCATCAAGACAATCTTTACCTTTCATAAGCTTGGCCCTGAATAAATAGAAAGCACTGATTAAGAGAAGTGAGGATGGGGAATATTTTTGATGTTTCTTAGGTTTCAAATAGTACCCTTGGGCATTTATTATTTGCATCTCTCTCAGCAGAGAGCCCCAGGGGTGTCTCTTCAGAAATGCTCTGTGTTCTGCCTTTAGTAATAAACTCTTTGGGTAAATGAGAAGGAAAGATAAAACTTCTTCTCTGCCTTCAAGGAGTGTATGAATGATTAGAGAGACAACACATAGAAAATTCAAGCACAATTAGAGGAGCATGGACAAGATAAGCTGATATAAAGTAGGGCCTGTGGGATAAGAATCATATATTGTGGAGAGAGCATAGCACAGTGTTTTTGAAATCATTTAGAATTAATTAATTCATAATTTAGAATGAATAATTCCTAACTTAGAATGAATTAATTTATGGACTCAGCATTTTCTAGACCTTTTAAAAATCAAACTCAGGTATGTTAATAATAATAATGTATATTATTAGTAAAAAACATACCAGCTAAGTGCAGAGTGCCCTAAGTGCATTACCTACTTAATCTTCTGAACAAGTTATGAAGTTAGTACTATATACAAACTAACATATACATACCCATATAAATGAATGTTTGTATATTTTGTTTCATGAATCAAGCTAAAGAATCTGAATAAAAATTTTTCTGTTGTAAGTCCTCACTGAATCTTGTAGGTAGGTTCTGTGACTGTAAAAATAATTTATAATAAAACCAATTTTATCAAAGGCTAATTGATATAAATAAGAGGTGAGTTTTTATGGCTCATCAATGTTATAATGAATGATGTTGAATGAAACTACATCATTCAAGGAGCTGCTGTGTAATCCAGTCTTCTTGCACATAATTTCAGTAAAAATGAGTAACAACATTTGCACAGAAAAATCATATTTGTTACTATATAACAATATAAATATAAATGTAGAATAAAAGAATATTTACATAGTTGTTACCAGGCATTCTTCTAATGTGTGTGTGTGTATTCATTTAACACAATTACAGAAAGTCTATACTGATCATGAAGACCACTGATAACAACCCGCAGTGCTTTTTATTGACTTTGGGGACATTTAACACCATTAAACATTTTTTTTGTTTTTGTTTTTGTTTTAATTTTTAATTTTTATTTTTTTAATATACTTTATTGATTATACCATTACAGTTGTTCTATTCCCCCCTTCATTCCCCTCCACCCGCACCCTCCCTCCCCCACCATTCTCCCCCCCCTTAGTTTATAACCACGTCTCTCAAGTTCTTTAGATTCTATATTTCCCCCACTATTCTCGCCCTCCCCCCTATCTATTTTCTACCTACCATCTATGCTATTTTCTGTGCCTTCTCCCCCCTTCTCCCCCTCCCACCCCCCTGTTTCTAACCCTCCATGTGTTCTTCATTTCTATGGTTCCACTCCTGATCTAGCTGTCCTCTTGGTTTGCTTTTGTTTTAGGTGTGGTTGTTAATAACTGTGTGTTTGCTGTCCTTTCACTGTTCATATTTTTCATCTTCTTTTTCTTATATAAGTCCCTTTAGCATTTCATATAATAAGGGCTTGGTGATGATGAACTCCTTGAACTTGACCTTATCTGAGAAGCACTTTATCTGTCCTTCCATTCTAAATGAAAGTTTTGCTGGATAAAGCAATCTTGGCTGTAGGTCTTTGGATTTCATGACTTGGAATACTTCTTTCCAACCCCTTCTTGCCTGTAAGGTCCCTTTTGAGGAATCCATTGACAGTCTGATGGGTACTCCTTTGTAGGTGACTGTCCCCTTATTCCTTGCTGCTTCTAGGATTCTCTCCTTCATTTTGGTCTTGGCTAAAGTAATTATGATGTGCCTTGGTGTGTTCCTTCTTAGGTCCAACTTCTTTGGGACTCTCTGAGCTTCCTGGATTTCCTGGAAGTCCATTTCCTTTGCCAGACTGGGGAAGTTCTCCTTTATTTTTTGTCCAAATATGTTTTCCACTTGTGGCTGTTTCTTTTCCCCTTCTGGTACCCCTATAATCCGGATATTGGAATGTTTAAAGATGTCCTGGAGGTTCCTAAGCCTCTCCTCATTGTTTTGAATTCTCATTTCTTCATTCCTTTCTGGTGGGATGTTTTGTTCTTCCTTCTGGTCCATTCCATTGATTTGAGTCCCAGTTTCCTTTCCATCACTATTGGTTTCCTGTGTATCTCCCTTCATTTCAATTAGTTTAGCCTTCATATGTTCCTCTAATTTATGACTGTACTCTACCAATTCTGTGAGCATCCTGATAAATAGTGTCTTAAATTGGGCTTCTGAGAGGCTGGCAATCTGTTGGTCGCTTAGAGTTATTGGCTCTGGGACTTTGAGTTCCTCTTGCACCATCTTTCGGGTTGTTCGTGCCTGTTCCATAGCAGGATCAGAGCCCTAAAGTGTTCACTGGAACAGGGCAACTCAGTGGCTGGGTTGTGACGCTGTATGTGGGGGCGGGGTCAAAGAGGGACAATGGCTTCCCTCTGCCGCCCGCTGCTGACCCCCACAGGCGGGGTCAAAGAGGGACAATGGCTTCCCTCTGCCTTCCCGCTGCCGACCCCCACAGGCCCCGCAGCCACCACTGTCACCAGGCCCACGCATTTTGTTCCACTGCACTCGAGTGTGCCACCGCTGTTGGCCCTCCACCACTGGGTTCGTCCCCTGGGGCCTGTGTGGTCCGTCTCACTGTGCGCGAATGTGTGATCCTGGTCAGTCTGCCCCGCACCCCGACTGGCTTTGGGCTGCCCACACACCTAGCGCCTAGGTCGGGGGATCTGTCCTGCCCGACCCAGCTCCGCTGCTGGCTCCGCCTCTCTTACCGTCCCCGTTAAACGGTTCATAGCTGTCGGACTTCCGTATAATTCCATTTTCTGCTCTTTGGGTGTGTCCTAGTTCTCCACACTTTTGTTGTAGTCAAACTTGGTTGTGGGAGAAGGCACAGTGTTTCCACCTATGCCTCCATCTTGGCGGAAGTCCATTAAACATTTTTTCAAAAAAATTTTAGAACTCCTTAATTACTAGCATTTGTGTACTTGGGTGACCTTAATGGTGAAAAAAGAAAAACTAAATTATTATTTCTCAGCAGTATATATCACCCAAAAGAACCAATAATAATAATTTATAACCTCAGCAGAGCTCCCATGAAATATTTGTTCCATAGCATTATACTGTCTTCCTAGAGAGATCAGGTTTTCCTAATATTTTATCACCAGCAACTATTTAAAAAAAATTTTCCAGTCGTGATTCCTTTTATTAAAAGATCATTTGTTTGTGCAGCAATATTTCTTTAAACAAGAGATTGAGAAATCAAGGAGAAACACATGTAATACCAAAGCCACACACAGGCTTTGTAGTCAGAGACACTGTGGTAGGTAGAATAATGGAAAGCACCCACCAGCCAAGGAGTGTAGACTGAAAAGTGTGAGGAAGAGAATTCTTCCCTAAACCAGAAAGAATGCAGCCTTGAGGATTCACTTTGTACTCTGATTTCCAAATCCGTAAGGTGATAAATTTGTGTTGTTAAGCAGAACAGAAACAAAATCATACATACAGAGAACATTTTGTTGGTTGCCAGATGGGAGGGCATCAGGGGGATTGGCAAAAAAGGGCAAAGGGATTATGAAGTACAAATTGGTGGTTACAGAATAGTCATGGAGATGTAAAGTACATCACAGGGAATCGAAGAACACTTATGCATGACCCATAGACATAGACAACAATATGGGGATTGCTTAGAGAGGAGAGTGCTGGGTAGGGGGGGGAGCAAAGGGGGAAAATTGGGACAAGTATAGAAGCATAAATAATAAAATATAATTTAAAAAATTTTTAAATTGTGTTGTTTTTAGTCACTAAGTTTGTGGTAATTAATTTATTACAACAGCAATAGGAAACTGATAAGGATACTAAATGGGGTAACCATCATTTGCTTTAAATATAGTCTCTCCATTTCACTATTTTGACTAAAATATGTCCATGATACTAAGACGCGTATTCTCTCCCTGTTGGCATCTTAGAAGTAGTGATGCATCTTAAAATCAATGTCATCTCACAATTGCTATCAGGCAACAAAGGAGGTAGCATTGTTACCCCCTCTTTTGGGCAACTAAAACCACCATCAATAAAACATCTAGAATGAGTGTGAACTATTTGAAAAAATGCCAGAGAAATTAGTTAAGCTCTATTAAAACTTTTTTATTCTGAAATAATTTCAGACTTTCAGAAAAATGGAGGCAAGAATTCCCATATGTCTAAATGTCATTCCACAATGCTTAACACTTTATCACATTTGTTTTACCAATCCATTTCTGTGTAATAATATATGTTGGGTTTCTTTTCTGAATGATTTGAGAGTAAACTACAGATATGAAGACATGACACCCTTTAATTCAATGATACTTAAATATGTATATCATAAAAACAAGGTCATTTTCTTATACAACCAAGGTAGAGCTACCAAAAAGAGTCAATTAACATTGATAAAATACTCTATTTTACTCTGCCACCACCATCTCCCTGGACATGAAAAACTATATTGCCCAATTACAGGAAGTTAGACTAGAAGTAATTGAATCATAGCAAATAAAAATCATTCCATATTTAGCCAACATGTCTTTAGAACAATAAAACATATTGTTTTGGATGCTGGTTCTCATTTACAGGTGATCTAGATAAAAAATGTTAGTGATTACTTCAGCAGCTGCAGTGAACAAAGAATTATTATTTCCTTCCCTTTTTGGTTCTTTTGAGTTCTCAGGAAGTACAGCAGAAAAATTAACAGCAGATGGCTCAAAAGGAGATTACATTGATTTTTAAAATTCTATCCTATTTCTAAAAGAATTTAACGTAGCTCAAAAAGGTTTCCAGAGCAGGAACTTCTAATTGTTCTGGATGTAAGTCTCCCTAGGGGAGAGATGTCATGTCCATTGATTTTCAAAGCAAATTCCTTGGTTTACTGGTTTACAGATGTTGTTTGGTCCTTGCACATTGAGGACCTCTTACTTTAGTTGCTGTGTGGGGACTTATCTTAATCCTGCTCCAAAGCACCTAGAAAATGGAAATTATTGGAAGAAATGCATCTAGAACATATTCTAGGCTATCCTCTAATTTCCTGGAGAAGTCTGGGTAAAGATGTACTGTGCCCATTAGTAGTTTAATGACTTGCATTGTTGAAAGGAAACACATTGAAAGAGATGAAGAGAATGAACTAACATTTTTGGGAAATTTACTAAGCTTCCCATTCTGACAGAACCAATCTATTCATCTCATATCTTCTTTCTGATGTATGCCCCAAAATTATGTGTGATAAAAATCTGTCTTGCAAGCAGGGACAGCTATATAACTTGCAGAGCCCCAAGCAAAATAAAAATGCAGGCTCCATGTTCAAAAAGCAGGAAAAAAATGTTCTTCCTTTTTTCCCAATGTTTTTTCCTCTACCTGTCATAGTCTTTTGACTTATGCTGTCTACAGGCCCTGAAGCATGTTGGGAGGAATAGCTGGGAGCTTCCTGGGACAAGTTCTCTGAGGTTTATCCATGTGAACTAGCTCATCAAAAGATGGTGTACCTGAACTGAGCTTACCCCTTTTTGAGATTTTAAGACACACCCTCACCCTGTATAAATACACATACAAGCAATACCATTTTGAAGAAACTGCTCTGAATTTACCACAACTGTAATTGAACATAGTGCTCATTGTGTTAATAAAGCTCATGGCTTTCAGTCAACTCTTCTTTAGCACAAATACAGGGGATGGTGATTGATTGTAAGTTCAAATGTTCTTTAAACAAACATTCACTTTGCAGTTCATCTGTGTAAAACATACTTCTCAGTCCAGAGGACATGGCAGTAAACAAAAAAGATAAAAAAAATCTTTGCTTTCATGCAGTTTACATTCTAACAGGAGAAAATAGAGAATGAAAATAAATGAGTTAAACAATTGGATGGTAATAGGCGTTTTGGAGACAATGCAGAGAAGGGAAGTAAGGAGAGTTGAGGTAGATGCATGGTGGTGGGAGGTGAGGGGTTAATTTAAAATGGGATGACTGGGAAAAGCTTGCTTTCAGGGTGTCCAACCTTTTGGCGGCTCTGTGCTACACAGGAAGAAGGGGAGTTGTTTTGGGCCACACATTAAATACATTGTGACAGGTAATCACAAAAAAATCTCAGGGTTTTAAGTAAATTTATGTTCTTGTGTTGGGCCACATTCACAGCCATCCTGAGCTGCACGCAGCCTGCGGGCTGCAGGTTGGACACCAAGAGGACATTTTAAATAAACACTTGAAAAAAGTGAAGCAGCTAGCTAAGAAGGTATCTGGAGAACAGCAAGTGCAGAGCCTGGCGTTGTCCAGGAGCTGCAGCACAGCAGTGTTTTTGGAAGAGAGGAAGCAGGGGCAGGAGAAGTTCCAGTAGATGCTGAGGTTGGAGGGACGGGGAACTTCCATTACTCAATGTGTTGACCATTAACTAACTAAACCAACATTAAACTAACTGTTAGTTTAACTTCCCTAAAGTGGCTAACTAACTACAGTTAGTGCCATTTTAAGAAGAGTCATGTAAAAGGTTCACCATCACATGAGTACATGGGCCTTATGGGTCCTTATGAGTCTCATGATTCTTGGTTGCTGTGAAGATACATTTTACTCTTACTGAGCAGGTATCTTCAATTTCCAAACAAGTTGGGGAAAAACAGTGAAAAATCAAATTCTATTTTTCCCTCATTGAAATGTAGACTCTATGAACACAAAGCATTTTGCATTTTCTGTTTACTGCTCTGTCTTCAGAAAATAGAAGTGTGAAAAATAAGTATTTGCTGCAAAATGAGTATTTGTTGACAGACTGATCATTTAAGCTTTTAATCAATCTGTATCCCCTCCAGTCTTGCTAAGGTTGAGTTAACTGAAAACATCAACTTGTACAGAATTAAAAGGATGATTTGTGGTAGATATTAATAGACTTTCCTTTATAATCATGAAAATATTTTAAAGAATGAAGGCAGTTAATTAGTCATGTTACAAATTTAGCACTTAAAATCTTGTATTTTCAGGAGTAGCTATCTCTTCTTTTAGTTATCTGCATTTCCCAATTCCTCAGTTATCTGTTCAAATCCAATTTTGTCTATTTAAATGTATATTTCTTGACCACCTTATCTAATGTGCCTTCCTTCCTCTTTCCTGTTATTTTCTATTTTCTTTATTTTTTAAAATTTAATTTTTATTATATTTTCTCATTACCATTTAGCCCCCTCATATCTCCCCCAACTTCATTTTTTTCATATGTGTTATGAGTTGAATTGTGTCCCCCCCAAAATTCTATGTTGAAAGCCTAATCGCTAGTACCTCAGATTGTGACCTTATTTGTAAATAGGATATTTACAGAGATAGCCGAGTTAACATGAGATTATTAGGGTAGGTCCTAGTCCAATATGACTAGGGTCCTTATAAAAAGGGGAAATTTGGACACAGACATAGATATGCATAGAAGGACATGTATGTGGAGAGACACAGGGAGAATGCCAGGTAAGGATGGAGGAGGACTGGAGTGATGCACTGACAAGCCAAGAAATGCCAAGGCTTGCTAGCGAATCACTAGAAGCTAGGAAAAGGCAAGGACATTTCTTCCATTGGTTTCAGAGGAAGTATGGCCCTGCAGGAACTTAATGTTGGATTTCTAGCCTCCAGAACAGTGAGACAATAAATTTCTGTTGCTATAAGTCACCCAGTGGTGGTGTTTCATTGTAGCAGCTCTAGGAAACAAATAATACACTGCTTGATGTGTGATATAACATTTAATTGTTTAATTTCTTACCAAGACCCTAACTTCCATAAAGAAAAGGACATGATCTATTTTGTTTACTTTGGTACCCAGAGTACTTAGAACAGTGCCTGGCACTCAAATATTTGCTAAAAAAATGTAGGGATAACATTTTTTATTTCCCCCTCTTTTCTTTACTACTATTTGTACTTTCTAAAGATAAATCTAATTTCAGGATTAGTGAGATAGACAAAAATTTTAGCAATTGTAAAAGAGTATAGTGGAAAATTTTCCTTTATATTTTATTATGGTTCCCCCCAAAACAAACAAACAAAAAAACAATAACTCTTGTGGTAGGAACAAATTCTCTGGTAGGGGGAGTCTTAAACATCTTTGAGCGTGTCCGGGAAGGAGCTATGCCCAGAGATGGAGACATTGTGTACCCAGGGGAACCTCTGGGGTTCTTAGGATTATTTTATTCTCTGTGTGTGTGTGTCAGCTTCTGGCCTGTTGATTGTGTAACTTGGAGTCCTGGCCATATTGCTCCATTTCCTTCCCCTTTGCTATTACTGACCTCTGCTGTCTCAAAGCAGCACCTTTGCTCACTTCCGATTTCCAGCCTGGAAAACATTCAACAAATCTCATCGCTCTGGAAAATAAAAATACCCAAGGGCTTCAAAGGCCACAGTGACTTGACTATTTACCTCCTGAAATGGCTTCTCAGATTTGGAAGTTCATCTGTGAGAGCGGCACACAGTTCACATGTCTTCAGCCGTCAGCACTGCTGACTGGCAGATGTGGGCTGTGTGTGCTCAAAAGAGAAAAGGAAACTTGATACAGCTTCCGGCTTCTCTCGACCAGACCACCGGATGTGCCTCTTGCAGCAACTTGCTGCAAACTCTAGTTACTGAGGTCACGCTATGACTTTTTCTTTTACACATTAAAAAAATGTGTGCATCGTTACATTAATTCTCACCCTTATCTAATTCAACCACTTCTGGCTAACTCCTGAGAGGAAAAAAGTGTGTTTCTTCATTTAGATGAACAATCTAAATGACTCATGAATAAAACATTTTAAAGATTAATGATCTTAGTGCAGTCCTTCTGATAATGTAGAAGCATGGTAGGCTAAAATAGAATAAAAGTGAAGAATGTGTTCATGCATAAATATCCCTCCTAATTTGTGAGTTTTGCAAAGTCCCATATGTCATGAATCATTAGCCTGTTTTATCTTGATGTTATACAATCATTTCAAAAATAAGACTGTGTAGATGTTGCCACCTACTGTTTGCCTGGAAATATACTGTTATAATTCCCTTTATATAACAACACTCTTTCCTCTAACTGCATTTCTTTTTCTGCAGTAACTCTCGTCATCTTAACTCCTTCCTTTAAAATAATTTATTCACTTACTCTTAATTACTTCATCTACAAGTTTATTATAAGAAATTCTTCCACTCACCTATTGAAAAATTCTGAGGAAATGCCCTAATTTTTCTTGAACCTTCCCCAGTATGTGGACATCATTTTCAGTTTTGCAAAACATACAATATGTATAATTTTTAATGTTCAAAACCCCATTTTTAAAATACATTAGTTTCTAATCAAATTCAAAGAAATTAATATTAACAGATTGCTTTTAATATTCAAATTCAAGATATTTATTAAAAATATCTGCTTTCTTTCCTGTAAATATATTTGTCGGTGGTTGAGTGTCAATTTTTTTTTCTTTTTAAAATTAGGATAGAATACCAATTACATTATTTACCAGTTGGCCTTTTGAATTGTTTGCTTTGTAGTCCTGTGATACGTATGTAGTGTCATTTTAAGTATGTTATTGATTCAAACCAGAAATAAAGGAAAAGTTTTAAAATCTTTGAAACCATATTTTAGGATAATTTAAATGCCCTGAGATAATCTATGATCTGTAGACAAATAACTATGACTAGACTCAGTAATCATCATTATTAAAATCTGTGAACTATTTTACAGTTTATAAATTCCTTTGTATATTTTAGTAAATTTGGGATGAGCCACAATACTATGAATTAGTACAATAATAATTTCCTATTACCGAGAAAGAAAGTAAAACAAAGAAATCAAAGTACATGTTGAGTATTACATGGCCAAAATTACTCTAAACACAGTTCTCTTAACTCCACAGCTTATTAACTTTTTATGTTTTTATGAGCTAGTTTAATTAATCTACATACTTGACTCTTTTTTAGCTTTTGCTTTGAGTGAATAATTTTAAAGTGTTTTAAAATAATTGAGCTCTTCATTTCTAAATGTCTGGGCAGTTCTCTAATAATTGAGGTTGACTGAAATGCTGTTCTGATCCCATAAAGCTGACCCCAACAAGCAGGTCCTGAAATGTTGCCTTTCCTAAGTCCTATATACTGAATACTTGTCTTAGGAGAGAGCAGGTGCTTTAGAACAATAAAAAGTACTACATTTCATTACTATCACTATTTCTACTGCTGCTAACAAATTACCATGAACTGGAGGCTTAAAATCACTAAAAAATATGGCATCACAGCTTCCGTAGGTCAGATGTCCTGACACGATGTCAGTGAGTTCTGTGCTCTAGGTATCACAAGCTGTTGGCTAAGATGAATTTTTTTCCATTGAATTTATTGGAATGACACTGGTTAACAAAATTATACAGGTTTCAGGTGCATAATTCTACAACACATCATCCTGTATGAGGACTCTGGGGAACAATCCACTTCCAAACTTAGGCTATGGGCAGAATTCAGTTCCTTTTTGCTCTAGGAAAGGATGTTCCTATTTCTTTGCTGACAGTTGACTGAGGGCCATTATCAGCTTCCAGAGGCCTCTTGCATTCCTTAGCTTCCCCACTTTCAAAGCCAGTAATGGAAAAATATTTCCCCTTGCCAACCCCTCTCCTGCTTTGAATCTCACTTTCTTGTCTCTAACCTCTAGACACAGGTTTAGAGGATGCACGTGGTTAGGTCCGGCACTCTGGGGTGATTTCTTCATCTTCAGGTCAACTCATTTTGAACCTTAATTACAACACGAAGTTCCTTCTCAGCAACACCTAGATTAGTGTTTGACTGAATAACTGGAGAAGGGGTGTGTGTATACCAAAGTCTAGGAATTTTGGGCCCTTTTTAGAGTTCAGCTGACTGTGTTTGTCAGCTGTGCAGCTACAAGCATTTTCTAATTTGGCCTCTAGTCTCCAGTCTCTGCTTCCATAAATTCACATTACAAAGTGGGCCCCTCAATGCATCTTTCTAAGGCACAATTCTGATTAAATATAATATCTTGCTTAAATTGATAACAAAACAACCAACACTTTGAAAGCCTCTTCTAGCATGTAAGATCTTGGAAAATCAGGATCTGTACCACCAGCTTCTCTCTACCTTCTCTCACACATCATTTAATTGAGAAATTGCCTTTTGTCCTGTGCTCAGTGAGCTCAGTTCTTTCACTTCTCCCACTCTGCCTCACCTTCAAATTTACAAGTACAAATCCCAAATGCTATTTCAAGGATGCATTCTGACACTAACTCCTCCTTTAAAAGTGTCTGCTCTATTTGGTTTTAAAAATCTGTATCTCCAATGTAGTTAGCATGGCACCTTGGGTTAAGGTAATTAATAAATGCGTCCTTGCTTCTAAATGATGGCAACTTCTAGGCCAGATTGAGACTTGGTTCATCCTTGTCTCTCTGCAACGCCCAGGAGTACCATGTAGAGATATGTTTCAAAATATTTGTTGCATCATTAACTAAAAATCAAAATAGAAATCAGAAGTGCCAAGAGTTCATAGGCCTTCACTGGTAATGCTTGATGATATTTCCACATCTTTCAGGTTCAGGTTGCTTGTATTCTTTCTTTTGTGGCTACTATTTTTTAAGATCACTGACTCAGAGCTGCTGCTTTAAGTTAGAACAAGTTCTTCAGTGCTTAGCTAATACTAAGTTATCAATTGATTTAGGTTTTCTTCTATGATAATTATTTTTTATCTCCTGGAGAAAAATGTTTTCTGTTTAAATTTAAGAAAATTTTCAAGAGCTAGAGTCTAGAACTTAGTCTTCTATCTTATTTTGTCATTCACAGAATTAATCTTTTTCTAGTATCAGGTGCATTTCTCTACAAGTCATCCCTTGATTAGTGGACTCTGCTGTATGAGTCATGTGTGACTCAATAATTATTTTGGATTTTTAATGAGTTACCATTTATTTAAATAGGTTTCAGAAGCATGATTAGTCATTGCGAGATTCAGCTTGTACCTTTCCAGTTAGTGACTAGTTAAAAATAAGAACAGAACAGATATTTACTTGGTAACTTTCCAAATCTTCAAAAGATTTTGCTTTATTTATCTAATTTTATTTCATGATGCATGTGTCTCAGTGGCTGTGGAAAACAGTACCTCTTAGAGACATATCTTAGAGACACCTCTAGCTTTTATGACATACTGGAACAAGTCATTTTGGAAACCTGGGGAAAAAAATAAGACCAGTTTTGAAATTCATTTGTAAGGAAAAATGCAAAAAAAAATTTAAGAAACTTTTGAAACGGAACAGTAAGGAAGATTTGCCCCAACAGATATCTGAAGTTACTTTAAATTTGTGGTAAATAATTAGTGTAACAATCGATAAATAGGTCAATAGACTGAAATATGAAATTCACAAACAGACCATTTATGTTTGGAAATTCAGTTTATAAAAAAGACAGTCTTTAATTAAGTGGGGAAAATTATTAAGTAAATGATATTGGACCAGAGATTACTCGTTGGCTTGTTCTTTTCTGCTTCCATAGTAACAGAAGTCATAGTTTCCAGCTGGGAATATAGCTGCCCACAGTAGACAACACTTCCCAGCCTTCCTTGCAGCAAGCTAGCTATGTGATTAATTCCTGATCAATGGGATGTAAGCGTGAGAGTTGTGCTGTGATCTTAAAGTGAAGGGCATGGTTACCATTGCCTTTCCTTCTTCCTACTGGCTGAAACATGGACACATTAACTGCTATCCTGGAGCAATCTTGGCCCATATGGAAAAGTCTTCATTGTGCTAATAAGATAGAAGGAACAGGAACTGCTGACCCTCACTACAAGGCCTGGCTTGACTATCTTTAAATTTTATTTTTGGAGGAAAATAAAAATTTGTTTTGTTTAAGCTTCTATTATTTTAAATTTTCTGTTAGCCTAGATGAACCTCATTCTAGCTGAACCAGATGTAAGACTTGATTATGCACTTAAAAATAAGTTTAAAGTTTAAAAAAAGTAAAAAAAATATAAAAGAACCACTTTATTAAAAACTGTTTAAAGAGAAAACAAGAATTCCCAAACCCAAAGCATGTATTATTATTTTTATTTTTTTAATCCCCACCCAAGGATATGTTTAATCCTCACCAAGTATTTTAGAGAGCGAGGAGGGAAGACACCGAGGGAAACATCGACATGGGAAACATTGATTGGTTGCTTCCTGTACGCACCTGGATTGGGGGATTGAGGGATTGAACCTACAAGCTCTGCTTGGACTCTAACCCTCACCATTTTGGTGTATGAGATGATGCTTCAACCAATGCAGCCACCTGGCCAGAACCCAAGGCATGTATATTTGAGCTTAGTTTTCATCTCTCTACTGCTAATGTAATAAGTCATTAAAGGGGTGTCTATTTATTTTTGTGGGATAATGATGTTGGATCCAAAGTTCATTTGGAAGTTTCTTGATTAGGACCTGGAATATATTTTCCTATAGAAATTAAGTTGTGGCCCAGGCCAGTGTGGCTCAGTTGATTTGAGTATCATCCCACACACTGAAAGGAAAGGTTGCAGGTTCTATTCCTGGTCAGGACATAGCCCTAGGTTGTGGGTTTGATAGCCTATTTGGGTGTATAGGAGGCAACTAGTCAATGTTTCTCTCTCTCCCCTTCCTCTCTCTCTAAAATGCAATGAAAAAATGTCCTCAGGTGAGGATTTAAAAAATTAACAAAAAAAATTAAGTTGTGAATGATGGTTGAGTTCCCTCTGAGACAGTGCTGCAGAGGACAATGGTTGGTTCTGATGAACACGTAAGACTTTGAATTCAAACATTGATAGTAGTATGCATTTCTAGTCTAATATAATTGCATGGCTAAGTTTAAAGTATCCTATGTGTTTATATTATCATAAATATAATTTTTATTTATTGCTCAGCAAAATATAATTAAANGGTTGCAGGTTCTATTCCTGGTCAGGACATAGCCCTAGGTTGTGGGTTTGATCGCCTATTTGGGTGTATAGGAGGCAACTAGTCAATGTTTCTCTCTCTCCCCTTCCTCTCTCTCTAAAATGCAATGAAAAAATGTCCTCAGGTGAGGATTTAAAAAATTAACAAAAAAAATTAAGTTGTGAATGATGGTTGAGTTCCCTCTGAGACAGTGCTGCAGAGGACAATGGTTGGTTCTGATGAACACGTAAGACTTTGAATTCGAACATTGATAGTAGTATGCATTTCTAGTCTAATATAATTGCATGGCTAAGTTTAAAGTATCCTATGTATTTATATTATCATAAATATAATATTTATTGCTCAGCAAAATATAATTAAAAAATTTTAAATTATCTAATTTTATTTCATGATGCATGACACAACGAACCATGTATTATGTATCATGAAATAAAATTAGATAATTAATGCCAAAGTCCTTTGAAAATTTGGAAAGTTATCCAGTAAAAAACAACCCTTTGTTTTCCTTGGGGTTAATTTCAGTTTATCTCTTTCACTTGCTTGTCCTTCTTTGTAGTAATCATCAATTTGACCCTAAACTCTTGATCAATTGTCAGAATCTCTTTTTAATATGTTCAGACCCACCAGGAATTCTTACAAGGCCTGTTATTTTGAAGAATGTTTCCTCAAACATTGAAATTCCTCAAACACGTTTCCTCCTTTGGCCTTGTTCCTAAGCTTTCAGAACTTCTTCCATCTGGAATGGTTTCCCTTGGGCACAGCTGTCATCCTGGGAATTTTCTTCACCTTGCCCATGAGTGGGATACCATTACTTGAACTACGTGACTTCTTGTTTTTTCATTTCCTTTCGTTGTGGTAGAGCACATCCGGTGGTACTAGCTGGACTTCTGAGAAAGAAGGGTGATGATGAAGCATGCATGCTGTGTTTTTTGATATCTTAGTATATTATCTTGATAGTTTGACTGGGTAGATGACTTTAGATTGCCTTTCCTCAGAATGTCAAAAGAACTGGTTTCTTTTCTTTTCTTCTTTTTTAAACATTACAGCTTTGCTATTGAGAAATCCAAGCCACTCTGACTCCTAACCCTTAGTAACTATTTGCATTTTCTACTGCTGTGTACCAAATTCCCACAAAGGTAGAGACTTAAAACAATACTTATTAATTGTCTTACAGCTCTGTAAGTCAGAAGTCAGATTGGGTTCTGCTGGACTCTCTGCTTTTAGGGTCTCACAGCACCAAAATCAATGAGTCAGCCAGGCTGGGCCCTCATACGAAAGTTTTGGGGAAGAGTCTACTTCTAAGGTCTTTCAGATTTTTATCTGTAGGATTTAGGCTCCCATTTTCTTGCTAGTGATCAGCTGGGGTCTACTCACAGAGCTTGTTATGTATCTTCAAGCCAGTAACAGTGCCCTGAATCCGGGGGCTTTCCATCTCTAACTTCCCTTTCTGCCACCAGTCAGATGAAGTTTTCTGCTTTTAAAGGACTGATGAGATTAAATTAAACACACTGGATAATCTCAGTGTTTTAAAATCTGTAATTGGGGATTTTAATTGCATTAGTAAAATCCCTTCATAGTAGTACATAAATTAGTGCTTGATTGAATAACCAGAAGATGGAAATCTTGGGGAGCCTATCTTTAGAATTCTGCCTACCACAGTAACCATTTGTACTTTGCAAAAGACCCCTCCCTCTTCTGGAAGTTCTGAGACACACCCTTCAATGTTTGGTTGAGGAATAGCCTCTTCATCCTATTCCCAGTCATCTGCCGGTTCAAACTTACTACTGCCAGAGCCAGTTTCCATCACAGATTCCACGGAGAGCAACTAAGAGTGTGGAAGGCCTGGCCATTTGTAAATTGAGGAATTCTGAGATGGGTAATCCATTTTCTACATCCATATTTATTCAAGTTACATACTTTTGACTGTTTAGTTTTATAGACATGAAATTCAAAGTGATATGAACTCTTAAATGCCAGATCATACCTCAGGTTGACTAAAATAAGTAAGAATAACAAATATGTGACTGAGAGCCTACTCTTTTATAGAAATTCAGGTTAAAATGTGAATATGACTCAATTAAAAATTGTGCAAGCATACATAATGAATTAGCTTACAGGCTGTTTCTTTTTACTATTCTGTTGGCTTAAAATCATAATTGGCATGTAGTTTCCATTTACTATATTTCTAAGTATGATATAAGTAGGTAAGACATTATTATTACCAGATGGGGTCTGGGCCTGGAGCCGTTCTACCTCAACCCTGCCAGTAGTATGTGGGTTTTTAAATTTTTGTAAAAAAGGTTTCACAACATAAGTCCCGGTGATTTTGAAAGTATATTTATTAAAACTAGAAGGGCTTAAGGTAGAAGCAGCAATAAGAGAGAGAAATTCAGAGAGAAAGGGGCCTTTGAAATAGGTTTAAAGGGTAATCTTGGGACAAGTTGTCACAGCTTGCTGTTCCCCTGGTTGTAAATCTTGTGGGGTTAACTCTTGTAGAAGAAAGAAAGCAGACGTACAAGGCATAGGTGTGCTTTGGTAAGAGTATGCCATGTGCCCTTTTTTGAGGTCTTTTAACTTTCTTTGGTCACCTGGAATCCTAGGGAAGGTCTCAGGGGAGGGTCTTTTTGAAAAAAGATTTTATTGTTTATGCTATTAGAGTTGTCTCACTTTTCCCCCTTTGCCCTCCTCTACCCAGCCCGCACCTGGCTTGCAAACCCATCCCCTCACTGATGTCCATGTCCGTGCATCCTTTGTATATGTTCTTTGACTAATCCCTTAACCTTCTTTCAGTCAGTCCCCACCTTTAAGGGGATGGTCTTAGTAGAATATTTATTAGCTTTTCAGGGGTGTCCTTCAATATGTTTATTCATGGAAAGGTGTGTATAGAGAGACACAGGGATTAATTTGTGGTTAGTTTCACTTTTAAAGAATGTTAACAAGAACCTCATTGAAGAGGGACTAGAAAAAGGCTGTTCTGTCCCAGAATGGTCTGGAATGTGTAAACCATTTGCTCCTAAGTGTCCTTGGTTAGGCAAGATAAAACCTTGTGATTCATTAGCTGACTATAAATTGCTCAAACTATTTGGCCTTGTTCAATTATTTTGTCTCAGTTTCCTTTATCATACTTGTAAAGGAATTTCCCTAATTTCTTACTACCTTGCCTCACTATTACAATTAAAGTAAAGACATCTGAAGTTCTTTATCTTAAACAAATCTTATTATATTAGCAAAATCAAGATGTGAATCTGAAAAGATCTCTTACATGTTTGAGAGGGAGCAATGCTTTAATCAACTAGGAAAAACTTTTAACTCAAAAGAAGGCTGGAGAAACCTAAAGGAATGTAAGAGGCAAAGGAAATTAACTGCAGTGTGTTAAAGGTTGAGAGCTAAGGTGACATCACTGTAAGAAACACACTTGATGAAAAACAAATGAATGCTCTTTGGCACAATCAACCTGATATCGGTCTGGGCCTGAATTTGGCAGGCAAGTAATTCTTTTATTTTTTAAATTTATTTAATCTTTATTATATATATTTTCCATTATCATTTAGTCTCCTCAGTAATTCTGATTCTCAATGCATGGTTCTAATCTAAACCAAAGGATAGTATTAAATCCTATTATTTCTCAAGCGATATTTACTTTTTAAAAATTTTATTGAATTTATTGGGGAAACATTGGTTAATAAAATTATTTATGTTTCAAGTATACAATTGTATAATACCTCATCTGTATATAGTATCGTGTGTTTCACCACCTGAAGTCGTCTTTTTTGTAAACATTTATCCCCTCTTCTCCCTCTTCTGCCTTCCCCTAAACCCGCTTTCCTCTGGTAATCACATACTATTGTCTGTGTCTACGAGTTTTTAATAAATTTAACCAAGGGTGTAAAACACCTTCTTAGAAAATTGTAAAACACTGAAGAAAGAAACCGAAGAAGATACAAATTACTGGAAGCATACGTATACTCATGGATGCTCATGGATAGGAAGAATTACTGTCATTAAAATGTCCACAGTACACAAAGCAATCTATAGATTCAGTGTAATTCCTATCAAAATACCAATGGTTCACTTCACAGAGCTAAAACAAATATTCCAAAAATTTATATGGAACCACAAGAGACCCTGAATAGCCATAGCAATCTTGATACAGGAGCACAAATTTGGAGGAATCACTCTACCTGATATCAAACTGGACTGCAAAGCCATAGTAATCAGAACAACCCTTTACTTGCATAAAACCAGATATATACATTAATGGAACATGATAGAGCCCAGAAATAAACCCACACCTTAAGGGTCAATTAATATTTGACAAAGAAGGCAAGAAATACAATGGGGCAAAAGTAACTTATTCAATAAATGGTGCTGGAAAAATTGGACAGATATATGCAAAAAAAGAAACTAGACTATCTTCTTATGTCATACATAAGAATAAACTCCTAATGGATTACAGACTTAAATGTGGGACTTGAAACCATAAAAATCCTTGAAGAAAGCACAGTCAGTAAAATCTTGAACATTTCTGGGACTTCCGCCAAGACGGAGGCATAGGTGGAAACACTGCCTTCTCCTACAACCAAGTTTGAACACAACAAAGGTTTGGAGAACTAGGACACACCCAAAGACCAGAAAACGGAATTATACGGAAGTCCGACAGCTATGAACTGTTCAACGGGGATGGTAAGAGAGGTGGAGCCAGCAGCGGAGCTGGGTCAGGCAGGACAGATCCCCTGACCTAGGCGAGCAGGCAGCCCGGAACCAGTCGGGGTGTGGGGCAGACTGACTGCTGTCGCACATTCCCGCACAGTGAGATGGACCACACACGCCCCAGGGGGCGAACCCAGTGATGGAGGGCTGACAGCGGTGGCACACTCGCGTGCAGTGGAACGAAACACGTGGGCCTGGTGACGGTGGTGGCTGCGGCGCCGGGGCCGCGGCAGCAGGTGGCAGACGGGAAGCCATTGTCCCTCTTTGACCCCGCCCCCACATACAACATCACAACCCAGCGACTTAGTTGCCCTGTTCCAGTGAACACTTTAGGGCTCTGATCCTGCTATGGAACAGGCACGAACAGCCCAAAAGATGGTGCAAGAAGAGCTCAAAGTCCCAGAGCCAATAACTCTAAGCGACCGAGAAATTGCCAGCCTCTCAGAAGCACAATTCAGGACACTATTTATCAGGATGCTCACAGAACTCATTGATTATAGTCACAAATTAGAGGAACATATGAAGGCTAAACTAATTGAAATGAAGGGAGATGCACAGGAAACCAATAGTGATGGAAAGGAAACTGGGACTCAAATCAATGGAATGGACCAGAAGGAAGAACAAAACATCCCACCAGAAAGGAATGAAGAAATGAGAATTCAAAAAAATGAGGAGAGGCTTAGGAACCTCCAGGACATCTTTAAACGTTCCAACATCCGGATTATAGGGGTACCAGAAGGGGGAAAGAAACAGCCACGAGTGGAAAACTTATTTGAACAAATAATAAAGGAGAACTTCCCCAGTCTGGCAAAGGAAATAGACTTCCAGGAAATCCAGGAAGCTCAGAGAGTCCCAAAGAAGTTGGACCCAAGAAGGAACACACCAAGGCACATCATAATTACATTAGCCAAGACTAAAATGAAGGAGAGAATCCTAGAAGCAGCAAGGGATAAGGGGACAGTCACCTACAAAGGAGTACCCATCAGACTGTCAGCGGATTTCTCAAAAGAGACCTTACAGGCAAGAAGGGGCTGGAAAGAAGTATTCCAAGTCATGAAATCCAAAGACCTACAGCCAAGATTGCTTTATCCAGCAAAGCTTTCATTTAGAATGGAAGGGCAGATAAAGTGCTTCTCAGATAAGGTCAAGTTCAAAGAGTTCATCATCACCAAGCCCTTATTATATGAAATGCTAAAGGGACGTATATAAGAAAAAGAAGATGAAAAATATGAACAGTGAAAGGACAGGAAACACGCAATTATTAACAACCACACCTAAAACAAAAGCAAACCAAGAGGACAGCTAGATCAGGAGTGGAACCATAGAAATGAAGAACACATGGAGGGTTAGAAACAGGGGAGTGGGAGGAGGAGAAGGGGGGAGAAGGCACAGAAGATAGCATAGATGGTAGGTAGTAAATAGATAGGGGGGAGGGCGAGAATAGTGGGGGAAATATAGAATCTAAAGAACTTGAGACACATGGTTATAAACTAAGGGGGGGAGAATGGTAGGGGAGGGAGTGTGTAGGTGGAGGGGAATGAAGGGGGGGAATAGAACAACTGTAATGGTATAATCAATAAAATATATTAAAAAAATCTTGAACATTTCTCATAGCAGTATTTTTTCTGATACATCTCCTAGACAAGGGAAACAAAAGAAAATATAAACAAATGGGAGTACATCAAACTAAAAAGGTTTTGCATAGCAAAGAAACCATCAACAAAATGAAAAGAAAACCCACTGAATGAGACAACTTATTCACCAATAATACATCTGATAAGAGGTTACTATCCAAAATTTATAAAGGACTTACCCAACTCAATACCAAAACAAACAAAGAAATCCCCAAACAATCAAGTGATATTTTAAAAAGCCGATTACCACACTTCCCTATATAAAATAATATTTCAGGGTCTCTAATGAGATCTCAATAAGAGCAATTTTCTGTTTGGCAGTTCTTGGCCATTAACATTGATGTTCAGTTTGTTGACTGAATTAAAAATAGATATATGCATATCTATAATGGTCTAATATTTTTCTTAGACCTTAAGCACAGCTATTTTCTGTATACTTCTTGTCACATACATCATGTTTATTGAATAATAAAATATGCCATGCTATTTCAACCCTCTTTTGACTATTTAAAATAATCTCTTATATGTCAATAGGTAAATACTAAAATTTTAATTGAAAAACACTATTGCTAGTATTCCTAGGACTGAACTAATTCTGTAGTTACCTAAATGAGTGTCATTAGTTGTGGTTCTTAGTGACTGAAATCAACTCTGATTGACACAAGCAGGAAATGAACCTCTAAAGACATTGGATGTCTTGCAGAGTCATCAGGGGAGTTGAAACTGGCCTCAGGAAATGGAGGGCAACAGACTGAACTATAGGTAAAAGCATGGCATGGACCTGGCCCTACAAGGATATTCCATCACTGAGTACTGGGTGATGTAGCTTGCTTCCCCACATCACCCCACCAGACCCTGCCACTTCTGCTTCTGGAAACTGAATTTTTCAGCCACTGCTATCACATCCAAAAAAAGAAAACTTCCCCATCCCTGCTCTTTTGCATCAATAGATTTTGATTGATTGCTCTGTCTGGCTGAGCAGAAGACAAATACCTATTCCTAGATAAGGTGCACATGGGTTGACTGCAGGTGTTAAGAATGTAAGAATGATATTGTTCAGCTTACATAGTGAGAGTCAGTATGTAAGACACTCCAAGACTCTCAGAATACGCATCTCCCCTCACGCTCAAACACAAGAAGGGGTTTAGATGCTAGGCAGTAAACAAAATAAAAGAAAATAAAATGCTACCTCATAATAAGGGGTTATGAGTAAAAAGAGCTCATCATAAATCTAATTGAATTGATAAAGCAAGTAGCAAATTGGATATTTGTATTTTTAATACTCATTGATAATGAAATTTAAAATGATCCAGTTTTCATCACTTTTCTAAAAATTAAATTACTATGTAGGATCTTGCACCATGTTCTGCGATATCTTGGTGTTTCCTTTTTCTTTTGGGTTCTTGAAAAATAATTGGGCCACAGAGAGGGCCGGAAGAGCAGATAGTTGCTATCTAAAGGCTCCGCCATCACCCCCGTCATCTCTGTCACGGTTATGTAACAGTACCCAGAATGCTGCCGTATGTATTGTTTTGAGATAATTTTGAACTTATGGAAGGGTTTCAATAACAGTAGGGTTCCAGCATGCTTCCCTCCAAGTTTCCTTTTATGTTAACGTCTTACATAATCACAGAACATTTATCAAAATTAAGAAATTAATCTTAGCATAATACTATTAAGTAGTTTTTCCTCTAATGTTCTTTTTCTGTTTTAAATCCCATATCGCATTTAAGAATGTCATTATTTTTTAAAATTATTATTAGTTTAGATACTCTACTCTCAGAAACTTTGCAATTCTTACCTGGGC
Organism: Sturnira hondurensis; assembly: GCF_014824575.4. Classification (NCBI taxonomy): domain Eukaryota; kingdom Metazoa; phylum Chordata; class Mammalia; order Chiroptera; family Phyllostomidae; genus Sturnira; species Sturnira hondurensis. The sequence continues at coordinate 992,505 of NW_028081539.1, forward strand.
AAATCAGTAAGATAAGTACTTAGTGGAAATTACTTTATAAAATCAAATTCCTATTATAACAATTATAGCATGGGAGTTGAGGACACAGAAAACTTAAATAGCACAAGGAATATAAATGAGGGTAACGTGGGTGGGTGTTCCTTTCTCTAGTATTTTACAGAATCACAGAATATTAAAGTTAGATGGAACCTGAGAGATCATCTTGCCCCAAACCTCATTTTGCATGTGAAAAAAGTGAGATCGAGAAAATTAGGCGATTTGCCCTTAAGGAGTGAATTTTCATTTAGAACTCAGGTTGCACTACCACAGCTGTTCTCAGTGTGGTCCCCCAGAGATCCCAGATCCTTTGAGGAGGTGGTGTGGCCAAATTATTTTTATAATAGCAAGAAGACATTATTTGCCTTTTTCACTTTCATTCTTTAATGAGTATACAGTGGAGTTTTCCAGAGCCTGTGTATTGTCATGTGGTTTTACAAAAGCAGATATGAAATTCTAGTGGTTTTCTATTTCTAGACAGTAAAAAAATTGTAAAATTGAAATGGCATCAAGTTGCTATTACTTTTTTTACATTTAAAAAATGTAGGTGTTTTTCTTTTAAACATATTTATGTTAGCATGTACTATGTTTATTATTATTCTGTTTTAAAATATGGCAAATATTGATAGAACTCACATAAATAAAAGGTTTTGGGTTCCCAATAGTTTTTAAGCCCTGTTCCAGTAACAAGAATGATGTCATCAGTTAAGGGAAGGACATACAGACAATACCTACATCAAATCTGTTAAATTAATGATGTGTCACCCCCTTCTTTTCATATATATATATATATATCTGGCTATTTTGGAACAATATTTAATTCATTGTATGTGAGTGCAAACTCCTTATATGCCATGGAACTCAGAATTTTGTGCTTTCATAGTCATGATTGGATTTCTTTAACTTTATGACGTTTCTGCGAAATACACTAATGCTTGTAGATATGTGCCAATAATTAAAATGCTAAATTAAAGTGCCTGGAACTAGGTTTTATTTTATTAACTCTGCATAATTGTGATGTACATGTTTCAAGGAGTTACATTGTTTTCTATATGCTGCTTAATTAATGAAGTCTCTTGCAGATTAATCAATTGCAGATGACAGGAGAAATTCCCCTTCCAGAACAAGTGAAAAGAACAAAAAAAAAACCCCAACCCCCTCCCAAAACCCCCAAACAAAAAACAGCTTTTCATACTCTCTGCCAATGTGTATTTCTGCTTATCCACCAATTCAGGGATACTCTACTCAGGCCTACCCAAGCTTTATTATATATATTTTTTCAATCATGTGTTTTAAATGTCAATCCTATAAACAGATCTACTGTTTCCTTAGAAAATGAGCTGTTTCCAGGCAGAACTGCGGAGAGGTGGGTCCTGGGGGAGTGGAGGGGACATCCAGGAACTTTTGTTATTAACAGCTCCGGAACTACTAGGAGAGTCCAAATGTTACTCTTCACAATTTTTTTGGCCACATTCTCTTCAATAAAGGGTGTCTGTTGCAGTCTTCTGTACTCAGTCACAACTGAGTACATATGAAAGAGAAGCAAACCCATGCGGCTTCTAGAACAAGCACACATCTGGAGGAAGACTAATCGGAAGTATCCTTCTCTCACTGTTGTCATGGCCTTCAAACACAGTTCTGTGATTGATGGAGGTGGTGAGAAAGACTCTTCTTTTCTATGGACTTATTTTCACAAATCAGCTATTCCCGTAGTCCCATTGGGCATGTTTTATCCTATTTCTTTAGCAGTCAGTGCTGGGAAGGGAAGAACTTTTCATCTTATACATTGCTTTGTGACATGTAATATGCATAAACATAAAATAAAACCAGAGTCATTGTGATTTTATCTTCTACCACTGTTTCTCCCACAATGAAAGAATAAGTTTAATCTTTTACTTAATTTGCATTCTTTGCTCCTCCAATCCTGTTAAATGATTCATCAGAAGGCAGTAACTTACTGGTAAACAACATACTGTTTCCCCTTGTTGGTACTTAGTACACTTTAGCTTGTGCAATCTGTTCTCATAAAATGAATCTCATCATTCTTTAATCATTTTAGTCATTCTTTTTTGGATCCATTCAATTAGATTACGTATTTTGGCAAGAGAAGTACTTGAGTTGAACAGTCTTCCCATATGTTAACTTAGAAGAGTGGAAGGGAAAAGACTCGGACCTTATATTCATGGCTCAATCATTTTAACAGATACAGCCTCAATATGGTGGGTATAGAACAAATGCTTGTGAATGAGAAGTGTTGGATATGCATTTATTGACAAGATACTTCTTCCCCCCAACTTCTAAGCCCTTTATTAACCTTGGTTTCTTGAAAATTAATTTTAAATAACAGTAAGTCTTTTAATGTAGCTCATGTTGATATCTGGATTGGGTAATACACCATATGTCTAAGGACAGCAAATGATTCTAGTAACTGCCTGTGCAGTTGTTTTATGATACAGCTGTTAGCCATGCATGTACCTAACCAGCAACATAAACAATATGAATAAAGCAATGAATGTACTAGGAAAGCAGCAAAAATTTTCCAAAAAGACATTAAATATATGCACATAAATATATGTAAGTAACATAATTGGCTTTATTATACATACAATTTGTTTCTGTCTTAAAACTTTAAGAGTAAAATTTAACATTTTATACATTTTTAATATAATAAAATTCTCTGATTAAAATTACAATTGTTCTACAATATTTATTTGATTTCTTGACCTTACATAGCACATTTTCAATCAATATTTTAAAGAACAAACCATAAATCACCCTAAAGAAAAGAATGTATAAACCTCACAAAAGACACAAAGCGTATCAGAAGGAAGGAAATTGTGTTAAGCAAATAGCATGTATTCTTTTTGCTGACTTTAAACAGAATATGAGGCAATGTATTAAATAAGAATTCTACCAGGAATAGGAATGCAGTTGAAAGAAAAATTTTTTAGAGAATAAACTTGTTTATTTTTTAATATACTTTATTGATTATGCTATTATAGTTGTCCCATTTCCTCCTTTTATTACCCTCCACCCTGTGCACCTCCTCCCACCTGCATTCCCCCCCTTTAGTTCATGTCCATGGGTCATACATATATATAAGTTCTTTGGCATCTATATTTCCTGTACTATTCTTACCCTCCCCCTATTTTCTACCTACCATCTTTGCTACTTATTCTCTGTACCTTTACCCTCCTCTCTCCCCTTCCCACTCCTCTGTTGATAACCCTCCATGTGATCTCCATTTCTGTGCTTCTGTTCCTGTTCTAGTTTGCTTAGCTTGTTTTTGTTTTAGGTGTGGTTGTTAATAATTGTGAGTTTGCTGTCATTTTACTATACTTGTTTTTTATCTTCTTTTTCTTAGATAATTCCCTTTAACATTTCGTATAATAAGGGATTGGTGATGATGAACTCCTTGAACTTGACCTTATCTGGGAAGCACTTTATTTGCCCTACCATTCTAAATGAAAGCTTTGCTGGATAGAGCAATCTTGGCTGTAGGTCTTTGGATTTCATGACTTGGAATACTTCTTGCCAGCCCCTTCTTGCCTGTAAGGTCTCTTTTGAGGAATCCATTGACAGTCTGATGGGAACTCCTTTGTAGGTGACTGTCCCCTTATCTCTTGCTGCTTCTAGAATTCTCTCCTTCATTTTAATCTTGGGTAATGTAATTATGATGTGCCTTGGTGTGTTCCTCCTTGGGCCCAATTTCTTTGAGACTCTCTGAGCTTTCTGGACTTCATGGAATTCTATTTCCTTTGCCAGATTGGGGAAGTTCTCCTTCATTATTTGTTCAAATAAGTTTTCTTGTTCTTCTTCTTCCCCTTCTGGTACCCCTATATTTCGGATGTTGGAATGCTTAAAGATGTTGTGGAGGTCTCTAAGCCTCTCCTCATTTTTTTAAATTCTTGTTTCTTCATTCTATTCTGGTTGAATGTTTATTTCTTCCTTCTGTTCCAAATTATTGATTTGAGTCCTGGATTCCTTCCCATCACTATTGGATCTTTGTATATTTTCCTTATTTTACTTAGCATAGCCTTCATTTCTTCATCTAATTTATGACCATATTCAACCAATTCTGTGAGTATTCTGATTACCAGTGTTTTGAACTCTGCATCTGATAGATTGGCTATCTCTTCATCACTTAGTTATATTTGCTGTGGAGATTTGATCTGTTCTTTCTCTTGGGCCATTTTTTTCCCCTCTCGACATGCCTGTTATGTAGTAAGGGGCAGAGTCTTAGCTGTTCACCAGGGCAGGGCAACTCACATCAGTGCGTTGTGATGCTGTATGCAGGGGAGAGGTCCGAGAGGGAACAGTGCCGCTTACTCCACTCTCTGCCAGTTTTCAGTCACTTCCCTCGCTACCCACAATCAAATCTGTCCCTTCTGGTGCAGATTCCCAGTGGGTGGGCTTGTGTACATTCTAGGACCCTGTGGGTCTCTCCAATGAACTCTCCTGTGAGGCCGGGAGTTTCTTCCACAGCTGCCGCAATCCCCACAGGTGTTTTCAGTCAGACATATGGGGCTTTATTTCCCTCCACTGGAACCCTGGGTTGTGTGGTCTGTCTCATTCCCCAGTTGTTCCTCCCAGTTTATCTGCACGGGAATGTGGGACTGCCCAGTCTGCAATCCACCAGCTGCAGCCTTGTTGTGAGTTCTCTCTGCCCCAGTTTCCTGTCTCCACCCCTCCTACCTGTCTGGATGAATGTTTCTTCTTTAACTCTTTGGTTGTCAGACTTCCATACAGTTCAATTTTCTGTTAGTTCTGCTTGTTTTTTGTTTCTAAATTTGTTGTTGTTCTTCTTTTGGTTGTGCAAGGAGGCACAGTACCTACATCTCCATCTTGGCTGGAAGAAAAGAAACTTTTTATTTACTTTCCAAGAAAGGAGAGGGGCATGGTGTGGAAAGATACACCAGCCTTTGGAAGGAGATATTTTTTAAAAAACAAATTTAATTTTATTCATGATTTTCTTTAAATATTTTATACTTATTTTAAAGTGGTATATAATATGTATAGGACATGTTACATACTTTTATATAAAAAAGAAAAACAGAAAATCTCATAATGGAGATTACAAAGTATAAATGAATATATTTGTTGATCAAATGATCTCTATCAGAGGTTGGCCACCTTGCCCCTGGGTTAGTCTGCTGCCTGTTTTTGCAAAGAAAGTTTCCTTGAAACACAGCCACAGTAATTTGTTTACATATTGTCTACGGCTGCTGTCATGCCATGCCAAGTTAAGTACTTGCAATAGAGATCATGTGAATCATAGAGCTTAAAATATTTATTATATGGCCTTTACAAAAAAAGTTTGATTTTTTTATTAAATAACTCTGTTTCTCTTTGTTTAAAATAATTAATTTAAAGATTTTATTCATTTATTTCTAGAGAGAAGGGAAGGAAGGGAGAAAGAGAGAGAGAGGAACATCAATGTGTGAGAGATCCATCGATTAGTTACCTCTCATAAACCCCCAGCTGAGGACTTGGCACCTGGCCTGCAACCCAGGCATGTGTCCTGAATGGGAATCAAACCAGTGACCTTTGGGTTCACAGGCCGACTCTCAATCCACTGAGGTACACCAGCCAGGGCTATTTGTTTATTTTTATTTTTATTTTTAAGGGGTATTTTTATTTATTTATTTGTTAAGATTTTATTTATTTTTTTTAGAGAGGGGGGGAGGGAGAAAGAGAGAGAATCATCAGTGTGTGGTTGCCTCTCATGTGGCCCCCACTGGGGACCTGTCCTGCAACCCAGGCATGTGCCCTTACTGGGAATCGAACTGGTGACCCTTTGGTTCACAGCCTGAGCTCAATCCACTGAGCTACACCAGTCAGGGCCTATTTTGTTTATTTTTTAAATTAAAAAAATTTAATTATAGTTGACACTTGATATTATGTTAGTTTCAGTGTACAGTGTACTGGTTAGACATTTATATAACTGCAAAGTGATCCTCTGTTAAGTCTAGTACCCACCTGGCACCATACATATTTATTACAATATTATTGACTATATTCTCTATATATCCATGTGATTATTTTGAACTATTAATTTGTAGTGCTTAATCACTTCACTTTTTTCACCATCCTCCTACCACCTCTTCCATATGACAGTCATCAACTTGTTCTCTGTATCTATGAGTTTGTTTCTGTCTTGTTTGTTCATTCACTTATTTTCTTTTAGATTCCACCTATAAATGAAATAATATGGTATTTGTCTTTGTCTGACTTGTTCACCTAGCATAATACCCTCTAGGTCCATTCGTGTTACAAATAGTAAGATTTCTTTCTTTTTTTTTTTGTGGTACATTGTATATATGTACCAGATCTTTATCCAATCATCTATTGATGGACAGTTAGATTACTTCCATGTCTTGGCTATTGTAAATAATGCAGTAATGAATTAGGGGTACATATATCTTTTTTAATTCATGTTTTAAATTTCTTTGGATAAATACCCAGAAGTGGGATCGATGGGTCATGTGGTAGTTCTAGTTTTAATTATTTGAGGAACATCCATACTGTTTTTCATAGTGGCTGTAGAAATCCGCAGTTCCATTAGCAGTGCATGAGGGTTCCCTTCTCTCAGATTTATCTTAAATTCGCATGTGCATGTTAATTATCTTTCAATAATTTCTTTTAAACATTCTTCTACCTTCAAAGGTTTTTCTTTCTGTTGTAAAAATCGAGAAAAAATGTCCAGTTGGCAATTTCTGAAAAAGATGAGACAAAAAATGTGAACTACCTCTTGGTCTCAAATTCTGTGTACATTCCATTCTGAAGTTTTTCTTCTTTACTCAGACCTTTAGGTATCACTTACCTTTTACAGATGAAGGACCATCACTGCCTTTACCTAAAGTCTTCAGAATTTAAGAATACAAAATATATGATCTCAAAGATGACCTCTAAAAACTAAAAACTACTTGTGTGCTCCAAAATAGATTGACAATTTGATTTTGTTGCAAGTAGCCAAATAAATTTCACATTCAGACCAGACAATTTTAGACCAAGAAGTAAGAGCAACAGAGTTTCCTTAACCTGTGTGGCATCAGACAGGCTTTCAAATGCAAAGGGACAGGGTAATTGAAGTTCCCTCACTTTATTTATGTACATATTTATGTTTTCTTAAGGGCTGCATTTTTTAAAAGTAGGAATTCCCTCCTATCTTTCCCTGCAGGTTGAAAGTGTGGACTTTGTCCAGCCTACTGGACCTTATTTTGCCCTTTACTGGGTAAGGGCTTCAGCAAGACACTTAAGGTTTCTGTATCTCAGGCAGTCAGTCTGTGAAATGGAAGAAGAAATAGTAGTAATTCAGTGTTTTTCTAGAGGTTACATGAGTTAGTATCTGTAAAGCACTTAGAAGTTCACCTGTATACAGTAAGAACTATAGAAGTAGTTCTACTTTGTCTACTACAAAAATGTAGCACTGTTAAATATTTGTAAATTTTGTAAAGCTTTTGTTGTAATTACAAACTTTTACAACTGGAATATGGGAAATAGTGAGGACACTTCAGCTTTATCCAGGACACAGTTCCAAAGAGAAGAGATTGATACACATTGTGTTGGCACAAGGACTTTCACTGAAGAAGCTCAATTAGCAAGCCAAAGAAAGGGGTATTTTTTATAAATTTTTTAAAATGTTCAGTTTTATTACAAGAGTAATTTTAAAACACCACAAAACATATCGAAAAGCATAATGAAAAAGGTCATTAAGTGTTGGAACCCACTGTGTAGTGTATTCTGTCTATGATGGCACTCCCCACTGTTACTTTTGCATGCCTACCTTCTCCTTCCACTCTCCCCCAAACTCCAACCCACTAGCACCAAGGAAGAACTATGTATATGCTATCTGTAAGCACATAGTTGGCAACAATGCAGGGTGAGGCCAAAGGAAAGCTAGGGGCAAAGAGAGAACTCCTACTCCACTTTAGGTAACCCAACCTCAGGTGTGGAAACTAAAAAAATGTTCTCTGATCCCATGGCCCAGAGGACAACCACAGTTAACATTTGGGTGGATAAATATATGCATAGATATGAGACTCTGGACAAGATGGAAGTGTAGGTAGATACACGTTGCCCCCTCACACAACCAAAAGAAGGACAATAACTAATTTAAAAACAAAAAATAACCAGAATTGCAAGAAAATAGAACTGTATGGAAGTCTAAAAACCAAGGAGTTGAAGAAACATTCATTCAGACTGGTAGGAGGGATGGAGAGGACACATGGCAAGGTGGTGGCTGGAGGACTGGGCAGTTCCATATTTGTGTGCAGAAAAACCAGGAGGAACAATTAGGGAGAGAGACAGACCACACAACCCAGGGTTCCAATGTGGGGAAATAAAGCTGTAAAACCTCTGGCCATAAAAACCTGTGGGAGAAACAGAGGTGAGAGAAACTTTCAACCTCACAGGAAGGTTTGTTAGAGAGACCCACAGGATCCTAGAATGTACACAAACCCACCCACCCAGGAATCAGCACCAGAAGGGCCAAATTTACTTGTGGGTAGTAGAAGAAGTGACTGAAAGCTGCCTGAGAGATGAGTAAGTGGCATTGTTCCCTCTTGGACCCCTCCCCAACATACAGCACCACAATGCAGTGAAGTGGGTTGCCCTGCCCTAATTAATACCTAAGACTCCATCCCTTACATCATAATAGGCACTAGGAGACAAAGAAATAAGGCCCAAATGAAAGAACAGATTCTCAAAACTCCAAAAATAGAGCTAAGAAATGAAGAGATAGCCAACCTATCAGATGCAGAGTTCAAAGCACTGGTAATCAAGATGCTCACAGAAATGCTTGAGTATGGTCACAAAATGAAGGAAAATGTGAAGGCTATGTAAAGTGAAATAGTAGTTAAGTAAAAAAAACAAACAAACAAAAAAGAAAATGGAGAATAAATATATGAATGTGTTCTTGGAATAAAAACAAATCTAAGCTAGAAAAAAAAAAGAAAAATATACAGGGGAACCACCAGTAAAGGGAAGAAAACTAGTACTCAGATTAACAATTTGGAACAGAAGGTAGAAATAAACATTCAACCAGAACAGAATGAAGAAGCAAGAATTCAAAAAGAATGAGGAGAGGCTCAGGAACCTCTGGACAATTTTACATTTCAACATCTGAATCACAAGGTGCCAGAAAGAGAAGAGGAAGAGCAAGAAATTGAAAACTTATCTGAAAAAATAATGGAGAACTTCCCCAATCTGGCAAATAGACTTCCATGAAGTCTAGGAAGCTCAGAGAGTCCCAAAGAATTTGGACTCAAGGAAGCACACACCAAGGCATATCATAATTACATTACCCATGATCAAAGATAAAGAGAGAACCTTCTAAGCAGCAAGAGAAAAGGAGACAGTTACCTATAAAGAAGTTCTCATAAGGCTATCAGCTGATTTCTCAAAAGAAACCTTACAGGCAAGAAGGTGCTGGAAAGAAGTATTCAAAGTCATGAAAGGCAAGGACCTACATCCAAGATTACTGTATCCAGTAAGGCTGTCATTTAGAATGGAAGGGCAGATAAAGTGCTTCCCAGATAAGATGAAGTTAAAAGAGTTCACCCCTGGCTGGTGTTAGCTCAGTGGATTGAGTGCAGGCCTGTGAACCACACGATTGCGGTTCGATTCCCAGTCAGGGCACATGCCTGGGTTGCAGGCCAGTTCCCAGCAGGGGACTCATGAGAGGCAACCATACATTGATATTTCTCTCCTTCTTTCCTTCCCTTCCTCTCTAAAGATAGATAAATAAAAAATCCTAAAAAAAAGAGTTCATCATCAACAAGCCCTTATTATATGAAATGTTAAATGGACTTATCTAAGAAAAAGAAGATAAAAAATGTGACCTGTAAAATGACAACACACTCACAACTATCAACAAATGAACCTAAAAGAAAAGACAAACAATGAAAACCAAAACTAAGCAAACAACTAGAACAGGAACAGAACCAGAGGAATGGGCATCATGAGGAAAGATTTCAGTGGGGAGGGGGAAGGGAGGAAGAGTGGGGGAAAAGTACAGGGAAGAAGAAGCATAACTGGTAGGCATAAAATAGATGGGGAGAGATAAAAATGGCATAGGAAGCAGAGAACTCAAAGAACTTATATGTACAACCCATGGACATCAACTAAGGAATGGGGGGTGGAGGGTTGGGAGGTGCATGGTGGAGGGGGGAAAAAGGAGGAAAAACTGGGAAAACTGTAATAACATAATCAATAAAATATACTTAAAAATAAAGTATATTTGCTTAATAAATAAATACTATTTTAAAGTTTGTGATGCCATCAGAAATTTATTTATTTGTGATATAACATAAACCATGCCAATGGACATGAAATATATACCATTTAGATGATCATTCGCCATCCTCTGTAACAGCCAGTACACAATGGAAACCACTTTTTCAAATGAGCTGAGGCCTTGTTGCTCTAGTGTCTAATATCCTTATTGGATTTTTGTGTGTGTTCAGTTTGTGAATCATTCTTCATAGATCACCCGTAGAATCATTTTTAACAAACCTGAAACAGGCATAAATAATATAGGTTACCTTCTGAAATCAGCAATTTAGTCAGAGAACACTTAAGTATTTGGTATATAAAACATGTGATATAATCTTCCAAAACTCAATGAAGAAGAAGTAGAAAGCCTGAACAGACCAATAACAGCAAATGAAATTGAAGCAGTAATCAAAAAACTCCCATCACACAAAAGCCCCGGACCAGATGGTTTCACAGGAGAATTCTACAAAGCGTTTAAGGAAGAGCTAACCCCTATTCTTCACAGACTATTCCAAAAAATCCAAAATGATGGGAAACTCCCAAACTCTTTTTATGAAGCGAGCATTATCCTAATTCCAAAACCAGAGAGAGACACAACAAAGAAAGAAAATTACAGGCCAATATCACTGATGAACATAGATGCTAAAATCCTCAACAAAATATTGGCAAATCGCATCCAACAATACATCAAAAAGATCATACACCATGACCAAGTGGGATTCATCCCAGGGATGCAAGGATGGTTCAATATCCGCAAATCAGTAAATGTAATACACCACATAAACAAAAGCAAGGACAAAAACCACATGGTCATATCAATAGACGCGGAAAAAGCTTTTGATAAGGTACAACACCCATTTATGATAAAGGTACTCAGCAAAGTGGGAATAGAGGGAGCATTCCTCAATATAATAAAGGCCATATATGAAAGACCTACAGCCAACATCATACTGAATGGGCAAAAACTGAAAGCTTTTCCACTAAGATCAGGAACAAGACAAGGTTGTCCACTTTCACCACTTCTATTTAATATAGTATTGGAAGTTCTAGCCACAGCAATCAGACAAGAAAAGGAAATAAAAGGCATCCAAATCGGAAAGGAGGAAACAAAACTGTCACTGTTTGCAGATGACATGATAGTGTACATGGAAAATCCTATAGACTCTACCAAAAAACTGCTGGAACTAATAAATGAATTTGGCAAAACAGCGGGATACAAAGTCAATATCCAGAAATCAAAGGCATTTCTGTATACTAACAATGAATCAGCAGAAGCAGAAATCAAGAAAAAAATCCCATTCGATATAGCAAAAAGAAAAATAAAATATCTGGGAATAAATCTAACCAAGGAGGTTAAAGACCTGTATGCAGAAAATTACACAACACTGAAGACAGAAATCAAGGAAGACACAAACAAATGGAGACGTATACCGTGTTCATGGATTGGAAGAATTAACATCATCAAAATGTCCATACTACCCAAAGCAATTTACAGATTCAATGCAATACCTATTAAAGTACCAATGGCATATTTCACAGACATAGAACAAACACTTCAAAAATTTATATGGAACCATAAAAGACCCCGAATAGCAGCTGCAATGTTAAGAAAGAAGAACAAAGTAGGAGGGATCACAATACCTGATATCAAACTGTATTACAAGGCCACTGTAATCAAAACAGCCTGGTACTGGCATAAAAACAGGCACATAGACCAATGGAACAGAATAGAGAGCCCAGAAATAAACCCAAATCTCTACAGTCAATTAATATTCGACAAAGGGGGCAGTATCATAAAATGGGGTAAAGATAGCCTCTTCAACAAATGGTGTTGGGAGAACTGGACAGCTACATGCAAAAAAATGAAACTCGAGCACCAACTTACATCATACACCAAAATAAATTCAAGGTGGATAAAAGACTTAAATATAAGCCATGACACCATTAAAGTCCTAGAGGAGAACATTGGCAGGAAAATCTCAGATATTTCACGCAGCAACATTTTTACTGATATGTCCCCTAGAGCAAGGACTATAAAGGAAAGAATAAACAAATGGGATCTCATCAAAATAAAAAGCTTCTGCGCAGCTAAAGAAAACAGCATTAAAATAAAAAGACAACCAACTGTATGGGAAAACATATTTGCCAATGATACCTCAGACAAAGGTTTAATCTCCAAAATATACAAAGAACTCACACGACTTCACTCTAAGAAGACAACTAACCCAATTAAAAAATGGGGAAAGGACTTGAACAGACACTTCTGCAAGGAGGACATACAGAGGATCCAGAGACACATGAAAAGATGCTCAATATCACTAGCTATCAGAGAGATGCAAATTAAAACTACAATGAGATACCACTTTACACCGGTGAGAATGGCTATCATAAACAAAGCAATAAACAACAAATGTTGGAGAGGGTGTGGGGAAAAGGGGACTCTGGTCCACTGTTGGTGGGATTGCAGACTGGTACAACCATTATGGAAAACAGTATGGAATTTTCTCAGAAAACTAAAATTGGACTTGCCTTTTGACCCAGCAATTCCACTGCTGGGATTGTATCCTAAGAACCCTAAAACACCAATCCCAAAGAACCTATGCACCCCAATGTTCATAGCAGCACAATTTACAATAGCCAAGAGTTGGAAGCAACCTAGGTGCCCGTCAGTAAATGAATGGATCAAAAAACTATGGTACATATACACAATGGAATTTTATGCTGCAGAAAGAAAGAAGGAGCTCCTACCTTTTGCAACATCATGGATGGAACTGGAAAGCATTATGCTGAGTGAAATAAGCCAGGTGTTGAAGGACAAATACCATATGATCTCACCTTTAACAGGAAGCTAAACAACAAAACAAACAAGCAAGCAGAATATAACCAAAGACACTGAAATAGAGAACAGGCTGACAGTGACCAGAGGGGAGAGGGGAGGGAATTTCAGGGGAAACAGGGGAGGGATTTAGAGGAACCTATATAAAGGATACATGGACAACAACTGAGAAGGGTGAAAATGGGAGGGAGGGGGGAGCATGGGGGGTGGGATGGGATGGGAGTAATAGACAGAAAACTGTACTTGAAAAATAATTAAAAAAATAAATCGTGTGAAGAACTTTGATTTTATGTGACAACTCATCATGAATATGAATTGTTATTTATGGGTAAAAATGTCTGACAACAGATATTTTCAGTCCTTTATCTAATAGAAAGAATGCACTCATGATGGCTAAAGTGGCTACACTGATTCACAGGAGCACAGAGGATATCACTTGAAACTAAGCCATCACAAAAATTTATTTAGAATGGCATAAAAGACTATATGTTCTTTGGCAATACACACTTAATTCTTGCAATAGAAGTGTGGCATTTTTCCCAGATAATAAATTTAATCTTTCTTGTACATCACTCATTCATTGAACAAAAGTATTTCCATCTCTTATTATGAGATAGGCAGTGTTCCAGGGGCTGGAGTTACAAAACAGAAGCTAAACCCCTCTAGGAATTCATAGGTTAGGCGGAAGATATAAAGACAGCATGGAAATCATTATGTAAAATTTTGAGAAAGTCAGAGGATAGAGTGACTATATATTAAGAAATTAAATATGATATTATCAAAGAAATAAAATATAAAAGATCAAGCAAATACAATAGAAAACAACTTTTTAAAGACCTGGTTGACAGACTGGAGTGTTGGCTTGAGGTTCCCCAGGCCTGTAAGTCCCAGACAGAAGTGATCAGCTGTGGAGACCTTATACTTGTACATGAAAATTGCTTTGAGGGTTTGATTTGATTCAAGAAAAAAAAACCAACCCTCCCTTCTGTATCAACTAGTACCTGAAGCCACAATTGAAGGTAGCAGAAGCATAATTTCAAACACCCTTTTATAAAGCTTCTCCTACTTCCTCTGACCGAATTAGGATTGTTTATGGTACCATGTAGGGCTGCCTGTAGATAATTCCATGCTCACTGTGGCCAGCTGGGAAGGGCTGGAGTTTGTCAGAGACTGACATTTGGAGAATTAAAAAGGCCAAAGCAAGATGGCTGTATTTATATAATGAAGAAATTAATTTAGAATTAATTTAAAGAGCAGAAGGGACGAGGGGGGGAAGAAAAATAGGAGTTACAAATAAGAGGATTTTTTGCCATTGGTAAAAATCTGGGTCACTTACTGCTGTATTTTTCCATTCGGGTTTTTGTCTGTGGACTTTGATAGCACAATTGTCTACTAAGTGTGCACCATCTGAGTCTAACAATAGATTTCATTCCAGAATACAATTGTTATATGGCAAAAATTCACTATGTTGGAGAAAAAGCCAATCAACACAGTTTTAAGCTTTGTATCCCTTTGTTTGTAGGAAGTCAGGCATAAATGAACATTTGTCATTGGGCTCTTCTAGTGCGTTTTCAGCATACTGTGCCTTGGGCATGATACATCAGAGTCTGGTGTTTATCTTTTATTACCTGCCAGATCCCTCTGGAAACAGCCTCCATGGAATTCATCATCTGCAGTGCTTGTTTCAGGTATACATATAAAAACATGTTGAATGCTTTAGTTGGGGATATTGTGGTTTCCAAGGGCAACTTAAATAAAAAGTGTGAGATGAGTAATGAAGGAGACCTTCTGGAGGAGGTATGAAGTTAATAATTAAAATGTTATTTATGAGAATACTGATAGCAAAGCCTTCTATTGTTGTATGTCAACTATTTGAATGCCTGTATGGATAAGGACAGCATGCTTATACTTGTTTTATGTCTATTTTGGAGAGTTTTGTGAAGAAACTCCCTTCTTTACTATACATTGAGTTTATAAAAAAAATAGATTCAGAGTTTGCATACGGAAAGCTTACTTAGTTTTAATAATCAGTTAAAATAACTTCATTAGGTACTATGTTTCAGAGCATGAGCATACTATAAAATTTTTATGCCTATTTTGATTGTTATTGAGAGTACAATCTTTGTTTTTGTTAAAGTATTTGTCTCATTCTAATAAAATGCTTTGAGGGAGTGAGGGCTGGGTGGAGAGGGGCATATGGGGAAATGGGGGACATCTGTCATAGTCTCAAGAATACAAAATGATTTGAGGTTAAATGTTTAAAGTCAAGAACTTTGCGAGCTAAAATATATTAATACTTTTCTCCACCTTCTAAGTTCTTCTAGCTTGTCTAATAACCAAATTAACAGATTAACAAAAGAATATAAAATTTTAATACATGCACATGAGGAATTTACATCAGCATGAAAATTCCCAAAACGGTGAAGCCAAATTGAGCATATATGCCATTTTTGACAAAGGGGAAAAGGTGGGGTAAACGGGTATTAAGTTTCAGAAGTGAGAATGGGCTGGAACACACAGGGCAGGCAACTCAGAAACAATGGAAAACCAGGGTGTGTCTAGCTAACAGGCCCCAGCCTGAAGCCCTCCTATTTACCATATTTAATTCAAACTAGTCTAAAGCAAACATACTAAGATTTTCTCCCTGAAGAGGTTTCTCTATCTGAATTTCTTGGGCAGGAAAAGGGGAAGGGTCAAGTTTATCTCTGAGTCTTTTTTTTT
Organism: Sturnira hondurensis; assembly: GCF_014824575.4. Lineage (NCBI taxonomy): Eukaryota > Metazoa > Chordata > Mammalia > Chiroptera > Phyllostomidae > Sturnira > Sturnira hondurensis. Next base: position 1,008,373 of record NW_028081539.1, read on the forward strand.
CCCTTAACAAACAGCTTAAAATCAATATCTTAAAAAAGGCAGCTTCAGAGGGGCACTAATCTGGTGGTCCCTTTCAGAACTCAATTTCAAATTACATTTGAAATATTCAACATTTTAAATGGCGACAGCCACCCATCTCTTCTAGAATATATTAAAACACTCAGCTGTCAACATGTAGCATTTCTCATGAGTTCTTAATGTGTATGTGCCCAGTTCTACCTTTGTGTTTCTGACAGATTATTCTGAAAAGCTGAAATGTAGCCTGGAAGGAATGCTGTGGTCAAGTCTGGGAGGTTGTCAGTTTTCTTTAGATGAAGTTAAGAAAATATAATGCAAGTAGCATACCTACTATGTGCAAGGCACAATGGTAGAACAATTCACTGTGGAATAGTATTGTATAGAGAATCTACTGGATCCTTACTCCTTCTTCATCTAGTAGAGAAGACAGATAAAAATCTAAGGAAGAATGAGCCACTGCTATGTATACTGCGTCTAAGCGATGTGTTTTGGGATGGAGACAAGAATAAGTATACTTTCCACGAGGAAACTGGGTAACACTGCATGAAGAAGGGACTCACTGGTAAGGAGCTGTGACTTATCAGATAGTGACCTATCATTGTCAGAGTCATCAAATGATGGACATGTTTGTGTAAGACAATCAATTCATCTAAAAGTAAATTTGTAGTTGCAAGTAATTGTTAGGGTGGTTGATGATGTGGGCTGTGAAAAAAAATTCACAAAGAGAAAAAAGTGCAGAGAGTAAAGGTTTTACTTTAGCTTCCCCAAGAGAGGGAAAGAGCTAGGTGTGGAGAAGTACACCAACCTGGAGGGGTGGGGGCTTTGAGCTTTTATCAGGTAATTTATCAGGGGTGGTTGGTAGAGCAGGATGTTTCAGCTGGGCTGAAACTTGTTTCGATGATATCTTTGGGTGCAGGGTCCAGTCTGGTTATTGTGGTCTGGTGTGTCCTGTTTCGTAAGTTCCTAGAGCTTCAGTGCCTTCAGGGTGCTTCCAGTAATTTCCTAGTTCTGAGGACAAAGGCTCATAAAACTATTAGGGTTGATCATACATTATGGAGTCCAGCTAGCTCTGGCAAAGAGGGCCTGAAAAGGAAGCTTTTGTTCTATTATATCCCCTTCTGGTTTTTGAGATGGGTTTATTCTTAATGAGCTGAACCTGTTCTGGTTTTGAGGCACAGAGATAAAGTTCTTTTCTTTTGAACTACTTCCTGTGGATTATGGACATAGAGTTTTCCTTGCCTGTGGATCTGGGTATGAGTCATTAAAAGGGAGAGGGTGGAACTGGGAAGCTCATGTAGCCCGGGGTTGTTTGCAAAAGGAGTCTCCTAGAGCTTGGATGCTTTGTTGGATGACAGATATAAGGTATTTTAGGAGACATGGCCTGAAAGTGACAATAAAGAGAAAGGCAGTGATGGTACCTAGAAAAGGAGTCAGCTGAGAAAACCAGGACCAGATATTGGCCTTAAAATCCTGAAAAGGAAAATGCAGAGTAGTAGGTAAATTCTGTATGTCTGACACTGCATCAGTAGCCCTCAATTCCAAATCAAGGAATGAAAGAAAAAAGTGAAATGTTAGCTTGGAAGAAAACGAAAAAAAAATTAGGATCTAATTCAGTTTTTGGGTGAACATTGTGATTTCCATCGAAACACGACTTTTCTCCCTAAATCACCCTCATTTTATCAAAGAGACTGCATTAAGTCCAGTTTCAATTTGGCTGATTATTTGCACGAACACAACAAGAATAGTAATTGATCGAATAGGCTCTTTCAGATCTGCTTTGCTGGAATTTCACAAGGAACCTTCAGACTGAGCTTTAGCCAGACTCTCAGGGCAAAGAAGCCAAGCCACAATTGCCATCTAGCTTTGTCTGAAATTGCTATAAGTTTGGGCAGATTTCTCAAGTTCTTGAGGTCCCCAAAATGTCTTGAGGTTCCTTCCTTGCCATCTTTCAGGAGAGCAACCTCCATTCCTTTCCTGGAAAGATTGCTATGAACCACATGACCAAGCAAGGTACCAGGTAATTTCTTCAATGGGCTTTTATTGGCTTCGAACATCAATCTTAATTTTTTAAGGCTTTCTAGTGACATCCAGAGTCCAGGCATGACTCTTTTCATCATGACATTCCAGAAAAAGACTTGGTTAATAAAACTACATTTGGAAACTGGCGCTATTATAAAGAGAACCGATTCTTATTTGGTTTATGCAAACAAACATATTGCCATGAAAATAATACTCATTAAGAGTTGCCAAATTCTGGAGGGATTAGGTAGGGTTAAAAATATAAATATTTTAATATTGCTTATGAGGGTATGCTTTAGAAATTGCTCTAGAGAAAAAAGTTTCCTTATATCTAGAAAAAAAAGATTTAAAGTGAACAAAATTTTTGAAAAAATTTTGTTTGTCTTGATTATTTGCCTGCATTTTCATGAATCCAGTTTTCTTTAGGGTTGTATAAATCTTCATTTATTTAAAAAATATGACCTGCTTAGATACCTGTAATTTGAAGTCAGACTTCTTTTCATGAACCTTTCCATAGATACATTTGCAAATATGTTAGAGTAAAACACTGAGTGTTTATAAATGACAAAATTTAAAATGAAATGATTACAAATTTGGTTATAATGCAATTGATAAAGCAATTTGCTTCTTTGTAAAATATAATATTTCAAGATAACAATTTCATAATGCTTATTATGAAATGACATAAAAGAACAATATAAAACCCATATTTTTAGATTCAACACACAACTTCAAAACATATAAAGATCTAACAGTATGCAAGGTTTTAAAATGCTATACAGGACTTAGTGGAAGTGTGCACTGAGCACTGGAAACAACTCATAAATTCCCAAGGTGTGAGTTACAAACACCCAGAGCACCACTGCTGGATGTTCCCCAGGGAACCATCACTGTTGGCTTGTCCGGTGTCTCTGACAGGACACCCACTACCCCTGAGAGCCTCTTGTTTGAACTTGGCTTTACATTTTTGCAACTTTCTTTCTAGAGCAGTTTGAAATACTAGAGAATCTATTTTGATAAAAGTATGTGTATACAAATAGAACATAGTCATTATTATTCTGTTTGGCAAAGCTTCCCATGTAATTAAGAGAGCCTAATTAGTTTAAAGATGAAAATTCTTTTACAAAGAATACTTGAGATATTTGAGGAGCCCATTGGAACAACTCAAAGTCATTTCTTGATTAAAAGGTATTTTAAAAAGTATTTCGACTTCTGGTCAAGATGGAGGCATAGGTAGACACACTGTGCTTCCTTGCACAAACAAAATAAGGACAACAACAATTTAGAAACAAAAGAACAACCAGACTGACAGAAAATTGAACTGTATGGAAGTCTGACAACCCAGGAATTAAAATAGACACATTCATCCAGACTGGTAGGTGGGTGAAGAGGGGTTACAGCACAAAAAGTGATGGCACCGGACATGCAAGGCACCCCGGGCATGTAAGACAGCAGCAGGTGGACCCTGGGTGTTCAGGCAGTATCTGGCAGACCCTGGGTGTAGGGTGGCAATGGGCAGACCCAGTGAGGCTGCGATTGTGAAGTGAGGCACTGCACGCAAGGCAGCTGGCTGACCTGGCGGTTCCACATTTGCACACAGATAAACCAGGCGGCACTGGGGAGTGAGACAGACTGAGCAACTCAGGATCCCAGAGTGAGGAAATAAAGCCTCAAAACACCAATTGAAAACACGTGTGGGGATTGAGGTGCAGGGAGAGACTCCCAGCCTCACAGGAGAGTTCATTGGAGAGACCCACAGGGTCCTAGAACGTACACAAGCCCACCAACACAAGAATCATTGCCACAAAGGCCCAATTTGCTTGGGGGAAGTGGTAGAAGGGACTGAAATCCAACAGAAAGCAGGGTAAGTGCCATTGTTCCCTCTCGGACCCCGCCGCCTGCATATTGCATCACAACCTAGCAACTTGGTGACCCTGCCCTGGTAAACACCTAAGGCTCTGCCCCTCATACATAACAGGCATGACAACACACACAAAAAATGGCCCAAACAGAAGAACAGATCAAAGCCCCAGAATCAATACTTCGAAGTGACAGAGATAGCCAACCTATCAGATGCACAGTTCAAAATACTGGTGATCAGGATGCTCACAGAATTGGTTGATTGTGATTGCAAATTAGATGAAAAAATGAAGGCTATGCAAGTGAAATGAAGGAAAATGCAGAGGCAACCAATAGTGATGGAAACAAATCTGGGACTCAAATCAATGGAGTGGACCAGAAGAAAGAAAGAAACAACCAAACAGGAAAGAGTGAAGAAACAAGAATTCAAAACAATGAGGAGAGGCTTAGGAACCTCCAGGACATCTTTAAACATTCCAACATCCGAATCATAGGGGGACCAGAAGGGGAAGAGCAAGAGCAACAAGTAGAAAACTTACTTGAATAAATAATGAAAGAGAACTTCCCCAATCTGGCAAAGGAAATAGACTTCCAGGAAATTCAGGAAGCTCAGAGATTCCCAAAGAAGTTGGACCCAAGAAGGAATACACCAAGGCACATCATAATTACATTAGTCAAGATTAAAATGAAGGAGAGAATTCTAGAAGTAGCAAGAGATAAAGGGACAATCACCCACAAAAGAGTGCCCATCAGACTGTCAGCGGATTTCTCAAAAGAGACCTTACAGGCAAGAAGGAGCTGGAAAGAAGTATTCCAAGTCATGAAAGGCAAGAACCTATATCCAAGATCGCTCTATCCAGCCAAGCTTTCATTTAGAATGGAAGGGTAGATAAAGTGCTTCTCAGATAAGGTCAAGTTCAAGGAGTTCATCATCACCAAGCCCTTATTATATGAAATGTTAACGGGTCCTATCTAAGAAAACAAAGATAAAAAATATGTATAGTAAAATGACAGCAAACTCACAAATATTAACAACCATACCTAAAACAAAAACAAAAACAAGCTAAGCAAACAACTAGAACAGGAACAGAACCACAGAAACGGAGATCATATGGAGGGTTATCAATAGGGGAGTGGGAGGAAGAGAGAGGGGGAAAAGGTACAGAGAATAATAGCATAGACGGTAGGTAGAAAATAGACAGGGGGAGGGCAAGAATAGTATGGGAAATGTAGAAGCTAAAGAACTCATGACACATGGACATAAACTAAAGGAGGGGAATGTGGGTGGAAGAGAGTGTGCAGAGTGGAGGGGAGTCAAGGGGGGAAATGGGACAACTGTAATAGCATAATCAATATAATATATTTTCAAAAAACAAAAACAAAAGGTATTTTAAAATTTAAACTTTGGGAAGGTCATCAAACAAGCTTAATTAAAGGATTATAACATAAGCTTGGTGTAAAACAAATATATGTATGTATTTTTTGTCAATAACTCTAAAAAACATTAATCAGACTTAAAACTGGTTTTAATATCACATATTTTGTCCAGAACATGAGATCCTGCTTAATTTATATAAGTATTTAATATCTTTAGGCCAACAAAATACTACCTTTTAGTTATGCCATTCAGAGGCAGAAAACATACCACATATAATACATAGACAAAGTCGTATCACATATAGGCGACACATATGAAGACTGAACACGTAAAGATCCATAATTTGAATTACTAATTTTTGTAGAGAAAGTGCAAGATTTTTCTCATTTGCATTTGGCACCTTTTAAAAAGACTGGGAAAGGAGATGGAAGGTTCTGAATACTTAGCGAGAAGACCTGCTGAGACTCTCGATGAAAGCTTCGAGGACTGTGAATGAACCGTGGAAATAAAGAAAGTCTTGGCTTCAGTCCAAGGAGTCTAGCAGCAGGGAAGAGCCTGGGTGGGACTGCTTTGGCCCTCTGATAGATCAGAAATCTGGGGACAGAAGGTACAAGGTCCAGAGAGGGGACTGGGGGTTACAGTAATGAAAACACCTCCAGGCCCCACGAGGGGCAAAGATGTCACCAGAGAAATTAGGTAGAAGACAGGGTACTGAAGCCTGAGGTTTCTTTCTCCCCAAATTTAAAAGTTTTAACAGACTTTCACAATCCTTTTGGCAACTGTCACAAACTTCTTATCCATCCAGAAATAACTATCTTTNGGACTGTGAATGAACCGTGGAAATAAAGAAAGTCTTGGCTTCAGTCCAAGGAGTCTAGCAGCAGGGAAGAGCCTGGGTGGGACTGCTTTGGCCCTCTGATAGATCAGAAATCTGGGGACAGAAGGTACAAGGTCCAGAGAGGGGACTGGGGGCTACAGTAATGAAAACACCTCCAGGCCCCATGAGGGGCAAAGATGTCACCAGAGAAATTAGGTAGAAGACAGGGTACTGAAGCCTGAGGTTTCTTTCTCCCCAAATTTAAAAGTTTTAACAAACTTTCACAATCCTTTTGGCAACTGTCACAAACTTCTTATCCATCCAGAAATAACTATCTTTAGAATAATTTACTTTCAATTCTTGTCCTTTAAAATTGCATCTTCATGCCTTAAGCCTTCTATTACTAAAACCATACAATTTCTTTTCAACTTAATTTAACTTTTAGAAACCTCAATTCCCAATGATAAAAGGTAAGCAACTGGCATTCCCTAGATTTACTTTTGTGAACACATTTCATGACCTTTAGAAACATAGGTTTCTCTACTGGCAGACACATTCTCACTTTCAAGAAATACACCTCTAACACAGCACAAGACATTTATCTACAGCTCCAAATCCATTTTACAGCCTCTTTGTAATAAAAAGCCAAAAGCAAGTAGACTTAAATTGAATTGCTTTGCTCGTATATAGCTAAGGTTTTCCCCCTTTTGATCAGAATTATCTTCCCAAAATTTGTCTGGAAAAACACAAAACAAAATTGGCAAGTTGGACCTCAGTTTGGGAGAAGTCCGACATTAAAAAGGGAGCCTAGAGCTGAATAATACCCTCCAAACCAGCATCCTCAAAGAGAGGGAGTTGGGTCACAGGCTTACAGGGTCCCTGAGAGGGACAGCTGGCCAGAATAGGGATGGCCTGGAGACACCAAATCTGAAATGGGAGAAAGGGGAGAGAGGTCTGAGGGGGAGAAGTAGGAAGAAGAGATGGAAGGGGTGTTAAAGAGTCAGGCAGAGAGACAGAAAAGCAGGTTGTTTAATATGCCACATTTTTCTCTGCATTGGGAGGCAGACACAATTGTTCGCAGGATTTAGCAACTCCCAGGTCTCCTGGGGGAGAATTCAGAATGTTTTATAGTCTGGGAGGGGACAGACCCAGTACTGAGGTTTACAACAATGACAATGAGAGGAGGGGACAAGCTATCACTTTTGATAAGATGTTTTAGTCCTGAGATTCAGAGAGACTTACTGATTGCTGGCTGTGAAGATGGGTGAGCAGGAGACTGTCCTCAGAGTCTGGAGAGATGGGGAATGGTCAGAATCCTCTTTCCATACCCCACGGAGACAGGGTTAGGGAGTTAGCCCTGGCCAAGCTTCTACTGCCCACGGCTCCCTTAGTCACAAATCTCAGGAATGGAGGAGAGGGAGAAATAGAGAATGTGTCTGTATGGGCCACCAAATTGTTAGGGTGGTCAGTGATGCAGGTTGTGAAAGAATTAACAAAGAGAAGAAAGTGCAGAAGAGTAAAGGTTTTATTATTACTTTCCCAAGGGAGGGAAAGGGCTGAGTGAGGAGATACACACCAGCCCTGAGGGGTCGGGGCTTTGAGTTTTTATCAGGAAATGGGATGGTTGTAGAGCAGGATGTTTCAGCTTGGCTGCAACTTGTTTCGATGATATCTTTGGGTGCAGGGTCCAGTCTGGTCATTGTGGTCTAGGGTCTGGTTGTTCTGGTCTGGTATGTCCTGTTTTGTAAGTTCCCAGAGGCTCTGTGCACTCAGGGTGCTTCCAGTAATTTCCTAGTCCTGAGGACAAAGGCTCATAAACCAATTATGGTTGGTTGTACTTTATGGGGTCCAGCTAGCTCTGGCAAAGAGGGCCTGAAAAAGGGGGCTTTTGTCCTGTTAGTGACGGTTTAAAGAAAGTAACTAGTATTGACATCACCAGCTTTTTGAAATTCTCATTTCTAACTAAATTGGAATAGGTTTTGCTACTACTGAGCTTATGGTAGAACTGTGTTTTCTCCTTGACCTCTCACAATTTTAGCCAAGGGTTCCAGCTGACCCAGTTTTTGTGTGAAAACTTTTAAGAGTCACACTGTCTCTGGTCCAGTCTAGACCAATATTGATTGTTTACCCTTAGGAGAACAGAAAGAAAACCAGATATGATTTTAAAGGACACAATTTTCACAGAAAGAGACATAGTCTCTCTTTTGGAAAAAAGTTCCTTGTTAACTGGGATGGAACGTTATATTTAATAGCTGTAATAAAGGTGAGCCGTGGCGTCCACTTGACCCAACTCTCTGCTGAATAACCTCCTTTGTGCAATCCCAGATAGAATCATATTCTCAGGAAGAGAAAGTACTTGGGAGGAGAGAGGGGGATAGTGTGTGCCATTTCTTTTCCAGTTAGCTAATGTCTGGAAAAGGACAAAGACTGCGTTCCGCACCAGATGCTCTGGCAACGTGAGCAGGTGCAGCATGAGATGAAGCACCAAAACGCGGCCGCCCAAACAAAGGCTCTGTGATGCAGGAGGGCAGATTGTGTGTGCGAAGAAAATCTGCTAGGATGATCACTTTTCTAAGCAGAACAGATTCCTCAGCAGAACCTTCAGTAAAAATGAACAGTTATTAATCTTAGATTTGGTATTTCCCTAAAGAATATTTACTGAGATTCCCTATTTGAAGCAATATCATAAAATCATGTCATCAGCTGAATTCTTAACTGTGGTGAACAGAGGATAGATCAAAAACATTCTTATTCCCCAAAGTAGATCTTATGGTTGTATGAGGCTGCAAAATTGAGGGAAATGGCAACATATCATAATAATTAAAACCTATTTGTCAAAAACCTTGTGTGTGGCACTGAACCAGGTAATATGCCAAGCAAGTTGGGTAAGATCTGTTCTCTGCCCTGTAGATGCTTATGACTCATCCCCAAAACACCTGCACAGGTAGACAGAGAGAACTGATGCTTCTATATTGTAGGAGGAAAGAATGCCCCCTGAGGTGACACCAGAGGTCTATTCTGCTTTGCAGCATGGATCTGTGTGTCCCGGCACTGATGCAGCTGCTCTATGGGAGGCTATTGTTGACCTTCTACAGGCAAGACTCAGGGCTAGAGATTTACTGGCCCCAACTTACTCTGCTTTTTCTGCTTTATGTTATTTTTTGTGCAAATCTAGACAAACTTCCTGATTCTATTTTTATATTTTAAATGCATTTTCTCTTTTAGGATTTAAAGTTTTATTTTCAGATTTAAAGGTTTTTAGTTCATTTTATATTAATTTTTATTTACCTCAAATCTACCTTTTTCTGGTTCAAGTACCTCTCTTGATGTTAAAAATAGGCTTGTGTTTCATATGTAGAGTTACAAGTCTACTTACTGAAACCAGAATGCCTGTGTTATGTTCTAGACTGACCAGTAATATCTCTACTAAGGTTTCATTTTACAGCCTTAAAGAGTTTTATTTTTCCTCTGCGTAGAAGACCTTTATATGCCTTTTGATATAATAATGATAACAATTTTATGTGGTATAGGTTTACATAAATAAATACATATTTATCCACTTATAGCCCACTAAGTCTTTCCTAAGATACAGGGGCTAGAACTATATTTATTATTCTAGTTCTAGGCATGTTATATTTTTTAAAGATAGAATGCCTTCTCCCATTATATATAAAATATTCTGATGAGGCCCAGTATTTTTATCTGTAGCAGCCCATTCATTGATATCTTCACCAACAGTTCTATAATGTTTTTGGATAAATTTCACACTGTATCAGAACATATTCTTGTAAATATATATTACATACCGTATGTAATTTAACATTTTCTGCAATGTCTTAATCAGTGTCACCCCACTTAAATTCAATAAAAATTTTAAAAAAAGAAAAAATCTACTCTGGCCAAGATAGAGGCATAGGTGAAAATACTGTACCTCTTCACACAACCAAATTTAAGGACAACAAAGATTTAGAAACAAAACCAAAACCAAAACAGACAGAAAATTAAACTGCACCAAAGTCCTACAACAACAAACCATTCATCCGACTGTAAAAAGGGGCGGAGTCAGCAGCTGGCAGAGATGGGTCCCAGCAGGAGGAAGTGGTGATTATCAACCCAGGCAGGCTGGGATGAAAACTGAATAAAACTGGCAAGGTGGCTGGCTGACCATGGTCACATATTCACGTGCAGATAAACCAGGCAAAAAAAAAGGGGGGCAGTGAGACAGACCTTGCAATCCGGGGCCCCAGTGATAGGAAATAAAGCCTAAAAGCACCTATTGGGAAAACTTTTGGGGGTTTAGGTGCCGGGAGAGGTTCCTAGCCTCACAGGAGAGTTTGTTGGGGAGACCCACAGGGTCCTAGAATGTACACAAGACCACCCACCCAGAAACCAGCACCAGAAGGGCTCAATTTGCTTGTGGAGAGAGAGTGGAACAAATGCCATTGCTCCCTCTCTGACCCTGCCCCCAGTCACAACCCAGCAACTGGGCTGACCCACCCCAGTTAACACCTAAGCTTTCACCCTTGATACGTAACAGGCACAAGCAGACCAAAACATTATGGCTCAAGCAGAAGAATAGCTCAAAGCCCCAGAGCCAATACTTCTAAGTGACAAAGAGATAGCCAACCTATCAGACGCACAGTTCAAAACACTGGTGATCAGGATGCTGACTGAACTGATTGATTTTAGTCACAAATTAGATAAAAAAAAATGAAGGCTACGCTAAGTGAAATAAAGCAAAATGCATAGGGAACCAATAGTGATGGAAATAAATCTGGGACTCAAATCAATGGAGTGGACCAGAAGGAAGAAACAGCCAAACAGAAAAGAATGAAGAAACAAGAATTCAAAAAAAATGAGGAGAGGCTTAGGAACCTCTAGGACATCTTTAAACGTCCCAACATCCAGATTATAGGGGGACCAGAAGGGGAAGAGCAAGAGCAACAAGTGGAAAACTAATTTGAACAAATAATAAAGGAGAACTTCCCCAATCTGGCAAAGGAAATAGACTTCCATGAAGTCCAGGAAGCTCAGAGAGTCCCAAAGAAGGTGGGCCCAAGGAGGAACACACCAAGGCATATCATAATTGCATTACCCAAGATTAAAATGAAGGAGAGAATTCTAGAAACAGCAAGAGATAAGGGGACAGTCACATACAAAGGAGTGCCCATCAGACTGTCAGCTGATTTCTCAAAAGAGACCTTACAGGCAAGAAGGGGCTAGAAAGAAGTATTCCAACTCATGAAATCCAAAGACCTACAGCCAAGATTGCTCTATCCAGCAAAGCTTTCATTTAGAATGGAAGGGCAGATAAAGTGTTTCTCAGATAAGATCAAATTCAAGGAGTTCATCATCACCAAGCTCTTATTATATGAAATGTTAAAGGGACTTATCTAAGAAAAAGAAGATAAAAAATATGGACAGTGAAAGGACAGCAAACTCACAGTTATTAACAACCACACCTAAAACAAAAGCAATCTAAGAGGACAGCTAGATCAGGAGCAGAACCATAGAAATGGAGATCACATGGAGGGTTAGCAACAGGGGAGTGAGAAGAGGAGAAGGGGGGAGAACGTACAGATAATAAGTAGCATAGGTGGTAGGTAGAAAATAGGGAGAAGACAGAATAGTATGGGAAATATAGAATCTAAAGAACTTGTGACACATGGACATGAACTAAAGGGAGGGAATAGTGGAGGAGGGGGCATGCAGGGTGAAGGGGAATGAAGTGGGGGAAATGGAACAACTATAATGGCATAATCAATAAAATATATTTTAAAAAACAAAAATAAAATAAAATGAGATGGTAGGAATAAAAAAAAAGAAAGAAAGGAATTTTCCTGTAAGTCTTTTCTTACCTCTGAGGCATATCTGTTACCTTTCTGCCTATCCACAAAGTTTTCAAAAATTACTTTGATCCTTGCCACAGAGTTAAATATATTTTTAGGTGCAAAATCTTAATTTCTCTGGAAAAGGTGGACATTTATTTTTCAGTTCACTTATGAAAAGTCTAAGTAAGAACAGTACTAGCACTGAGCTCAGGGAATTGATCAGATTTTTTGCTTTCTTTACCATTTTATCTTCCTTTATTATTTAGATTCATCTTTTAAAAAATAACATGGCACTATACCTTTAGAATATTATTTTCTTCCCATCTCTGAAACTATTGGTTAGGCACATTTTCCCGTAGAGAGACTTCTGTGGCAGCTATTGCATAGCCTTGCTCTCGGAAGCGATCTCCTTTGCGGTTGGCAGCGCCATTGTGTATTTTGTTGTCTTCCTGGGATGGGCGTGAGATCCAGAGCTCTTTACACAAGGGACAGCCCCATCTTTACATTGTGACATTTCTTTCACACAAAGCCTCTTTATAATAAAGCTGTTCAAAAATTCTTGGGTGAATAGGAGTATACAGGTGCAATAGGATTACACCTAATTTGTTGACTTGGATCTAGGTAATCTTATTGTAAAAGTGGTGAGCATCTCTGGTAGTGGAACTGAAGGTATCTGGTAATTGCTGACATTTGACTGTCTAATCCCTCCATAATTGCACTTGAGGATGAGAAACCTGATGCTTTCCCAAACAGACCATCTCATTTTTAGCTCATTATGTTAAGTAAAATTCTGATTCTCTGTAACTTCCAGGAAATGTATCTGTATTTTCCTTCTGTGTTTAGTTTCACCTCTGAGGACAAAGATGTCACTGAACTCTAAATTGAAATGTGAAGGTAAAAAAAGACTTATGTTTACTGCTGCATTTTGTATAAAACTGTTCAGCATTTAGTATTCTTAAAAGCAATGTCGTTAGTTTTTAGTGTTTTATGTCTGTAAAATTCATAAGTAGCATGAAGAAATGAAAGACTTTCAAACCATCCTTTTGGATTTTGTACTTCCTAGCTGTGAAATTAGGTGCTTTACTGCATCTTTCAGAAATTCAGCTACCTCATCAGGAAAATGACCTAGTAGTGCCGTCCTTATTCATATAACACATACTCATACATCTTTTAAATCATGTATTATATTATGTTCCATGAAACAACAAGTAATCCATCTTTAGTTCTTCTAGAGCATCTAGACCTTCTAGGGCATTAGAACAACTCAAGATGGATTGGCTTATTCTATTGCTGAAGATGTGACTGGCCTATTCTATTCTAAGTACTTGTTGAATAAATGAATTAATTCTATACAAAGTAGAGTAGTCCCAGTAAGTCACTTGCCAACAAGAAGTGTGAATATACTATATCTATTATCTTCAATTTCTATTTCTGTTATATTTTAAAATTTGTCTGGTCCCAATCAGTACTGACACATTACATTTTTACTAGAAACAACTATTAAAGAATTTATATTAGAAAATGAGCCATTACAAAAACTATTTGTAGTAACAAAAAACCCAATTCTTTCTGAAAATATTTACTTGTCAAAAATGTACAGGTTATGGGAAAACAAATAATTTTTATTACATATTTTTTTAGTTTTTCATTTTACTTTATGAATTTCTGTACTTTTAAATGTTTGCAATGAAAGTTATTACATTTGTAAGAAAGAACAGATAACAACAAAATACCCAGAGATTCCATGTATTCAGATTGGACTTCCAAAAATGCAATGAAGTTTAAAGATTAAAATTCTTTAAAAATATACAAATGAGGTATAATTTTCAGTACAAGTAGCCCTGTGGATAATATGTCCCTAAGAATATCTTATTTTCTGTTAGTTGGAAAATGGTGGTCTTTTGGGTCCTTATACATAATTATCTCAGAGAGTCCCTAATTTTGTGTAAGACTATAGAGACTTTATAGAAATAGCTTGGTTGAAGGCATGAATCACATACTAGACCATAAATGTGTTCTATGTTTTCAAATAACCTCCAAATGTTGTTTATTTATCTGGTTGGTGAATTAGATATGTAAAAAATGAGAATATTTTGGGCAGGATCTTGAGTAGGATATAAAATAGGTAAGCATCTATAAACATTGTTAACCACCAGGATTAAGTAAATATTTTGTAATTGATTCTTTTAAATGTCTCTGAATTTTCTTTAATGTCGCTCTTTAAGGTTTAGAAAATTCTCTTGGAATATTAGTATGTTTTTGTTATGCTATGAGGAAAAATAGGAAATAAAATTTTGCCCAGGTCTTAAAGGGAATAATTATATTCCTTATAAAAAGTTGTGGTTTAGAGGAGAAATACAGTAAAAAAATCCTCACAAAACTCTGAAGAAAATGAGAAATTAATGGGGTGAAGAGACAGGTTGTTCTGAAGTAGCTTGTCACTAGCAGAAACTTTTCTCTTTCTAAGCCCTTCCTGAGTAAACTTTGAAGGGGGTCCATGTGATATTTTCTCTAGGAAAGCTTTTCTGATTACATCAGTTGTGGTACTATCGGATCCTGTTGGACATCCAAAGAAATTTTGCTTGGAATCATTTATGAAGGAGAGACTGGAGTCAAATGTCGCTTCTGATTTTGTATTTCAACATGGTAGGCCATAGTTGCCATTCATTCATTAGAAAATATCTGTTAAATTTCCATCTTATTCTAGGCAATACATTAAGCACAAGGACACATTTAATATGTTATCTTCTAGGGATCTCCAGTCCTTGTCAGTCTTTCCTGATTCACTTCCTATTTTACCTATCTTGGATTTTACATTTTATTATTTTAGCCTCTTACTCGCCAATATCCTCAATTTATTTTCTTATTGTCTTCCTGAGTTTATATGCTCACAAACCTCAACCTTGTGTTTTTTCACATCTCCAGCAGAGCTCTGCTAGAGAAAAATTATTTAGCTGTGCGCTGTGGATTGGTGCTACCACAACACTAAAGTCTCTAGTTCATGCGGGACACTTAACATTTTTGTTCCTTGAGTTGGCTTTCTCATTCCCTGCTAACTATGTCAAACCATTTACATCTTCCTTAAAAGTTTAATTTTCCATCTCCCTACTGCCTGAGCCTTTCCCACCTGAAAGATGCCTTTCTTATCCAGAGTGGAAAAGAAGTGGATTGCCATTCTCTTCAAGAATGTCTAAGAAAGATTAAAGGCTTAAAATTAGTTTTATATTCAGATTCTGCCACTTAAGTGACTTTGATCTTCCTTAAGCTCAGTTGTGTCATTTGAACAGCACTCATTAAACGTTGACAATTTCTTTTCTCTATTTCTCGAATTTTCCTCTTTCTCCTTATTTTTCTATTTCCTCCTCCTTCTCCTAACATTCTTTTTTTCTTACTTTTATAGAGGGAAATATTAAAAAATTCTATATACAGTTAGACACTGAACTACCAAATGTACCTCATAATCTATCTGTAGTATCCTCATTTTCTCCCCATCCCCACAGCCACGATCCTAGTTCAGTTCAATGTAATTGCTACCCTAGATTGCCTAAGTGGATATTGGTGGTCTTAGTGCCTTGGTTTATATCTGCAGTAGTTCTTAACCCTAGAAGAGGTACCTATATATATACTTGTCATTTAAGAAATCACAGTGCTTGGGTTAAACTAATCATTGCCTTTTCATTTAGAGAAAACTAGGTAGATGAAAGAAAGCTAGTTTAATGATACTGATAATTATTTTACAAAGCACTGAGTGAGATATCTAAGAGGAGACTAAATAGTTTACCAATTGTGATGAAGAAGACAATAATCATGATTTATTTGGATGGGCTACAAAGTTTAATAAGGGATATACTTCTATCTAAAAATAAATAAATCCTTAAAAATTATTTTCTTATATCAGGTTGACAGAAATAGAAATAATGGTTAATAGGTATGGATATTTTTAGATAAATTGACCCAAGTGAATGATGTGCTCTTTGAAGTATCTCTCTGTAAATATTTTAAATACATTTCCCTCCCTTTTTCTTTGAAGAATATATTTTAAGAAAACTGAAGACACATTTTTTTCAGTTTGACATATTCTTTTAAATTTGATAACCATTAATTCTTTTTTCCCCATTATTTCTAACAGAGGTTAAAACTTGTGAGATTTTCTTGGCTTGCTTTCTGTTTTGTGCACTTGTATCATTTGTGATATCAGAATGTATGGATGATATACTTCAAACCACAGCCAGTATACAGGGGTCAAAAGAAAGGTTTTTAAAGTATTGAAATAAAAAAGGTAACTGTTAGAGAAAATTAAAAGTAAGTGGATAAAAATCATTGATATTTAGAATGTAAATAACACTGGTTACTCTATTGGAAGGAAACTTATTAGGTCAAATTACGGTCTATATTTAATGCCTGGCAGAATCCCTTTAGGTTTTAAACCTCTTTTACTTAATTTGATCAAGCCACTGAGTTGAAATACAAAATGACAAAATTATATTAATCCATATAAACAACTTTCAGAAGAAATACTGTGATGAGAAAAACACAAATTGTGAAAGTATCTCGTGATAGAAAACATTCTGTAAAGCCATTCTTGTCTATAAGACAGAGGAGCCAATTGATGGAATAATAGCAGAAACATTTCTCAAGTGGGGATGTGTTTTTCAGTAGAAATGTCAAAATAAATCAGAATCAACCTGTTGGAGAATTTTGAGACTGTCTGCATTAAGCATGAGTTAGATTTGCATACTTATCTATTCGATTGGAAACTGTGTATCTGTCCTTGTGCTCACGGTTTCTCCAGTCTTATAATGCATCCCTCCATATCCTCAGCTCAGGTGTCTCCTTTTCTTCTTTAAGCTTGGCCTAGTTTCCTTGGCTATATGAAGGCTCTATTTATAAAATACCCTGCCAGTTTAATAATAGCAGCATTAAAGTCCAAGCCTGAGCGTGTTGTACACACTGCTCCCTCTGAGAAGCCTCAGACTACTTAATACACCCTCATCTGTCAGAGAGATTCCTCTAGTTTATTGAGTTCAGAATCTAGAGCTGCTTAGATAACAGATTAGAACCTGACCCAATAGCAGGTTTCCCCCATAAATTAGGGAACCATGAAGTAACCTAAAAAGAAGTATCTTCCCAAAGAGATCCCCAGTAATGCATGGTGTCTGGGTAATACACAACTAACATCTTATTTGTTACTTACTACGCATCAGGCACTACTTGTTCAGCATGGAGTTGCAACCAGATTTGTCAGCTGCAACTGTATCACTGACTGCTTACATAACGTTTCCAAACTAGTAGATAACAGCTGCAAATTGTCAACACCCCAAACTTCTCTAGTTGTCCTACAATTCCCCTAGGGCCCTTGGATCTCTCCACAATCCATCAACTAAAGAGTTAACACTTGGCCCTCAGGAGCTCTCTAGCATTCTTCCCTAGTCTTCTAGAGCAAATTGCTCGGATTCAAACCCTACCTCTACTATTTACAAGATGTGCAATTTGGGGCTAATTAGTCTCTTTGACTAAGTTTCCCTTATCTCTAAAATTGACACAATGATGCTATCTATCTCAAGAGATTGTTCTGAGACTAAATGAATTAATATATACAGAGCATTTAGAAGAGACTTGACACATAGTAGGTATAATAAAAAGTGTTTATTATTTTTCACAGCTGTGCTAATGATGAAATATTTTGACAATCATCTCTCAGTACCACACTAGATACTACTGAGGGCAAAAAGCACAGGGTCACTGCAGCTCCCACTGTGCCCAGGGCCCTCTAGAATTGCTGCGTATTCTGACAGCATTTCAGTCTTTGAGATTTTCTGCATGGTGGTTGAGAAACTTTCTTTTCTCCTTTACTCCCTACTTTATACTTTAAATTTAAAATTTTAAATTTAAATATCGTGACCAACATTTAAAAATCATAAAATTTCCCATAAGAACCCAGATATCTGGCATTCCTTGGAGATTTGGAAAACAGGCGTCACTGGGGCCACATTTTGTCATGGCAGCAATTGGCTAGAGCCCCATGTTGGCATGGGGAAGGGGTGTCAGCTCTGGGTGTCACCCCTTTCTGGGAAGGGGTGTCAGCTCTGGTGTTCACCATCTAGCCCATAGTGGTTCTTTATTATTGGCCTGGATTTGAGTTTGCTACCCATGAGCTCCCTGAATCACTTTCTTTACAACACAGAAATCTTTAACTTCCATAATAGTACTTCCGTAATAATACTTTATTGCCTATTTTTGATTGTAAGATTATTTAAAAAGGGACTGTGTTCTGTTTATTTTCATGTCTTTAACTTTGCCTCATGCATAGTAGGTTACCCATAGTCCTCGTTGTTTGAACTGATGAAGTTTAAGCTGGTGGTATGTTAAGATGGTTTTAATATTTACACGAAAAAGATACTGAAAGGTTTTATTGAAGAAGTTGTGCAAACAATCTTCAATGAGTTACACAGATAACATTATATGGTAGAACTAGAATTCTATCTAGTTCAATTGTGAGGCTGTGGTGATGTGGGGAGCCCCTTAAATAATCCCCATTCTTCCTTGGCAGTCACATGAACTTGAACAAGTGACTTAACCCCTGTGGAGTATTTTTCTGCCTTGTCAAAAATGTAGGTGATAAATGAATGTCCACTGGATGCTTTATAAGTGTTAAGTGAGACATGATATTGATTAGTCATGAAGTACTAGTAAAATGTTGATATACTTGCACAGTATGATTGTATTTGTTGTAGTGTTTCTAGATGAAAACACCAATGTTACAGTAGAACTTTTCACTTAGTGGAAAGGTCAGAATTAGAACTCAAATCACACAAATGCTGGTTACTAAATTTTTTTAATTTTTAAAAATGATTGTTTTTAAACAATTTTTAAAAATGATTGCATTTTTAAATTATATTTTATTGATCAGGCTATTATGGTTTCAATTTTTCTCCCTTTGCCTCCTACCTCCCAACATGAATGTGTTACAAACAAATCTATGGTGCTGAGGAAAATGATAGTGACTGTTGTCATTTAGAAAGAACAAGTAAAAATACCACCAGAAACTTGTATTGAAAGGCTTTCTATTGAGAGGTTTTTACTGAAGAAATGCTAGTTTATTTTAATGTTTAAAAATTATATTTTATTAGATGAACAAGTATAAAAGACATATGGGCAAAAACTAGGGGGGTGGAAATGGGAGGGAGGTGGGGAGAGATGGGTGGGTGAGTTGGGATGGGAGTAAGAGACAGAAAACTGTACTTGAACAAAAATTAAAATAAAAAAAGATATATTTTACTGATTATGCTGTTACAGTTGTCCCAATTTTTTCCCCTTTGCCCACCTGTACCTAACACCCCCTACTCTCTCAAGCAATCTTCATGGCTCTTGTGTATAAACTCTTTGGCTACTCCATTTCCTATACTATAGTTTACATCCCCATGGCTATTTTATAACTACCTATTTGTACTTCTTATTCCCGTCACCTCTCACCCCCATCTCCCACGCCCCTCCTGTCTGGCAGCCATAATAATGAATCAAATTAATTATTAANTAAGAGACAGAAAACTGTACTTGAACAAAAATTAAAATAAAAAAAGATATATTTTACTGATTATGCTGTTACAGTTGTCCCAATTTTTTCCCCTTTGCCCACCTGTACCTAACACCCCCTACTCTCTCAAGCAATCTTCATGGCTCTTGTGTGTAAACTCTTTGGCTACTCCATTTCCTATACTATAGTTTACATCTCCATGGCTATTTTATAACTGCCTATTTGTACTTCTTATTCCCGTCACCTCTCACCCCCATCTCCCACGCCCTTCCTGTCTGGCAGCCATAATAATTAATCAAATTAATTATTAATCAAATAATTCTCCATATCCATAATTCTCTCTGTGTTCTTGTTTTCTTGTTTCCTTAGTTTCTTTTTTTAGATTCAGTTGTTGATAAACATGTTTTTATTGCCTTTTTACTGATCATAGTTTTGATCTTCTTTTTCTTAAACAAGTCTCTTTAACATTTCATTAGTAATGGTTTGATGATGATGAACTCCCTTAGTTTTTTCTGGTCTGGGAAGCTCTTTATTGGCTCTTTGATTCTAAATGATATCTTTGCTGAGTACAGTAGTCTTGGCTGTAGTTGTCTGCTTTTCATGACTTTGAATATTTCTTGCTAACCCCTTCTAACTCGCAAAGATTTTTTTTGAGAAATCAGTTGACAGTTTTATAGGAAACCCTCTGTAGGTGGCTAACTTTTCTCTTGTTGCTATTAAGATTCTCTCTTTGTATTTAACCTTTGGCATTTTGATTATGCGGTGTCTTGGAGTGGGCCTTTTTGCATTCATCTTGTCTGAGACTCTTTGCTTTGTGGACTTGATGTCTATTTTCTTCACCAAATTAGCAAAATTTTCTTCCATTATTTTTTCAAATAGGTTTCCAACTTCTTTTTTTTTCTCTTTTCCTTCTGGCACCCATGTGATCCAAATGCTGTAATGTATGAATTTGTCTCAGAGGCTGCTTACACTATCCTCATTTTCTTGGGTTCTTTTTTCTCCTAGTTGTTCTAACTGGTTATTTTTTGCTTCCTTATGTTCCAAATCATTGATTTGATTCTTGGCTTCATTCAGTCTACACTTGTTTCCCTGTAAATTGTTCTTTATTACAATTAGTGTATCCTTTGTTTCCGACAAGATCTTTCTTATGCAGCTGGTGTTCTCACCGAGTTCCTTGAGCTTCCTTATAACCAGTGTTTTTAGCTCTGCATCTGGTAGATTGCTTATCTCCATTTGTTTAGTTCCTTTTCTAGAACTTCGATCTGTTCTTTCCTTTGGACCATGATTTTTTGCTCCTTTTGGTGGCCTCCCTGTGTTTGTTTCTATAATATTAGGTAGAGCGGCTTGACTCTGTGTCTTGATAGCATGGTTTAATGTAGTAGGTGTGCTGTAGAGTTCAGTGGCACAGCCTCCCCTATCACCCAAGCTGAACATTTGCGGTTCATCCTTTGTGTGGGCCTGCTCTTGTAGTTGAGCCTTGATTGGTGTTGGCAGGTCAATACAAGGGATTTACTCAGGCCAGTGAGCTGCAAGAACTAGCTGTTACCTCTGACCGCAAATCTCCACCCGCCGTGGATGATCAGCTGTTCAGGGGCGGGGTTTCCCAGGTGGTGGCAGGCCAAGGTCAGTCCCACCTGTGTTCTTCCCAGGGGCACCTTGCATGAGCTAGCTATAAAACAACTTGAGATGGCTGCTGCTTATGCTGGGCTTGGTAATTCCCAGGTGAAGCCATGTTCTGAATCTAGGCTGGCTGCTGCTAGTGCCCATCCTGGGGCCACTTAGCAAAAAGTATGGGGGCTGGGGACTCACTGAGGCTGCCAGCTCTGTGGCTCTGTGTGGGGAGGGCTCAGAAAGGGGACAATGGCCTCTGCCTGCTTTTCTGTTTGGGAGAAAGCTATCTTCTAGCTCCCACCTTGATGTCAAACACTTCACTTCCTCACTGTAGACCACTGGGGCATTTCAAACTGCTACTTCATTGCTGGAGCTCAAAGTGAGTGAGTCTGAATAAGTCCGTGTGTGGGTTCTTTAAGGGGAACTGCTTTGGGCTTCAGCAGATTCAATTCCTGCTGGTTTTTGCAGCCAGAATTTATGGGGACTAATCTTTCTGTCACTGGATCCCTGGGCTATAGGGCTTGGTGTGTGACTAGGACTTCTTACTCCCAAAATATTCCTCCCGAATTTTTATCTACCATATGAGGATGTGGGACCAACCCATTCTGCATCTTCGCATCTGCTACCGGTCTGGGTGGATGTGGTTTGTTTAATTCCTTAGTTGTCAGACTTACATTCAGCTCAATTTCTGAGAGTTCTGAGTGAATGGTTGTTTTATATTTTAGTTGTAATTTTTACATTGTTGTGCAAGGAGGTGAGCCATGTTTACCTATGAAGTCATCTTCTAATAATTTTTTTTACTGAAATATCATTCACATCATAACTAAAAGACTGAGGAGAATAAAAATACTCCACTGGAGGCAGGACAAACCAAAAATCTCAGGTTTGTTTCAGCTATTATAGATAAGTGTATACTTTGGTCATCCTAGTATACAAGAGATAGTCAAAGGACTGAACTAGATCTATTCTTTATGTAAAAATATCTTTTTGAACATCTGTTATGGAGTCAGAAGTACATACTATCACTTAGTTCTGGGATTTTATTGGTGAAATCATCAGGCTAATAACTAGGTGAATTGTCTTTGTTGTTTTCTTAAGAAACTTTTCCTTTTGGTCTTGACTATATGGAGACTGATAAATGTTAGTAAAATGAACTTTCTCTGGGCTTCAGTCTCTGGCAGTTTAGAAGGAGAATGGCGTTTGGAAATCAGAAGATGTGTTTGTAACCTGCAACTTCTATTCACTCATATGGCCTTGAGCAAGATATTCTGAATTTCACTTTCATCATTTACAAAATGGAGATTCAACTACTTTGAGGGTTATACTGAGGAAATGTGCCTGACTAGGATATCAATTTTAGCATATTATTGTATCAGTTGTATGTTAGTGTTTAAAGCTGGAAGAAATCTTAAAGTTTATCTCATTTTATTTCTTCAGTCTGTATATAAGGGGGCCCCTAAAAGGTCAAACTAGTGCAAATGTTAGTCTGCTCAGTTTTTTTTATACTTATATACCTGGACAAATATTTTATTTTCTAAATGACACTTCTTAAAAATAAATAAAGACATGTATTTATAAATATAGTTATCAAAAATATAACTATACATTGATGCCTATATGACCCTAAGAACCACTGTCACCCCAATAAATTAAATATAAAAAAAGTACAATGATATAATATATATTTCTGGCAATGCAATTTTAGAAATGATAAACATGTAAATAGTTAATATATTACTATCAGAATCCTATAAGAAGTGTATTGGGAAAATTTACACAAATATTTAAATAAAATTGTATATGACTAGGAAAAAATTATCTCACAATTAGTATCATATGGCCCAAGTATAATATTATCTGGAGTGAAAAAAACCCACAATACTCTAGGTAGTAAAACTTTAAAATAACAAAAAAGATTTACCTTGTGAAGTATAGCTTTGTTAACATAGAATAAAAAATACTATATCATAATTACATATAGACAAGGAAAAGAAAAAAATTTTCTCTACTCACCTTCAGAGGCTGAATTGGTTTTCTTGAAAAATAGGTACCACTGTGCCCCAGCAACTGCTCTGCTTGTGTGTTTATATAACTTGCCCCCAGATATGGAACTTCTGAGATCCTGCTCCTCAAAAAGATAATAGCTCAAAACATTTTAGAGTGTAGTTTTTGACCCTGACCATGCCACTTTCATTTCCCCTCAAGATACTAGTGTCAGCTTAAAAAAATGTAATTTTTTTTAGCGTTGACTTTGTGTCCTGGGGCTCAGAAGTGATTCTGTCCATTGCTGGTGCAGATACACAGGAGCTCCTCATCCCTGACCCCTCCCTCTCTTCCCAGTTTCCTGCTGGAAATAGCCCTCCGCAGATCTATCAAGGGATCCTGTCGAAGACAAGAGTGTAGGAAGTTTGGTTATTTAGTTTAAAATTGTTTTTCTTTACATATATCAAACTAAAACAGTTTGAGTATGACATTCAATTTACACATATAAAATACAGTCACAAAACAGCATTTTATCAAGTGCTTTTTTGAAGTAAATATTGATACAATAAGGAGGAGGTAAGAAAAAAGAGAATCAAATTCTCAAGTTCTTATGCCTCTGGTCAAAAACATTAGAGATGCTAAAAAAGAAATCTTCAGAAAACTTTTTAGCTGAAATGCATTCATTAAAATTATTTAGGAATAAATAATATAAAATGCCACAGAGTATAAAATAAAGATAGAACTCTTGACTAGTTGGACAAGATCTTAATTTATTTTATGAAATTTTCTGTACCACATCCAAAAGGCCATGCAGAAAATCCAGCCTGTCAGCAGAATGTTGGGCTTTGTAATTTTGAATTATTCAAGTAAGTAGAGGTGGAAATGGCAAAATTTACTTTGTCATAAAAGTCTCCTATACTCACTTTAAAATTTAGCTGTTCAATTACCATACCTTCTTGACAACCAAATTTAGTTGTGTGCTGATCTGTTATTGGACCTTTTGTTGATTAATTATTACAGGATGCAAGAGATGAAGGCAATGAGATGGAAGGCAACAGGATGACTAAATTAAGGAGGACAAGAAAGAAAGTTACTAAATCACAGATTTCTTCAACTGAAATAGGAGAGATGGATATATCCAACTCAAAAGGTACCTTGTACCTGTGCTCAGCTATCTTAGTCGATAGAGTATGAGACTCTTACTCTCAGGAGGTATCTTGCTACTATCATCCCTCAAAAATATGTGGTCAATGACAATCTCTATTTGGTCCTTCTTTTCATAATAAATTTGATGGGAGGAAATAAAAGAAATAAAATTTATTTCTACATGGGCAACATAAAAGATGGCAAGTATGGGCTTGCAATGTAAATATATGAAAACAATCAACCAAAATATTCAGAATTTAAAGGGCAGCAGAGTGAGGAGATACAGTGGGAAAAAAAGAATGTAACAGAAGGAACATTTAAGTAAGAAAAGAAGCACATGTCTGTTCTGGGTCCAAAGATTATTACTGAGGATTTGGGAGGTCATGATAAAGGTGTGAAACATATTTTCATATGACATGTTGGAATTCCAATTTGGCTCTAATGAGTCGAAAGCAGTGCTGAAACTAGGGGTTAATTTGGATACAGACTCAATTCTAGGAACATTGGTGTTTTTCCAAGGCAGGTCAGTAGGAATGGCTAGTGCATAGCAACAATAAAAAGCAGACTTTTTTAGATTTTTAAAATTGTTTTTAAATTCTCTACAGACAATGGACTCCTTATGGCCTGCAGCTGGGGTGTACTGTGCCCACTGCCCTTCATTTTGTACACCACCACCTAGGAATAAATTGTTTCCTCAAGCATTTCTCTTCATATCACATTGAAAGATAGTTGGAAACGATGGTATTATGCCTTAACATTTTTCTTTATTACTACAGAAAGGATCAAAAAACAAATGGTGTGTCACAAAGTGGGGGATGTGAGCAAACCAGTTGTGGGACATGGCTCTGCTGAATCTCATCTGCCACAAGATGACAAACACTTCCAGGATCATGTATCGGTGATAAAACCCTTGCCCCTCGAAACATCAGCCAGTGCTCCTGGTGGTGAATTCAACCCAGACTCCAGCTATACTGGTAAGGACTTTGGGACCAACAGGCCTATGGTTCCAGCTACTAATCACAAATTTGTGTTTGAATTAGAGTTAATGTGATTTTGGCTGAGGAATGCTAGCTTGGTAGTTAGAATACTTAGAAGAATTTATACAGCTATCATCTATAAAGTGCTTTACAGCTTCCTGTACCCACTAGGCTGCTTATCTGGAAAATGGAGGGGTTGTAATGGATGATCTCTCAAGTCTTTCTAAAAGTGACTCTATGTTGTTCTAAATCTCTTGCTTGTTAATCATGATATGGCTATTTTGGAGTATAAGTACATTGGTTAAAAAACTCTGAGATCCAAATGAGAGAAGCTAGTTAAAAAGAAGTATTTTTTTTTTCCTGGAGGAAATCCACAATGAAAGGGTTGAATGAACAAGGTTTGGAAAGTCGGAAATATTGCAGGGTATGAAGTTAGAGAGATAGTATCCACTAGGCAATGCTTACTTCTGACACTAATTGCATGTTTAGGAGTTTCCCAAGATTAATTTTAGTTTTCATAATGTAACAGAAGGAACTCACAGAACTCACTGAAAGTGATTATACTCAAGGTTATGGTTTATTATTCTGAAAGAATATAGATTAAAATCTGACAAGGGAATTGCCTTGTTACAGGGGAGTCCAGGAAAGTTCTAACCACAGGGCTTCCATCGGCTTTCTCCCTGTGGAGTCATGAATGACACTATTCTCTCCACAACAACGTGTGACAATATGCACAGAGTGTTGTAAGCAGAGAAGCTCACCTGAGTCTTAGTGTCCAGAGTCTATCGAGTTTCCACAGCCAACTGGTGGGTGACTGATCTCAGTCTCTAGCCCTCCTGGGGTCGCACTGATACTGCATGACTCAACAATAAATGACATCGCTAGACTTTCTAGGGGGCCCAGAAGCCCCAGGTAAACAAAGATACTCTTGTCAGGAAGGAAATTCTGAGATCTTAGAGATGACCTCTTAGGTGTCAAGGGTAAAGGCTGGTGTTCTGGGCAAAGGGAAATTCTTTGCTACACATAAGGGCTAAGGAGGAAGTAGAGCCTGGGAGTGAACACTATCAGAACTCCATATACTTGTGCATTAGTTTTCTACTGATCCCATAACAAATTGCCACCAGCTTAGCATCTTGAAAGAACATAATTCATTATCTCAGACTTATGGATATCAGAAGTCTGGGTTCGCTCAGCTGCTTTCTTTTTATCAGGTTTTACAAGGTCAAAATCAGAGTTTTGGAGCTCTGGGTTCTTCACTGGAGACTTTAGGGAACTTTCCACTTTCAGTTCACTCAGATTGTTGGGAGAATCCAATTCCTTACAGTTGTAGAGCTGAGGTTCTTATTTCCTGGCTGGCTGTCAACTGGGTGGCCCTTAGCTCCTAGAATCCTGTCTCTGTTTCTATATGTCAGGGCCAGCAATGCCTCAAATCCTTCTCATGTTTGGAATCTCTCCCAATTCCCCTTCTTCCACAGTTTTTTCCTGCCTACACCTGGAGGCAGTTCTCTGCCTTCAAGGGTCTACCTGGATAATCCATAACAATATTCGTATTTAAAGATTGTATATAACAACATCAGAAAAGTGCCTTTCACCATGCAATTTGACATAATCTACAGGTTCAAGGGCTTAGGGTGTGAAAATCTTTGGTAGGCTATTCTGCCTATCACATCATCTATCATCTCTGCATTTCTCTGTGCTTTTGTTTTCATGAATTTCCCCAGTGAAAAGAATGAGCACTGACAGCCCCGAAGCATTGGGGATTATCAACACAAATGCCACAGGAGCCAGGCACATAACACAAATGAGTGAGGGGGCTGGTGTAGAAAAATAGGAAGTGGTGCTGGCTGTGAGAAACTAGAGCAGAGGTCGACAAATTATGGCTTGGGACCAAATTTGGCAGAGGGACCAAATTCAGCTTGTGGACTGGCCTTTGTAAAGAATATTTATGTATTGTCTGTGGCTGATTTTGTGCTACAGTGGCATAGTTGAGTAGTTGCAACAGACAGTACGCAGCTTGGAAAGCTGCAAATATTTGTGATCTGGCCCTTTACAGAAAATGTTTGCCAAACCATGAATTAGGAGATGCATACTCCATTCCAGAGCTCTAGTCAATGGTTGCTATGAAGAAATACTCACCTAGTGTTCCACATCTGGTTTTTTCAAGAGAAGCTTGAGCTCAAGATTCATATATGAAATTTTTTGATATTTAAAGGTCAACTAATTCAAAAAAGTTTTCGAACATTGGGAAGACTAATAAGAAAACATCTGCCAGCCATATCGGCTCTTTCACAAATAGTTTGTAACCCTTAGCCAAAAAAAGAGAGATGGAATTTACCGTGTCTTAGTCTTAAGTAAAAAAATCTAAGGGAAGAACTTGTGTCATGAATTGTCTTTGCACGAATCAACTAGGAGCTTGGGTACTATTATTGGCTCAACTTCATTCCGAAGCTCCCTCTCTGGTGCAGGGCTAGACTAAATGTTTTTAAGCACCCCAGGGGGGAAAAGTTTGTAACCCCAATTAAACCATCTTCACATGTATTTTAAATAATACATAATTTTAAAAAATATAAAAATCAATCCCCAAAATAAGTGCAAAAATTTCAACATGGTATTTTCATCTCTGTGATAGGTATTCTGAATTAAAAATAACTATATACATTTTTTTTTCAAAGAAAAGCTCCCTTCTCTGGACCTACCTTTCCACATTTTATTGTTTCTGTGCTTGCTTTGTACCAGGTTCTCTGGCCACCTGGGCTCTCTAACACTGCTGGGCGAACACGACACAGCAGAGGGGGGGTGGGGTACATTTGCAGTAGCAGGGTGGCTCTCAGAGTGGCTATGTGGTTGAAGGAGAGCAGGCCATGGGAAAGGAACATGGCCAATTATCCCCAACATTCCATAAACTGCATGATTACAGAGTGTACTCTCAAGTGCACTTTTCCTTTTTGAATTGCTATTTCTGAAAGCCCAAATGCCTAACTAATCTGCCTTTTATAAGTGACCATGGCTTGCTCTCAACAGCTGAAGTAAGTCCTCATTGTCACTGAACACAGGCAGCATTTCTCCAAGGCCTTCTAGTTGCTATGGAGCTTGGAGGATTTTTGTTCTTTTTGTATGTATTTTCTGATTTCACCCCCCCCCCCCCACCAAACACTCACAGCAGTTAAATTTTCTCTATAAAAGCACATTGAATTAATTTATTAGTCCTCTGGGGGATGAAAAAAAGAGCACTTCCCAGGAACCACACTGTAAGAAAAACAAATGAGACCCTGAACTGGCAATTATCTGCTATTCATCATGGGCACCCAGGGAAGGTTGACCAAAAGGTTTAATTGTAACTAACAAGTATGATTTATTTGAAGAAAAGAAATTCAGACAATGATGCAGCAAGATTAGTTACTGCCTTGAAAATGAAATTAGGTTGGAATAGGGTTCTCATATTTGGTAAAATAAAAATTAAACTTTTAACTGAAAAATGGATATTTAGGGTACATACCTAAATATTTGATGCAAATTTTGCTTGTTAATTTGACAAGAGCAAATCACACAGCATCCGTTAGTTAATTAAATCACACACCTACTTATTTAAGCCACTGAGTGCCTATGATATGCAGATACTAGGGACACAGCAGCAAATATACCTCAGCCTCTGCTCTCTTGGAGGTGACATGCAAGTGGGGAAAGACAGACAATAACATTTGCTTATACAATATGGCAGGTGATGGTAAGGACTCTGAAAGAAATGATAACAAAATGATATCTTTTTATGTACTAAGTTGTGTCTCCCCCCAATTCATATGTTGAAATCCAAATCCCTAGTACCTCATAATATTGACTGTATTTGGAGGTGGGATTTGAAAAGAGCTAAGTAATGTTGAATGAGTCATGTGAGGTGGCTCCTAAGTCCAGTATGACTGGTGTCCAGTATGACTGGTGTCCATGTAAGAAGAGATTAGGACACACACACACACATAGACTGAAGACCATGTAAAGAAGGTAGACATCTGTAAGCCAAGGAGAGAGGCCCTCAGAAGAAACTGACCCTCTTCACATCTTGATCTTGGACCTCTACCCAATAAAACAAGAAAATAAATTTTTGTTAAAGCTCCCTGGCCTGTGACTTTTGTTACGGCAGCACTAGTAAACTAATACATATACTCACTGTGTATCCACAGTGCAACTTGCTGATCTTAAACTGAAGTCATGGTTGGATCTGTCCACACTACAATCAAATCTCATAGAACTAATATTCCAGGTGATTGTGTTTTATTCATTTTTTTTCAGCACTTTTCACCCTGGTCAATTATCTCAGCTTTGGAGTCATTCAATGGCATGTTTATTACGTATAGTTCCCTCATTAGATAATGTAAAACTTCACGAGGACAGAAATCTGCTTCTTCCTAGACTGTTTTCAGTGTAAATAGTAGTGGTAACTAAAAAAAAAACCTATCTTGAGTGGGTCAATATTTTTCTTATTTTAAAATAATACTGTTTATTGTAGAAACTGTAGAAGATACAGATAAGGCAAAGAACTAATAGAATTACTTGTGACCATATTACTGGTGAACGAATAAAATGAACTTACTTCTTTACTGGAAAATGATTCTTATTTTTTTTATGTTGTTCAAACATTCATAGCTCATATATATTGGCTCATGATGTTTAGAATACTGATTACCTCACATTTTTCATGTTTTAAAATACCTATAAATTTTATTTTCTTTAAAGGGAATTACTTAGGCAGAATATCTTCAGAATACTTCAGAATAGTTTGGGAACACAGCAGCTGCTAAGTTAGCATAAAATACTGTAATTACTATAGCTTAATTGTTTGTGTTAAATGAAAGGTAGTTATAAATCCTCAGGAGTCTCAGACTAGTCAAATGATTTAGTGAAGGGACGTTATCTCTAATATATTCACATGGATGGAACCAGTGAATTGTTTCCCTCATGCCTCATCTACTTAAAATCTACTTAATCTATGTTTTTAGATTGCTAATCTCTATGCTTATTTTTAAAGTGTAATTATATGTCAAAATGATACTCAGTTGTCAGTGATGTGACAGATTGATGGGTATTCAATTCAGATATGATCATAGTAGCATTATTAGAATTGGAGTAATTGTGCTCACTTTATGCATCTAAGGAGCACTTACATGGTGTTTACTGTCTGCCAGGAACTATTAAATAACTTGTTTGATTGTCATAACAAGCCTATGATATAGGCTTTAATCACCATAGGAAGCCAATAGGTATATTGTATCAGTGAGAAAGCCGAGGCACACAGAGTGTAAGAATTTTGCTGGGGCAAAGGCAGGATGGGGCAGATGGGCTCCAGTGTTTGTGCTGAATTTCTACAGTCTGCTGGTTCTCCTAAAGGTCCGGACAGCAGCTAGCATTTACAATAGGTGTTATGTTCCTGACCCCTCTATATGTTTTACATATATTCAGTCATTTTATGGTGATGAGCCACCCAATAAAATAAAAAGTTCAAATCTTAGTTTAAATTTTGGTGATGAAGTGAGAGTGTGATTTGGGGGAACCTCATTGTATCTCTCTGGGACTCCAGCTAATGAGTTGATTGGATTATCTGATTTATCTTCAAAGTCTCTTCTAATCCTAAAGTTTTAGAATTTGAAGACTATCTTGAAAGTCTTAAAAAAACTATTTTTTTTTGTTTCCAATTTTAGAGTGATTATTGATATATGGGGACTTCATATAGCCCTTTCATCTTTTGCTTTCTGATTGCTCTATGTTTCTAATTTTAAAATTGAGTACTCAGTCTAGATTTTTCATCTCCTACACTCTTATTCTTAAAAAATACTTTTGTTTGCTTATTTACACAAGTTTTAAATTTTACAGAAAAATGTAGATGCTTTAGAGTCAGATATATATATATTATTGTTGACACAATTATAGATGTAAAAGCCCTTTACAGAGCAAAACAAAAATTATATATAGGGAATTTTAATTTAGATATTACCAGTTAGTTCAAGAAACTCAAAGTGTTTTAATGGTAGTCATCTATATACAGATTTATATGGTGCCAAAGCTGTCCAATTATGCAAATATATTCTAATTTCCATAAGCAAAGGCATTTTCAGTAAGTATTTACATATGATGTTGCTACATACTTATGCAAATAAGGTTAACTTTCACCTAGTCCCAAGTGATAAACAATCTCTTAGGCTGTTTAGGGACAATGTTCTTGGGAATACACAAAGACAGAGTAAGAAAGGTAAGATCTCTAACTCTAAACCACTGACATGAATATATGACGTTTTTGTTAATAATCATAATAAAGAATTCACTGCTCTCTAGCCTCTTTTTGCTTTTCATTATGATCTAAGTTTCAGAGCCATTCTCTGTTTTACAGATGACAACAGGGACAGCAAACAAGTGCCGACAGTACCTCAACCCTCCTCTAGAATGAAGCACATTAAACAAGAGATGGCCAAAAATCACCTTCAGTTTGTGCGATTTGAAGCAACAGATCTCCATGGGGTGTCCAGGTCTAAAAGTATCCCTGCGCACTTCTTCCAAGTGAGTTTTACAAGTAGAGTTGTAACTGAATGTAACTTCATGACCATTAGCAAGCAAATGGTCCTTATTATTCTTTCCCATTTTATCTTGATCTATACAGCAAGTTAAGCTGGAAACTGGTAATTTATTTTATTTCTTCCCTTGTCCCTTGCCAAACACATTATTGCTCCTAAAGTGATGGATAAACTCAAGAGTAAAAGATTTTAGCTTAAGTTATAGTTGATAGGCTTAAGTGATTGATGCATGTGGAAAGCTGTTATTCCAGAAACTAAAATGCATGACCTAAAATGCATGATTCCAGGAGTTCAGTAAGCAGTTCAACCCTTGGGCCCCAGGGTGTCTGCAAGTGATAGAGATAGTATCTGAGCATGTTCCAGGGAAGGAAGCTAGTGACACAGATAACGAATTGTTGATCAACAAATGAAGAAGTACTAGGAAAATTGCCTCTAGACGGAAACTCTTATTGGATTAACCTTTTCCTCAAACCCTTTATCTACTCTTTCTTCTCCTTATAAAAAGGTCAGCTTGAGATGAGATATTAAGATGAGATAGGAAATATTTACCTGATAAATAAAGCATATATATGTATGTGTGTATATATATGTGTGTGTGTATGTATGTGTGTGTGTATATCCCAGGAAAGTTAAAGAAAAGAAAGCTTTTTAAAAATATAGTGCAGGCAGTCAGTGACAGAGTTGAGGTGTTAGTCAGTGATTCCTTGCTTCCATTTCCAGAATTTTTGTTTGTTTGTTTATTTTACTATACCTTCTGTTTCCAGGTTAGCTTTTATATTTCCTTTTATTGTTAATTTGAGATAAGAATTCTTTCTTATAAAAATGAAAAAATACTGGTATTAGAAAATGAGCCATTTACTCAGAATAGGAAAAAAAGTCTGTTATATAATTGGAAGAGGCTAAATGGGGAACCTGTGATAATGATGTGTCTGCTTTTGAAAGAAATCACCATGTGCCTGACACTCTGCTCAATGCCTTACAAACATGAGTTTATTTAAACCTCTCAACCAACTTATACTGTCTGTCCTAACAAAGGATTGCCTTTTCTCTAAATTATATGCGGATAATACAGGTTCTTCATTTGATCTACTCAAAACGTGATATATTGCTATGGAACTCTTAGCTAATTCTTTGCTTATTTCAAAAGGTGACCTTTACTGTGGCCCAAATTTCAGTTATCATAGAGATTTGAGCTACTCGAAAAATTTTCACTTAGTCCCTGGTGATATATATTGGAGTTTGAGGTTGTTCTGGTGTTTGTATTTATACAGATAATTTAAGACAACAATTGTCAAGACCATAATCTGTTTATATATACATATTTATATGTTTACCACTACTAATAAAGAGTAGTTTGCATTCAGAATGTTCATAAAAGAATAAAGTAAAAAGCAGTTAGAAAAGAGCTCTCAGCAAAATACGGATTCAATAACCTGAGGAATAAATTGTGATTCTTTACTATCCTTTACATTCCTGAAAAGTGAAATGTTAACAAGCTGTTCTCTATTGTTTACAACCAAGTGAATGCACACAGATTTAAATTGCAGGGACTCTTGGAAGTCTCATGAATAAAACACATTACCCCCCATTTTAGATATAAAATTAGCATACAGATTTTCAAATTAAAAAGTTGGCGAGTTAGGGAAACAACATTATTTTTTACAGAGAAAATTTGAATGAAAGAATTTCATACTTAAATACCCTTAAAAATCCCCAAATATGTGTATATAAAGTTTACTCGCACAACTCCATGAGTGAGTTAAAAAATTAAGCAGCAGAGGAATAGTGCTCACCTTACTCAGCTTTATTATTAGTAATAACAGATTTGGATCAGCAGAGTCAAATGGCATTTGAAAATGCATGTGGAGATGGTGGAAAGTGAAGGAGGTGGTGGCTCTTGGTCAAAGGCAGAAGGGTGGGCTGGCAGATTGTGTCTGCTAGCACCCACACCTCTTTGGTAGCCATGCTTTTGGGGTTTGGAGGTAATGTAAGAAACAATCTGGCTTGCAGAATGGCAGTATGTTTTATGAAACTCGTCATGCTTACTGACACCCTGGGAATCAAACTTTGTAGTCATCTTTCTCTATCTATTAATGTAACCTTCAACACATGAAGCCTTGTTCCTATTACACAATTTCTAAAAATTGCTTTGTTGTGTCTGTGTGACTTTGTAACCTCATCACTTTCCTGTTGTTTGGCACTAGCAAAAGGTAAATAAATGACCAGATCCATTGAACCCAAGAGGTGTATGGCTAGAAAGTGCCTTAGCATTCACTCAGTCTAACACTTCTGCCGCACAGACGTGGATGCCAAAGTGCACGCCATCCAGCGACTGCCTAGCTTCACACAGAGAGTGAAAGAACCAGGACTAGGAGTCAGATGTGGTGACGCCCCAGTTCATGCTGAGTGGAAGGCTATAACATTTTGGAAACAGTGACTGTGGAGATACAGGTCCACATTCATAGGCAAGGTTTTTGGGACTCTATGAAACTGTGAGGTAGCTCATTCGTACGTGGCTTGTAAAAATGAATGAAGAGAAAGGTGCCGCTGTCAACAGACCTGGCTTCTCTGGTGTTAGGGCGCCTGTCCTGTGTGTTGTGGTACTGACTACAGTCAGCTCTCTGAGAAAAATCAGGAATTCTTTCCCATAGACTTTTGAGTCAGTTAACCATGGAGATTACAATAGGAAAACCCAAACAAACAAAGCAAAACAAAACAAAAAAACCTTGTCTGAAGTATTAGGAACTACGCCATAAAATAAAAAGTGCTTTGAAAAACACCTTTGGTTACAATCATTTCAAATAATTCCATAAGGCTTTTCTTAACCTTTGTCATTTGCTAGAAAGACACTTTATCATTACACCTTTTATTTATGACTGCTATTTTCAGATTCAAGAGCATATAAAGCTTATAAGGCTAAAAACAAGGAGGTGTTTCTAAAAGTACTTTTGGGGTTTTATTTCAAAATATTTAAAATTCAGTTAGTGTTACCTAATAGATGTTAAACAGATTCTTTTTTCCTCAATTGCAAACACCATCTCCACCTTTTTGTTTGCTTTCAAGGTTTAAATCCTGATTGCTTTGTCCTCTTAACTCCTTTAGGAAAAAGTGATCCACGGTGTTTTCATGCCCCGAGGTTATCTTGAATTGGCCCCGAATCCTAAGGACAACGAAGTGGATCACATAAGGGCGACGTGTTTTAACAGTGATATCGTCCTGATACCGGAGTTATCAACCTTTAGAGTTTTGCCGTGGGCCGAGAGAACAGCCAGAGTGATCTGCGACACGTTCACTGTGACTGGTGAGCCTTTGTTGACTTCCCCGAGGTACATCGCCAAGAGGCAGCTGAACCAGCTTCAAGACTCCGGCTTCTCCCTGCTCTCTGCGTTTATCTACGATTTCTGCATTTTGGGTGTGCCAGAGATGATCAACTCAAAGACCCTCTCTTTTCCGGCTTCTGCATTGCTGAGCGACCACGACCAGCCCTTCA
Source organism: Sturnira hondurensis (assembly GCF_014824575.4). Taxonomy (NCBI): domain Eukaryota; kingdom Metazoa; phylum Chordata; class Mammalia; order Chiroptera; family Phyllostomidae; genus Sturnira; species Sturnira hondurensis. Next base: position 1,043,594 of record NW_028081539.1, read on the forward strand.
TCCAGGAGCTCGTCGATGGTTTGTACCACACCGGAGCCAGTGTCGAGAGCTTCTCCTCCTCCACCCGGCCTGGTCAGATGGAAATCTGTTTTCTGCCCGACTTTGGCATCGCTTCCGCTGATAACGCATTTACCCTCAGATCCGGCGTCAAGGAAGTGGCCAGGAAATACAATTACATCACTAGCTTTTTCTTTGAGACTGGATTCTGCAATTCAGGTGTTTTGTCTCACAGTCTCTGGGACGTCGCAGGGAAGGAAAACACGTTCTGCAGCTGTGCTGGGACGGAGCAGCTCACCGTCACCGGGAAGAAGTGGCTGGCCGGACTCTTGAAGCACTCTGCTGCGCTAAGCTGCCTGATGGCTCCGGCCGTGAGCTGCCGAAAACGTTATTCCAAGGAGGGTAAAGACCAGAAGGAGAGAGTGCCTACCACGTGGGGCTATAACGATAACAGCTGTGCTTTTAATATCAAGTGTCATGGGGAGAAAGGCACCCAGATAGAAAATAAACTGGGCTCAGCCACCGCGAATCCTTACCTGGTGCTGGCTGCGACTGTCGCAGCAGGTTTGGATGGACTTGGAAGCAGCGATGGTGCCTTGGCTGGTCCGGATGACAGCACAGAGCTTGATCCATCAAAACCTTCCGAGATCCCTTTGAAACTGGAAGATGCTCTTGTGGCACTGGAAGAAGATCAATGTCTGAGACAGGCTCTAGGGGAAACCTTCATTCGGTATTTTGTTGCCATGAAGAAATATGAGCTGGAAAATGAAGAAACAGATGCTGAGAGAAATAAATTCTTAGAGTATTTTATTTAGAATGGATCTCCTAACTATTCCTTCAGAGGTGTGATTTTTGCTTAAGTAGCTGATCTACCAAAAAGAAAAGATTGAAGATTGGGTTTTGTAATTGACAAGAAGATTGCCTATGCTTTTTAAATTATTATATGACAAATGAAGTGGACTGCTGAGAGAATTCTGATAACAATAAAGTTGTGGTGAAGATGTAACATGCAAACTTACCATGTCTTGTCAGTTGGCCATCATTTCCTCTGTGCAGGTTACCCAAAATAGAAATATTCAGTTTCTTTCAGGCAATAAATATATTTACACAATAAAAATGTCTTAAGAATTAGAAAGCAGCCCTGACTGGTGTAGCTCAGTTGGTTGGGTGTTGTCCCACAAAGCAAAAGGGTCACCAGTTAGATTCTGGGTTGGGGCACATGCCTGGGTTGTGGGTTCTGTCCCCAGTCAGGGTCTGTAAGAGAGGCAACTGATTTATGTTCCTCTCTCATGTCAATGTTTCTCTCCCTCTCTCCCTCCCTTCCCCTCCTCTAAAAATAAATAAAAAAAGAAGAATTAGAAAGCAAAAATTCACCACTTAAGTAAATAATCTCAGTTATACAGATAGGTTGTGACTGCCAAGGAGACAGACATACTTGCTAATACAATCTCACTAATCAGGACACACTGAGGATCTGTTTTGCAAGCATCACTGTGATGTTTCTAAATAAGTTAAACAAGTTTTGAAAAAATATGTCATGATGACAAGTCAGCAGAAGTGTTCCCATATGTCCNGCAAAAGGGTCACCAGTTAGATTCTGGGTTGGGGCACATGCCTGGGTTGTGGGTTCTGTCCCCAGTCAGGGTCTGTAAGAGAGGCAACTGATTTATGTTCCTCTCTCATGTCAATGTTTCTCTCCCTCTCTCCCTCCCTTCCCCTCCTCTAAAAATAAATTAAAAAAGAAGAATTAGAAAGCAAAAATTCACCACTTAAGTAAATAATCTCAGTTATACAGATAGGTTGTGACTGCCAAGGAGACAGACATACTTGCTAATATAATCTCACTAATCAGGACACACTGAGGATCTGTTTTGCAAGCATCACTGTGATGTTTCTAAATAAGTTAAATAAGTTTTGAATGATGTCAACACTTGTCAACACTTGATGATGACAAGTCAGCAGAAGTGTTCCCATATGTCCCTTTTCTCTTTTACCCTTCTTCATTAACTTCCAAAAGGCTTAGAAACTTCAAGGCTATAACATCCATAAGACACAAATCCACAAGAAATAGAATTCAGGCATAGAACAACGAGGTCAAACATTTAAAACCTTAAAAAAAAAAACAATGTCTCATCTAGAAAGCCAGTGCCTAAGATACAGGTGAAATAAGTTATGTGTGTGGGCATGGATCAGCTCCGTGTGATTTGCTCCCTTCTTTGAAACTAAAGATTTCAAAGATACCTCTGGTGCTTTGTGAAGTGTGAGAACAAATGCTTAGATAAGTAGGGCTGTGTTTGCAGCTTAAATTTGTATTTAAATTACTGATTGTGCTGCCCACAGAGGTTGGTGTCTCTCCAGACAATATTTGTTCCAGACCTGAATGAGATAATACTGTAACTATCACTATTTAGCTTCTTTAGGGATGAGATCCAAATATCTACTTACTAGCAAATGAAAATCCTATTCTAGTGTTTAGGATCAAACAGGAGATTTTATGTTCAATTAGAGCCAACTGTGTTCTCAATTGAGAGAGCAAACACACAGGCAGAGGATTAGAATTAGGCTCAGATCCTCCTATTCAAGTTTGCAGCACAGCAGTCCCTCCTTATCTGTGGGATTACATTCCAAGACCCCACAGTGGGTGCCTGAAACTGAGGATAGACCTGAACCCTATATATGCTATGTTTTTTCCTATGCACACATACATACATATCTTTTCACTTAAAGGAAGCACCTTATGCTTCCTTCGGCATATCTGAATTACAGTACCATTACTCTAGTGCTTTGGTGCCATTGTTAAGTATGATGGAGGTTACTCCCACATAAGCACTGTAATATTGAGACAGTTGGTTTGATAACCCACATGGCTCCTGAGTGACCAATGGGTGGGTCGCATGTACAGCATGGGTATTATGAACAAAGGGATGATTCATGTCCTGGTCAGGTCAGGACAGAGAGGGACAGTGTAGGATTTCATCACACTACTCAGAAAGGCATGCAATTTAAAATTTATGAATTGTTTATCTCTGGAATTGTCCATTTAATATTTTTCAGACTGTGATGTGGATAACGAAAACCATGAAAATTGGAACCGTGGGTGAGGGGGGCCACTCTACCCAGTACCTTAAACAGTGACAGTTAGTCTGTCCTTCACTGATTGCTCCCCTTGCCTCTCCTTTGAGCAGAAACGTGTTTGGATACTTAAGAATAAGGTTCTTTGTGGACTAAGAGGTAGAGAGAAAGGTAGGGTGGGTAGAACAAAGAATGAGATTCTACACATTGTATCAGGGCAGAGAGAGGAGGGAGGAACCCCATGACAACTTGCTAGTCATCTGCCAATGTTCATTCTCCCCTCTCTTCTCAGTGATCACACCTAATATGTCAGTTGGGAACACATTATGAAAAAAAAGGTGACATTTCTGATCTTCCATTTTGGCTGATTGTGGTCATGTCATTAGGTTCAGGCCAAAGAGATGTTAGTAGGAGTGCTGCGTGGAAGGTCAGGGAAACTTCCTTAGACAGATGCTGTGCTCCTCATCCTTTTTCCTTCTTTTCTCCTTTACCCTTCCTGCTGGCTGACCTCAGCGGAGGTGTCTGGAGCAATGCCCTGGGGAATGGAGGCCACACCAGGTGGAGTGACAAGATGGAAGCTCCTATTTGTGCAACAGAATTCCATTTGCCCACATTCAGACCCTTATCTGAGAGAGAAACAAACTTTTATCTCCTTTAAAGAACAGTGATTTGGGGTCTTTTTTACTTGTGACAAACTTGTATTCTTCCTTACTTGTGTGTGAGTGTGATTGTAGTGTGTGTATGAGTCACATGTCTGAATGTACATGTGGGGGTGGGTGGGAATTTGAGGGATTTGAGGATGAAAGAATAAAGACATGAGAAGTAAAAGCCTGCCTCCCCAACCTTTCCACATGTGCAGAGTAGAATCTGAGTTAGAGGAATCCACACACGCAGACAATTGTATTGTCTCACACCCTAATGCAGCTCTAGAGACGCATTCAAGTCCATGGGCCTTTATAAAACATGTTTCGTGCTTTGGCTTGGTTTTTACCACAATGGGTTAAAGATGTCATAAAAAACTCTGCTAATCATGTGTTCGTAGCCTTTATTTTTTCCTCATACATTTTATTAGCATTTACAAAATACAACATTCAGGATGCCAGTGGGAGGAACTTACGGGAATATTATGTTCAGTGTTCAGTGTACAGTAGTGAGGTGACCGAAAGCATTCAGTCTCGTGCTCCCAATCAGTTTGTAACATAAGTTGGCGTGGCAATCTTCACATGGATATATCCCTTACCTGGATATTCTTCCCTTAAACGTGAATATTCTTCTTCTTCTTCTTCTTTTTTTTTTTAATTTAAGGCAAACCAACATTGGCCAACAGCATTTAGGGCTAAAGAAAAATTGGAGTAGATGTAGAACTCAGTTATTTGTTTCTGTTTTGGAGGGGACTTTCTGCTGATGCGTCTACCTCCTTGGTGTTGGTAAGAAGGCCAGACAGACACCAACAGCATTTGTTGCGCCCCTTTTGTGTGCTAAGTCTTCTGATAAAAACTCATAGAACTTGGGGAGATCAAGACAAAGAAGATGAGCAGACAGTGAAAGAGTTTTGGGTCTATGTCGTAAGTAGAGCAGAAATTTTTTTTGTAGCCCTAATCCTGGGGGAAAAAAAACCCTCAACTACTTAGATGGCTGCTTTATGGCTTGAAAAGGACGCTTTATGAATCTCTTCACAGAAATTACTTTCTTATTTTCATTTACTATAATTGTTCTAATCAAAGCTTACGGGAAAATGTGATTACTGAATTTAAAGTTGTTTATTAAATGAGTATACATAAGACATGTAAATTAAAAACTATAATATTTTAAGACTGGAAAGTAAAACATTAGTATCATAGTAAGGAGTTTCTATTTTCAAGGACAGTTTATGATCTAAAATTTCATTTTACAGTGAGCGTCTGAATAACAATGAAGCTTGAAATGATTTGAAGGCAGTGGAAGATCTAAAAGCTAAATATGAATAAAAATGGAAAGCACACAGTGCAGTCTGAACTTATGAGCATCACACAACAGTCTATTGACATATCTCCAGCCACCTGTGTAACAAAACAGACTGGTCAATATGTTTGTGATATAAGTATTATCGAATGTATCTTTAATCTTGGGTTTTCTATTACAGGTGTTAGAACTTGTATCTCGAAACATTACATATGTGCACAGTGCCTTACATCTTCCCTGTTAAAGCTCTTCTCTGTTGCCTATAATTAGTGGTTTACATGACAGATTTCCTAATTAAGATATGAGTTCCCAGAATGAAAGACACAGATCTTATTTATTTTTATATTTATATTTTTGTTCCTTGCTTATGTTCTGGAATTTAATAACTGATGAGTCTATCAATCAGCCTATACGCTGTATGCATAATATCATTCTATCCCTGTACAGTGTAATACTCTCATACACCTTCCTCTACCCAGAGAGTAAGAAATAGAGATGGGGACAGCTGAGACGATCAATAATCTGTGGCTTGTTACTGGCCTTCAGCTTCTCTGTTTCTAGAAACTCCTGAGTAAACACAATTTGATCAGCATAATGGGGATCATAAAAAGCAAGGGGCAGGGTGAAATGGCCATGCGAAAGCCATCGATAGCTTTCTGTGTGTGTGGGATTTCTCTCCTTTTGTCTCCTGCCTACCAAGGTAGAATTCAGAGCCTGTCCTGCTTGGTTTCTGCCAGCCATGGCGCTGCAAAGACTGTGCCAGTCAGATGCAGTCATTCAACCTTTGGGGACTCCGCTCTGGGTAAGCCAGAGGGGGGTGGCAGTGATGAGTCCCAGTGTCAGTGAGGGGGGTGGCAGTGATGAGTCCCAGTGTCAGTGAGGGAGCTGAGGGAGCTGAGGCGTGGCACTGGTGTACAGTCGCCCAGTGGCAGCGGCTCAGGGTCTCTCTGGAGCAGTCAAGTGTAGCTTCCAAGCCTGATTTTTGGATCCTCCTAGGTTCTGTGAATCACCTAATATTTTTAATAAATTCATTTTAAGCTTAAATAAGCTAGAACTTGCAAAAAGAACAACTGAAAAAGAGATAAAGGATACACAAAGAACAAGCAACTATGATAAGGGGGAAGGAAAAAAAAAGACAAGAAATTTACATTGAATTCGGGATTTAGATTAAACAAAGGTTTATTAGGCTCCTTGTACAGAGCATATATCATGCTGGTGCTTTCTATTTACTGTCTTATTCGATGCTCTCTACAAGTTCATGAGAACTCCATGCTGACTATTTTTAAAGTAAGAGATGTAAGACTCAGAGAAATTAAGTGTCGAGAGAACTGGAAGTCAAACGCAGGTTTCTCCCATCTTCTGAACTCGTGGTCTCTGTGCTGTATTGAAAAGCCACCCACCACACAGTTCCAGCTGAGAATAAAACTGAAAATCATGCTGTACATTACTGCTCGATACTAAGGCTTCTGGGCACCAAAATGCGGGTGGGTACTTAAATAACTGGACCTTTGCTTCTTGTTGATATGCAGTCTGATTTAATGCACTTTTATGAAGTTTTAGTTAATATGTTTGACTACAAACAAATCTCAGCAAACCAGATGTGGAATTTTCCCGGTAATAGCCTCCTGCCGGCTACTGTATCCAGGCCAGAAAATCTCATCACAAAAGAATATCGGGCTATAACAGGATCTGTTTCAGAACTTTTCTCAGGGAAGAATAGTAAATCATGTCTTAAATGGCTTTTATGATTTTTTTGAACATAAAAAATACTCGGTAAAATTTCTGACAGTCCTTGGAATTTGAACTGAAATTATTTTGTTTCATCTTCAAAAATATCCTTTGACAAGTATTCAGTATTCACCAAGCACATAAAAGATTTGATACTTCTCTCTGGAGCCTTAAGGAATAACAAATAAGAGAGCACATTGATTTTTAAAAATAGGCAGCTTACCTGAAAGGAAAAGGTAAAAATGAAGGTGAAAAGAGAATTGGTTGAGAATATAGAATACAATAGCCATATAAATTGTACTGGAAAGGAAAGGCATGTATAATTTTAATTAATAACCATACATATTGAATTGCTACAGAACTTCCAATAGAGGATTCATTGAAAAAGAATGGGTATCTATTTACTGGAAATATACAAGAGAAGACATTGTTACATCGTAGGCAACTTTTCAAACATGAGCTAGAGGGCAGCAGTGTACCATTAAAGAGTCAGTACTGGTGGCTCAGGATTCATCTCAAACCCAATATTAAACATGAAAGTAACCAGATCTGAAATGTATAGAGATGGAAAAAGTATATTAGAAATACTAACAGCAGAAATGCATATATAATCACATGGCTTACATTTGCATATGTTTAGGGTAACAGATATTAAGTACAGGCTCAACATCAGTGAGGAAGGGAGAAAGGGGCATTGGAAGGATATTACTGATAGTGGAGGGTATATTCAAGAGCCATTAGAAATATGAAACCATGGAAACATTAGCTTCATTATGTGATATCTGAAATTAATCCAGGTTTTAAAAATTCTGGATGAGTCCACAATGAATTTGGAATAAATACTTCTGAAAAGAAGTAAAGAAGAAATGTTTAACATTAAAAAAAACTAGGAAAGGGATACTAAAAAATCTAGTTATAATTTGTTACTTCTTTGGAGGTTCATTTAAATGAGTCAGATTATAAATGCCTCTAAAGCATCTACAAATTAAATAAGTTTTACAAAGTGCTAATTTTCTTTCTGAGATCATCAGAAAACACATATGCAAATTCAGTTTTTAAGAGGTAATCAGAAAATATAAGACAGAAAAGTGTACTTGAACAAGAATCAAATAAAAATAAAAATTAAAAAAAGAAATTATGATCCTTTTTGTGTCAAAAATTAGAAAGGATGATTAGATTTTAAGTTGCTATTGATGTTAGATACTAAGTAGCATTTCTATTCAATTTATTAAAAAAACTGTACTTGAGAACCATTTTTCAGTTATTGAAGAGGAAAGTACAGAACTGGACAATACATGTTTTTCTCCCACCGAGAGATTTCCATTTAATTGAGGAGATTAGGTGTATTTACACATTTATGGGTTGAAGACAGAATATATGTGCTGTAAAAGAGGACACAACAGCTTAGAGGAGGATGACATTGACCAAATACTGTAAGGTTTCATCAGGATCACTGTCTTTCTCGGCTCCATCCTTGTTTACCCCAGGAGGGCAGACCTTCAGGGTTCATGTCTCCGGGACTAGAAGAAGGAAAAGAAGTATGGCTAGAAAGGAGAGAAGAAGACCAGCACTGAAAATGGCCGAGCTCTTCCACTTCCCTAATTTCCTAACAGTGACCTGGCATCTTACCTTACCTGACCATGGTTCCCATTCCCTCTGCTTGTGACATAAAAGATGTCTCTCAGCTATTCTCAGGATCCCACCCTTCTGGCCTTCTCAGACCCTAATGCTACCTATTACCCTCTTTTCTACTGTATCTCTAGTATGTCAATCTCCTTATGTTTCTGTTCCATCAGAATTTAAATATGTTGATGTTTTTCTAACATGTATAATAGGCACACACGTTCCAAGAGAAAAAAAATACTCTGTAAGAATCCCAAGTACCCTTCATACTATCTCTTCTCTTTAAAAGCAAATGTATTGATTGGGTTACACATAATCTTGTTCTTTCTGTTTCATCTTACTGTTGACTCTTCACAGCTCCACACCAATCCACTCCAAGTGCCCTTGCCAAAGTTTACAGTGACCGCCCTCTTGTTGAATCCACTGGCCATGCTTCATTCTTTGTTTTATGACTACCAAACAGGCAGATTTCACACTGTGTTGAAATTGGTTACTCTTGACTTGGAAGACACTGTTCCCTACCATTTCTCAATCTCCTGTGAACCCTTCTCTTCTGTCTGATATTTATTTTATTTTCTGTCTCCTTTATGCTTTTTTAAATTTATTTTTTATATATATTTTATTGATTATACCATTACAGTTGTTCTATTCCCCACCTTCATTCCCCTCCACCTGCACACTCCCTTCCTCACCATTCTCCCCCCTTAGTTTATAACCACGTGTCTCAAGTTCTTTAGATTCTATATTTCCCATACTATTCTTGCCTTCCCCCCTATTTTCTACCTACTGTCTATGCTATTTTCTTTACCTTCTACCCACTTCTCCTCCTCCCACTCCCCTGTTGCTAACCCTCCATGTGTTCTTCATTTCTATGGCTCCACTCCTGATCTAGCTGTCCTCTTGGTTTGCTTTTGTTTTAGGTGTGGTTGTTAATAACTGTGTGTTTGCTGTCCTTTCACTGTTCATATTTTTCATCTTCTTTTTCTTATATAAGTCCCTTTAGCATTTCATATAATAAGGGCTTGGTGATGATGAACTCCTTGAACTTGACCTTATCTGAGAAGCACTTTATCTGTCCTTCCATTCTAAATGAAAGTTTTGCTGGATAAAGCAATCTTGGCTGTAGGTCTTTGGATTTCATGACTTGGAATACTTCTTTCCAGCCCCTTCTTGCCTGTAAGGTCTCTTTTGAGAAATCCGCTGACAGTCTGATGGGTACTCCTTTGTAGGTGACTGTCCCCTTATCCCTTGCTGCTTCTAGGATTCTCTCCTTCATTTTAGTCTTGGCTAATGTAATTATGATGTGCCTTGGTGTGTTCCTTCTTGGGTCCAACTTCTTTGGCACTCTCTGAGCTTCCTGGATTTCCTGGAAGTCTATTTCCTTTGCCAGACTGGGGAAGTTCTCCTTTATTATTTGTTCAAATACATTTTCCACTCGTGGCTGTTTCTTTCCCCCTTCTGGTACCCCTATAATCCGGATGTTGGAACGTTTAAAGATGTCCTGGAGGTTCCTAAGCCTCTCCTCATTTTTTTGAATTCTCATTTCTTCATTCCTTTCTGGTGGGATGTTTTGTTCTTCCTTCTGGTCCATTCCATTGATTTGAGTCCCAGTTTCCTTTCCATCACTATTGGTTTCCTGTGCATCTCCCTTCATTTCAATTAGTTTAGCCTTCATATGTTCCTCTAATTTGTGACTATAATCAACCAGTTCTGTGAGCATCCTGATAAACAGTGTCTTGAACTGTGCATCTGAGAGGCTGGCAATCTCTTGGTCGCTTAGAATTATCGGCTCTGGGACTTTGAGTTCTTGCACCATCTTTTGGGCTGTTCGTGCCTGTTCTGTAGCAGGATCGGAGCCCTAGGTGGTCACCAGAGCAGGGCAACTCAGTCGCTGGGTTATGATGCTGTATGTGGGGGCGGGGTCAAAGAGGAGCAATGGCATCTAGTCTGCCACCTCCCGCTGTGGCCCCCACAAGTACAGCAGCTGCCACCGTCACTGGGGCCCGTGAGTTTCGTCCCACTGCACGCAAGTGTGCCACCGCCGTCAGCCCTCCACCACTGGGTTTGCCCTCTGGGGCCTGCGTGGTCCGTCTCACTGTGTGCGAATGTGCGACCGTGGTCAGTCTGCCCCGCACCCCGACTGGTTCTGGGCTACTGCGCGCCTAGGTTGGGGAATGCTTCCTGCCCGACCCTGCTCTGCTGCTGGCTCCGCCTCTCTTACCACCCCAGTTGAATGGTTCGTTGTTGTCGGACTTCCGTATAATTCAATTTTCTGTTCTTTGGCTCTGTCTTTGTTCTCCAAACCTTTGTTGTATTCAAACTTGGTTGTGGGAGAAGGCACAGTGTTTCCACCTATGCCTCCATCTTGGCGGAAGTCCCCTTCTGTCTGATATTTAACGTTGCTTATCATTCAAGATACTTCTTTTCTCTCCAAAAAGTCTCCCTCATTCTAAAATGTGTCTCCCTAACATATTATTATTAATAATAGTTTGTATTGATTAAGACTCTTGATTTGAAATAACAGAAATCAAATTAAACTTGATTAAATAAAAAGGAAGACTTTTTGAGGGGCTAGAGAGAGAAGATTGCCTCATGGACCCTTGGACCTTTGATGTAGCTACGTTTCAGGAATGATAACCAAAGCACTGTACATAAGCCAAAACATCTTTTCTCTTTGTTCTCATGTTCATGTTTCTGTTCTTGCTTTACACAATGGAAAATGGTTGCTGAAACGATAGACCAAATTTATATCTTTTATAATAAGCAACCTGACTGAAGTTGGACTGTTCTAGTTCTAATTTCAAATTGCTTGGTTCAGTTTGGGCAACGTACCCTCTCCTCATCCAATTAACAGTGGCCTGGAAGGGAGAAGTCACATTGTGCAACTATGGCTATTCTTTCATTACAATGCGGTTGGGACAGGGAAGGGGAAACCTCGTGGGCTGATATGAAAACACTGTGAGTGTCCGTGGTAGGTTCCATGCTTTCAATTTCCATTTAGATACAGGTGATTGCCAAATTGGTTTCTCAAAATACACCTCCACTTGAATGTCCCCCAGGTACTCAGATTCAATATATCCAGTGTTTAACTCATGACCTTTCATCTTCAAAGTGTACATATTGATACTTGGCTATTTTTTAAGTCTTCACTGGCCTCCTTCTAGAAGAAATCCCTTGTTATACCTGGTCACTGATCATCTGTCCCCATCCATTGTTCAGGCCCAGAGGAGTGGTGAGACAGGCGGTCTCTTCCCATAGGGAGGGCATCCTCAGATCCTTCTCGTCTGCTGACTCAGTCCTTCAGCTCTTTCCAGCTCTGAAGGTCCTCTGAGCCCTGGGCATATCTGCCATCCACTGACGGACCTACGTGATCCACTAAGCAGCTTCAGCTGTGGCTCCATCTCACCCTGCACACTGTGGCCCACAGTAGGCCTACTGTCTCCTCTCTCTATGCTCTTAATGTGTGATCTTGAGCAAATAACCTAGTATTTCTAATTTTTCGATTACTGTTTACTTTCAGTATTTTTTATTGGTTTTAGGTGTATAGCATAGTGTTTAAAAAAAATCACATACTTTACAAAGTGTTCCCTCAGTATTTTTAGTACTCACCTGGCATAGTTATTGCAGTTTTATTGACTATATTTTCTATGCTGTACTTTATATCCCCAATAACCTAATTTCTTTGAACCACAATCTCTCAGTTGATAAAATGAGGATATCCTTATTCACAGCAGAAAACCTGTTATAATAATCCCCTCCTTTTTAAACTTAAAAATACTACACATACTGTTATATCCCATAACTAAGAAATGTTAATGAATGTATTCATTATTCTGTACAATTCTGTGATACGTCATCTGTATATTGCATTGTGTGTTCCCCACCCCAAGTGCATCACAAATGTATTGTGCTGAGCTCCTTTGGACATGCCTTAAAAAATGTGACACTAAGTGGNTGTTATAATAATCCCCTCCTTTTTAAACTTAAAAATACTACACATACTGTTATATCCCATAACTAAGAAATGTTAATGAATGTATTCATTATTCTGTACAATTCTGTGATACGTCATCTGTATATCGCATTGTGTGTTCCCCACCCCAAGTGCATCACAAATGTATTGTGCTGAGCTCCTTTGGACATGCCTTAAAAAATGTGACACTAAGTGGATGATTGTATAACTTAATCATCTAATAGATACTTGAAAACTTTGCTGTGAGTTGGATCCATAGCTGCCTAAATGGAGGATAAAGGAATGTCTTGACTGGAAACTGCAGGAGCATCTGAATTAGACACCACATGTATTCTACTTCAAATCCCCCTGGCTTCTCTTTATAGCGTGAAACCACACCCTAAGGATTCAACTGGCAAGGCCACCTGCCACAGTTGAAGCTCATGGACAGGGTGAGATAGAATTGTCCCCCACCGCAGGGATATTCATTTTTCCTATCAGGTACGCAGCCGAGGAAGCCAGAAGTTTCACTGTGACCTTATAGTTTGTTTGTTTTTATTTTTTGTTTTTGTTTTTTGTTTCAGGGTTTGCATGTCCTGTGGTTGCCAGAGCTGTTTCTCCGTCTCACTATTACGAGAAAAGAGAATAAAGCCGTGAAAAAGACAACTTGAGGAATCACAGTAGTTACAAGGATGCCCTAAAACAGCACAAAGCTGCTCGAAGCAGTCTTGGCAGCAGCAGCAGAATCGCCTCTGAGCTTTTAGAGACTCAAACTCTCAGGCCCAGGAATGCGTGTTTCCGCAAGTGCTCCAGGCCAACCCCTCTGCGTGCCTAAGTTTGAGAGCCACTGCCCTGCAAGATCTGATCCTGTTGGGATGTTCACAGAGACTTTCATAAGCCCCGAATCTAAGAGGGGAAAATACACAATAGCTTGTGCTGTTTCGAAGATGCTACTTCCATGCTTCTTGTGCCCCTGGGGCTAAAGTTTGCTATTCTAAAAAGTGCTACAGACGTCAAACAGCTGTTCTCACACCTAGGGGGTCTTCTTACTACCCAAGGAAGGCTTTTACAGAGAGGAGAAAAGTGTCTTATCTGCTGTGCTATTGGGTCCAATGTGGTAACTATTAATCAAGTTTACAGCTAAGACAGTTAAATGCTTCTTGACATGTGAATGATCTCACTCCACTTCATCACTTACTCCTTTAAGGAAGGAGAAAGACTATAAAAATTGTCTCTGATTGAATGGCTGGCAACTTACTGGTTTTGGGATATTTTTAAGAATAGAATTTTGGCAGCACATTTAACCTAATTGAGCTGATATCTCAGAAGGCAAAATTCCTATATGACCAAGAAGTCATGTAGTTTTTTTCCGGGAGTGCTGAGGGTTATGAAGTGGCCCTTAATTCCCTATATACTTCTTAATTTTCTCTAACAAGCTCATTCCCCACCCCACCAAATGACAGAAGCAGCTATGTCAGGATATATACTCACAGTAGGAAAACACATTTTACACCTTGCATTTATCTGCATTCTTCTAAAGAATTCTTAAATTTCTGAAAGGCATTACTCACATTAGATTCACACACACAGTTATGAGAGTGAAATAATGTATTTATTGACAATAGGTCTAAACCATTACACAAAATTACTCACTCCTGTACAATTTGGAAAGGTACAGTCATTATCCCTATCGGGGCGATCTAGTGTGGAGTCTTACCCAGCACAACCTGCACGATCAGGCCTCCTGAGTTGGAGTCCTGCCCTACCACTTACGGTCTCTGAACCCTTGGGAAGGTTTTGCAAACTTCTGTGCTCAGTTTCTACACCTGTAAAATGAGGTTCATAATAAAATCTCAAAAGTCACTGTGAGAATTAAATTAATTTACGTGTGGAAAGCCCCTAAAACAGTGCCTGACATATTTGTTAAGCATGCAGTAAATATTTGCAAGTGAACTACAGTATTACTTATTTTTTGTGACAAGAGGAAACACGGATTTCGTTTGATGTTGTCCAGATGGTTTGGGACCTCCCAGCTGGGGGTTATGAAGGAGTTCCCTTGGAGGCATTTGTGGTGGGGGGTGGGTATAGAGGAAGCTAGAATAGGGACCAGTTGTAGCATTTAATTTTGGTGTTTTCCAGCTTCTAGGTTTGTTTTCCTTCTTCTCACTACAAATAATTTTTATTTCTCTGGAGAGGTTAAGAGAACACTTGTTTTGAGTATACAATATCTTATAACTTGTAATACACATCAGAAATAACTAGTCTTTGACAGAAAACATAATACTATATAAAAACGTAAGCAGTCTCTCAAACATTGTTCTTCACAGTTGTAGTCTATATACATGTAAGAAGAGAACATTCACAGTAGAGCTTCCTGGAAGAAATCTCATGTAGCATGGATTTCATCTGCCTTGAAGTTGAAAAGAATCTTTGTAACATATTAAATCACAATGCATTTCTTGGACAGTATAAAGGACTGAACTGAAGAACTATTCATTTTCTTACTAATAAGTACATTTTTCATGTTAAGTCAAAAAGAAGTATGCAGGGTTAAGAGAAAGGCAGATTTGAATAATTTATGTAAAGGACATAAACCTAACATATACAAAAATGATGTTTGACATGGGGTTTCTTCTGAAAACAGCTTATTTTATTAGATTCTGAAGAAAGGAAGCTTATTCTAAAAAGCAACATATTTATGATAACCTTTTACACAAAAATCCTTTCCCATGAGAAATATTTTTAATTAAATTGAGAAATAAAATGTTATAAATTGATAACAGTATTTGACCAAAAATGCCATATAATTTTATACAGTGTATGAATTCTTTTATATAATTTTTCCAGTTTGAAATCTTGGAAGACTTTTTCTTTGGACACTTTTTAAACAATCATCTGTAGAATAATAATCTACTTTACGTTATGTTACCTTGTTTAGTTGTATATAGTTCAAATCATGATTAACAGACTTTTCTAAATAAGAAATAAAGCGTGAGCTAATTAAAATGTTCTTAAGCAATCTCAAAGAGTTCAGAAAATAGAGCTACTCTTAAAGTAAATGAATACTAAAGGTCACGTTGTTATTTCTCTGGTCAGATTTGGCATTTTTATACTAGGAACTTCTCTTAAATTATTTTTTTGTGTGGGTAAAATATTTTCTACCTCTTACTAAGGGAAAGATTAGTAACACACATGGCTTATGCCAGAAGCTGTTCTCCTGAGGTTGCTTTTTCATGAGTTACTTCCATAGAGTAAGACTGTGCTCAGCATCGTTCGTGGTTGGTTGGAGTTGCATCTCAGGGTGCACAAAGCGTCTAATGAGAAAGTCACAATTGGGTTAATGAAATTTCAAGTTTTGCTACCATAGAGTGACAATAAAATCCTCCACGATCCATATTAAACCAGAGAGTTTCTCCACCAAGGGATTCTGTTGGTTTTATGCTACTGCACGGTGAATAAGAATCTCCCAATAAGGTCACACCATGAGCTTCTATATATTGTATAGGAAATCAATAGCATTTTACAACAGAATTACATGGTAAGCTTCTCTGTGCTTTATTCTAAATCAATGGAGATTCACAACAGGATTCATCTTTTAGCTTCTATAAATTGCATGGTAAATCAAGTGTCTATTTGTTTTAAAACTGGGTAGTTGCCATCACATTAGGCAATAAAACTTATAAGCATATCCTTTCTGATAAGAATGAAGTTTTATTTCTAAGACATGCCTCAAGATAGATATGAATTTTTCAAGAATAAAGCTAGTAACTCCTAAATGTCAAATATTAGAGTCACTTGGAGGAAAGTAGCAAAGCTTACTGAAAGGAATAAGACAATTTTCTGAACCACAAACTCATGTGGAAGCTGAGGGCTAAGAGAAATCTTCCTGTCGGTGAAAAGAGAGATGATGGTGGGAAAAGGGGTTCAGAGAAAACGAGGAAGTTGTGGGAGGAAAGAGGGGGTGATGTTGGTCAAACATCGGGTGGAGGGGAGTGAAGGAGGGAAAATGGGACAACTGTAATAGCATAATCAATAAAATACATTAAAAAAAGAAAAAAATCCCATCCATTGATTAGTAAAATTTTATTCTTTCTTGCCAGAGACAAGTAGTTATTTAGCTCAGTCTCTTTTAATTATAATGGTTTTGGGATTATGAAAAAACAATTTCTAGAGAAAATATTTTACCAATCTTATAATATTTTCTCAATTCTGGAAACTTCTATCCTTTTCAGTACAACACTATTAATTTTCTGTTAACTAAATTTATGTAGGGTAAATTCAGGCTGGGTTTTAGTCTATTGAAGGAGGAAGGAATTATAGGTATCAGATTAGATTCTAAAGCAATATTACTTTATAATATAATCAAATGGTATAGACATTTCAGACAAAACAAAGTGTGCATTTCCAAGATACAGAACCAAGTATTTTGGGGGTGTGAATGATATCAGTTATCCCTCACCTTTCTTTTAACGATGAGGAATCTAAGGCTTAGAAGATTTTATATGCCTTGCGCAGGGCTGTTAGTTACTAGCATAGCCCAAACTATATAAGGCCTGCTCATTTCCAGTCTAGTGCTTTAAAAAAATAAATGTTGTACAATATCAGTTTCCTACTATCCTATATTTAAATAGCATTTTTGTGCTGTCACTGGAACTTGTAAAATATTTTTACCCTTGAATCTGCCCTTTTATTTGCATTTTACCATGTTTTAAAGTCCCATTGGTTTTCTGCCTAGAGGAATTTTGAATTAAATTGCCTTTTGGGTTCTAAATTTGTTTTAAAACTCATTTTGAATTGGCTCACAAGACTGTGAGCTTGTCCTGTTCGAGTTTCAGCTCATCTGCTGATTTAAATTGACTTAGACATAAACTGGAGATAATTTCCAATTTTTCTCTGCTTCCCAATCACCAGTCAGACTCTTGCCGTCCTGTTTTATGTTCTTATGGCAGGAACTGAGAAAAGCATCCCAATCCTTGAGGTGATTTAAGAATTCGTTGGACCGGTTTCAAACACATAAAGGGATGGGGAAGGAATGGTGGTAGATTTCAGGTAAAAAAGTGAACTCAAACTTGTTCCAGAAAAAATGCCGGTAGGTGTCTTTGATTCTGTCCTCTAGTCCTCTGTCATCTCATTAGATTCCCATGTCTGACCCTGGACGCTCACTACTATGTCAGTGTCATTTGCTGGCTTTCTGTTTTTTAAGAGGAGTGGGAATTAATCCTCTATTCAACTTAAAGCTTTTACTGACAATGTGTTTTGGAAACTGGAGTAGTAGAGAAATGCTATGTAAACATATTGGTTCTGTTTTAGGCACCTTTACCTCTAACCTTCCATAATCTTTCAGATTTTTATCTTCTCTGTGTTCAGTCTTACTCAGGAGCTCCTAATACTTCTGTTTTCCTTTCCTCCTGTCACAGTCTTGAAACACACAAGGGGACACAGTTTTAAGCAAGATTTTGCACTAAAGATTATACGAGTGCGTGTGTGTTTCAGAGTATGTGTGTAAGCAATTAAGAAATGGAAAACTATTTACATTTCTTCAAACAAATGAAAGATAATGTTCACATTTAGCTTAAATATCTGTAGGGTGAAAGAATGGAATTAGAGAATTTTTTTTTCACATTTCAGTTTTGGACACATCTCTATTCTGATCCAGTGGGAGACGGGCCAGCCGGAAGCTACAGACCCAGTTCTCCTGGTTGGAGCTATACTCCAGCTGCCGACAGAGATGTTCACATGTCATCTCACTTGGCTGACAACTCTATAATTGCAGACCAGGGAATGGAAGAAGGAAAAAAGAGAGTGATCTGGGGTAGAAGCACTCTGGCTGATTATTTTCATCCCTCAAAACAGTGGTCCTTAACCTTGGCTGGGCATCGTAGTTTCCTGGGGAGCTTTAGAAAACTAGGAAACTTGGATGCTCATGTCTCACCCTCAGACATCCTGCTGTGATTGGTCTGGGGAGAGTCCTGAGCGTTCGGATTTTAATAAGCTCTCAAGGCGATTCTAATGTGCAGCTGAGTTGATCTTAATCTTGGACTTATGGAATTATTGATAAGCAATTCTGCTTCTGATTTAGACAGTAGTTCTCGAACTTGCCTGTGAATGAGAATCACCTTTGCAGGCAGTTAAAGATGCAGGTTCTTAGTCCTTACTGTAGCTCGACTAATCAGAATTACTTAAGGGTGGGTTCCCCAAAATTGGCTTTTAAGAAAATATCTCCTCAGTGATGTTTTATGCAGCCTGCTACTTCAGAAATGGAGAATTATTTATCTGCTCTGCCAGTTACTAAACAACTTCTACTGATGGGTATCAGAACTTAGAGTTCTGCTGTAACCTCTGCTGACATTGTTAGTCATAGCTCAGGCAGGGGGTGGGGGGGCCAGTTTGCAGAGAAGTGGGGGTTGCTGAAAACACTTTCCAAGTGAAGAAGAAGAAGACAAAATATAGAAGAGGGAGAAAAATTTTGTGCAAATATAATACTATTTATTGACAAACCTACCTTCACTAAAGTGTGGACCAATCAAATGCCTCAAGGGCTGTAATGAGCTGCATTTGCACCCTGGAGCTGCCGCACACCACTGTGTAAACTGGAGAGATCTGTGTTTTCAGCTGCAAAATGAATGTAAGATCACATTTTTTTGTGGGGTTGTTGTGAAATAACATATGTAAGGTGCCTAGTACATCCTCTAGTGGAAGGTACTTAGAGGCAGCTGTTTTTATAGTGTATACATTTTTTCTGAGCAATCATACATGTAGAGAGGATTACATGATGAGAAGGATAATTAAGCAGAAGCATATCAAGCCTGAAACAATCATGAAACTTAATTACCATCTATTAAGAAAAATAAAAATTTCAAGGTTGTTTTTTATTTTCGTCTTACTTATATTGCTCTAAAAATGTAGGTTGTTTCAAAAATGCAATGTGATTTTATTTTTGAAACATTCCCTTTTACTATCATTAGTGCCTTCAATCTAATCATCCAAGAAACATAATTATTGCCATTATTATAATGATCATCCACAGAATTATTACTTTTTATCTTAGATATGCAAATATAGCCTAAAAGATCAGTTTTGGCTTCACTACGTTGAGTTTTTGTTCTGTTCTCCAAGCCCTGGAAGTTTATTAAATTATAGAAAAACATAAGTAAATTTGACTTATATTTATTAAACAGGGGTATCTATTTGATGTGATACATCAGTTTTAATATATTCAAGCCACAGAATACTCTCTGTGAATATGAGCGGCAGACTGATTACATTTCTTTTGCTTCACTGAAAGGTAGAAAAACTTAGGATATTTTAAATGGCAGAAAGACAAAGACTTACATTATTTTTTAGTTGAGCAATAGAAAATCAGAACTTCCGCCAAAATGGAGGCATAGGTGGAAACACTGTGCCTTCTCCCACAACCAAGTTTGAACACAACAAAGGTTTGGAGAACTAGGACACACCCAAAGACCAGAAAATGGAATTATACGGAAGTCCGACAACTATGAACCGTTCAACGGGGACGGTAAGAGAGGCAGAGCCAGCAGCGGAGCTGGGTCGGGCAGGACAGATCCCCCGACCTAGGCGTGCAGGCAGCCGGAACCAGTCGGGGTGTGGGGCAGACTGACTGCTGTCGCACATTCGCGCACAGTGAGACGGACCACACAGGCCCCAGGGGGCGAACCCAGTGGTGGAGGGCTGACAGCGGTGGCACACTCGAGTGCAGTGAAACAATACGCGTGGGCCTGGTGACGGTGGTGGCTGTGGCGCCGGGACCACGGAGGCAGGTGGCAGACGAGACGCCATTGTCCCTCTTTGACCCCACCCCCACATACAACGTCACAATCCAGCGACTTAGTTGCCCTGTTCCAGTGAACACTTTAGGGCTCCGATCCTGCTACGGAACAGGCACGAACAGCCCAAAAGATGGTGCAAGAAGAACTCAAAGTCCCAGAGCCAATAACTCTAAGCGACCGAGAAATTGCCAGCCTCTCAGAAGCACAATTCAAGACACTATTTTTCAGGATGCTCACAGAACTGGTAGATTATAGTCACAAATTAGAGGAACATAGTCACAAATTAGAGGAACATATGAAGGCTAAACTAATTGAAATGAAGGGAGATGCACAGGAAACCAATAGTGATGGAAAGGAAACTGGGACTCAAATCAATGGAATGGACCAGAAGGAAGAACAAAACATCCCACCAGAAAGGAATGAAGAAATGAGAATTCAAAAAAATGAGGAGAGGCTTAGGAACCTCCAGGACATCTTTAAACGTTCCAACATCCGGATTATAGGGGTACCAGAAGGGGGAAAGAAACAGCCACGAGTGGAAAACGTATTTGAACAAATAATAAAGGAGAACTTCCCCAGTCTGGCAAAGGAAATAGACTTCCAGGAAATCCAGGAAGCTCAGAGAGTGCCAAAGAAGTTGGACCCAAGAAGGAACACACCAAGGCACATCATAATTACATTAGCCAAGACCAAAATGAAGGAGAGAATCCTAGAAGCATCAAGGGATAAGGGGACAGTCACCTACAAAGGAGTACCCATCAGACTGTCAGCGGATTTCTCAAAAGAGACCTTACAGGCAAGAAGGGGCTGGAAAGAAGTATTCCAAGTCATGAAATCCAAAGACCTACAGCCAAGATTGCTTTATCCAGCAAAACTTTCATTTAGAATGGAAGGACAGATAAAGTGCTTCTCAGATAAGGTCAAGTTCAAGGAGTTCATCATCACCAAGCCCTTATTATATGAAATGCTAAAGGGACTTATATAAGAAAAAGAAGATGAAAAATATGAAGAGTGAAAGGACAGCAAACACACAGTTATTAACAACCACACCTAAAACAAATGCAAACCAAGAGGACAGCTAGATCAGGAGTGGAACCATAGAAATGAAGAACACATGGAGGGTTAGAAACAGGGGGGTGGGAGAGGGAGAAGGGGGGAGAAGGCACAGAAAATAGCATAGAGGGTAGGTAGAAAATAGATAGGGGGAGGGCGAGAATAGTGGGGGAAATATAGAATCTAAAGAACTTGAGACACATGGTTATAAACTAAGAGGGGGGAGAATAGTGGGGGAGGGAGTGTGCGGGTGGAGGGGAATGAAGGGGGGAATAGAACAACTAATGGTATAATCAATAAAATATATTTAAAAAAAAAAGAAAATCATCTTGTCTACTCAGCCTAGTTTCAGAGGGTTGTGGAAGAGAGAGAGAGAAAAAGAGAGAGAGAGAGAATGAATATTACTACTACAGAAGTTTCTTTCTTTATATGACTCCATGTACAATGCCCCAGTTGAGTCATAATACAATTATCCTTTTCTAAAAATGTGGTGTTGGTGACTTATTTTTAAAGTATCATTGGTAACTACCACAAGCCACACAAACACAAAAGAAGAATTAACAGAGAAAGAAGATTGCCAAGGCCCAATGGTAACAGGGATGAGAACCACAGACTTATGTTCCTGAAGTGACTCTGGTGGGAGAAATGATGGAAGATGTGGAATTCACATAAAAACTTAAGATTATGGGGTGAAAGCTTCAAGTTTCAAGCAACACTGCAAAGCAAATATGATTAATCATTTCAAAGGTAAGGTAAGAAAGACTTCAAATAGATTTCTATAATGAAGGAAATTTATAATATTGTATAACATTATAATGTTGACTGGGAATAGCTTTTTAAAGGTAGTTGCTATTTGATCAGAACTGTAGAATATGCTTGAATGAGGGATTTATTCTCCAGTGGCTCACACTGTCTCTGAGAGACCATCAGAATGAGATGGGCCAGAGCAATTATGCATTAGGATACGCTAAGAGTATGAGGCATTCTCCTCAGTATCTGAAGAGCAGTTCTTGGTGGAAGCTTTCCATTATTATATGTGATTTTCATTATTCGTGCAAAATAATAATATCTCTGAGGATTAGACTCATATAATTAACAAAAAGACAAATTCTTCCAGGCTGGAGGATTGAAGTGTTCTCAGTGGGTGGGATCTCCAGAGAATTTTTCAGGAAGAATAACGAACAAGCCAAAAGCCTATTAACATTTGAGATCTCACAGTGCAGTACACATGTGGTCATTCTTTTTGATAAGAGGAGCAAATTTAAGGTAACCTATTTATAAGTTCTGTCTTACATTCTCTATTTCGGTTCTTGGATGCCACAATAAGTGTATGTCTTCTTATAATGAGTTCTGTGCATTAATGTGTTGAGATGGTGTATACAATATCTTTTTCTCACTATTTTTCCACTAATAATATGGATATTTAGTCCTTCTCACACACAGATTAATCTTTGTAGATATAGTCCAGATATTGTCACCCACCTGGACAAAAAGCACCAGTAGCTCATGGCTGCCTATGGAATGTTTATATGCCTTAGCTTTTATCTACAGTTTGCACTCCCCTCAAAGACCTCACCACTCTCCTAAACTGAACTGTTCACAATTCCTTTTTTTCCCACTTGTTTTTTCATACCATTGTGCCTGCTTTTGCTCTCAGTAGTCCATTCACCAGAACTGTCATTTTTCCACATCTCTTCTCCCCAGATCTGTCTTTCATATACTGGCTACAGAATTCTTTTGCTCTCTGTCCCTTATTTTCTTCAAGCCACATCCTAAATTGAAAATGTGTTTTATTTATTTATTTATTTCAAAATCCTAGTCTAGCTTGACATGGGGAGAAGATTTGATGGACTTCACGAACCCAGGATCTTGTGGGTAATCAACATAACAGCAAGACTCGAAGGAGTAAACATTTTCTCACATCTAATATGGGCAATTCCTATGCTAATGGCACAGTGTCTTTTCTAGGAGACTTATTAGTTCAGCTCCCTCCCAAAGGGCAAAAAACCCAAATTCTTGTTTTGACAAGCTCTGTTATTAAAAGAGTTAGAAGGGAATGCAGACTGGAGAAAGCTTTGTCATTTCCCTTTAGGTATTTCACCTGGTGTTCTTATTTTTAAATGTCTTTTGTCTTAGCGGGCTTAGGCTTCTATAATAAAATACCATAGACTGGAAAGTTTAAACAACAGACATTCATTTGTTTCTCACAGCTGTGGAGGTACCAGCAGACTCAGCTCTTGGTGAGAGCTCCCTTCCTGACTTGTGGATGGCATCTATCTGTTGAGTGTTCACTTGGCTTTTCCTCAATGCATGTCTGTGGAGAGAGAGCGCCCTCTGTCTTCTTCCCCTTGCAAGGGTACTGATGTCATCATGATGGTCCCACTAATTACCTAATCAAAACCAATTATTTCCCAGAGGTTCCAATTCCAAATACATTAGGGATTAGGGCATCAACATACGAAATTTTGAAGGGACATAATCATCGAGCCATCACATTTGTCTTAATATATTTGCACTGGCTAAGTTTCTAGCATGAGCTCTAGAAGATTTGGAGAATGCCTGAGAGATGAGCTGAAAGTGTTCTATGTAGGTTATTATTTATTCTCCTCATGTTCACAATCTATAGATCAAAGGAAAATGAGAACCCATCTTATAGAAAGTCTGCCGAAGAAATAGGATATAGGCAATGGAAGCATATCTAACAACCTGACTGTATTGGCTATAAAATATTTCAAGACAAAAAAGAATTTAGAAGGCCTTTCATTTTCTCAGTTGATAAAATGTAGAAAGTTAAAGAAGGCGTTATTTATCCTGAAAACTTCCGACTGGGAACCACAGAAGGAGCTAAGACAGGGTGACCAAGGTAGAGCTTAAGGGCTTTGCTTGTCTAGCTGGATGACCAGACGGGTTCTATCTTACTCTTTGAGTGTCCTCATTTAAAAATCAATCAGAGCATAAGATTCTTGAAGACAACTTCCACCTTTTATTATCCTTCATAATTCCTGCAGCATATGCTTTGTATGACTTAGTCACTCAGGAAAGGATTATCAAAATGAAGAATGAGAGCTGATATTGCTATATGGTAGATTAGAAAATGTTTTAGATTTTGAGTTGAGTTTCAGCTGGGTTATTCACTAGTACATGCTATGAGTAAATCATTCAATTTACAGTTTATTATAAAGCAAAGATTAAAATTTAATTAAAAATTCATGACTTCAGCTTGTACTCATTTATTAAATATACAATCTTAGGTACAATGATATAATCTTGGGATACATCAGTTAAAAGAACAAATAGCTCCTGCCATCATAAAAGTTGTATCATAGTGCAGAAGACAGCAACAATAAAAAAAAAACAATCAGTCAATCCATTGATCAGTCATTTGCAGCAGATGTTGGAAAGCCACCAGTGCTTCGGAAAGAAAAAAAGGAGGGGAGGGAATTGGAACAGCAAAGGTGGCAAGTGCTGGGCCATATCACTGTGTTGAATAGGGTAGTCAGAGGAGGCCTCACTCTAAGGGTGAGATTTAAGCAAAGATTTGAAGGAAGTGAGGGAGTCAGCTATGTAGATACCTGGGTTCCAGGGTTGGCCAATGTCCCTGGGCAGGAGCCAGCTTGGTGTAGAGGCTGGGCCTGTTCTCTGGTGAGACCTGAAGCTGTAGGTAAGTCAGCAAGCAGACAGACTGCGGAGCAGAGATGAAGTCAGAGAAGTGAGGTGGCTGGAAGAGGTGGCAAACATTCAAGACCTTGTAAGTCCCTGTAAGAAGTTCAGCTTTTCCTCTGGGTCAGACTGGATGAAATTGCACTGTCTGAGTCAAGAAGATGACATGGTCCGACTTCCATTTTATTTGTATTTAGTACATAGAACACAGTGGGCATCCAATTCACATCTAACGATGCTTGTGAAACAAAATTCATACCTTATTGTTTGTAATTATTGCCAATAAGCTGAAAGAAATTCTGTTCTTTACTATTTCATTTTGTTGGCCACTTTGGCATACTACAAATAAAAGCAAAATTTCATTCTGATTAAAGAAAATCATAAGTAACGATTAAAATGACTTAATATTTTAAATAAAATATTTGGATTTGTATTTTCCAAAGAGTTAGTTCTTAAAAAATGAACAAATTCTGGTTTTTATTTGTTTGGGGGGAGATTTTTTAAATTGTATTTTTTTCATCACCATTTAGTCCCCTTTAGCCCCCTCCCCTGGCAATCACCACATGTCATTCATGTCCATGAGTCCTTTTTCCTGTTTGCTCAATGCCCCCACTTTTTTAACTCCCCCCCTAATTATCAGCATGCTCTCCATCTGAGTCTGTCTCTATTTTTCTTGTTAGTTCAGTTTGTTTATCTGACTCCACATATGAGTGAAATAATGTGGTATTTGTCTTTCTCTGACTGGCTTATTTCACTTAGCATAATGTTCTCTAGGTCCTTCCATACTGTTGCAAAGGGCAAAATTTTTTTTTTATGGCTGAGGAGTATTTTATAGTTTTATCCATTCATGTACTGATGGACAACTGTGCTGCTTCCATATCTTGGTCATTGTAAATAATGCTGCAATGAACATGGTGTTGCTCATGTTCTTTTGAATTAGTGTTTTTGGTTCCTTCAGATCTATTCCCAGAAGTGGGATAGCTGAGACCAAAGGCAGTTCAATTTTTAATATTTTGAGACATTTCTGCACTGCTTTTCATAGTGGCTGTACCAGTCTGCATTCCCACCAACAGTACAAAAGGGTTCCCCTTTCTCTGTATCCTAGCCAGCACATGTTGTTTATTGATTTATTGATGGCCATTCTGACCAGTGTGAAATGATATTGTGGTTCCCATTTGCATTTCTCTGATGATTAGTGACACTGAGCATCTTTTCATATGTCTATTGGCTATCTGTATGTCCTCTTTGGGAAAGTTTCTATTCAGGTCTTTTCCCCATTTTTAAATTGGGTTGTTTGTTTATTTGGTGTTGAGTTTTGTAAGTTCTTTACAAATTTTGGATCTTTACCCCTTATCAGATGTATTGGTGAATATGTTCTCCCATTCTGTGGGCTCTCTTTTTATTTCGTTGATGATTTCCTTTGCTGTGCAAAAACTTTTTAGTTTGATGTAGCCCTATTTGTTAATTTTTTTCTTTTGTTCCTTTCCTTGGGGAGATATATGTAATAAAATATGGTTGTGAGCAATGTCTGAGATTTTGCTGCCTATGTTTTTTTTTATGATTTTTATGGTTTCAGGTCCAACATTTTAGTCTTTAATCCATTTTGAATTTATTCTTGTGTGTGATGTAAGAAAGGGGATTTTTCTTCTGTCTGTCCTTGGTTGTAAGGCTGCTCTCCAGCTGGTGTTCAGCTGGTTATTCAGGACGAGTTTTCTGTAATTTAGCTGTAATTGTAGCTTGTCCCTGGGAGGAGGTTTGTGCAGGTTCCGTGTATTCCTCTGCTACCTTGGGTCTCTCCAAATTCCGGCTTTTATAATAGTTCCTAGCTCTCCTTCTTAAGTGCTCTGGAAATGTAAGAACATTTTGGAGAATTTAAAGC
The DNA here is from genome assembly GCF_014824575.4 of Sturnira hondurensis. Lineage (NCBI taxonomy): Eukaryota > Metazoa > Chordata > Mammalia > Chiroptera > Phyllostomidae > Sturnira > Sturnira hondurensis. The sequence continues at coordinate 1,070,289 of NW_028081539.1, forward strand.
ACTTTATTTTTCTTAAAAATAATACTCTTTCTATGAGGAAGCATTTGTCTGACATATCTGGTAGAAATGACAAGTCCGACCTTTGTTCTCTAGTCACTGAAGTGATTCCTCTGTGCTTTGTACTGTTTGGGGTTCCGTTGCAATGCTTTTTCCTTTAGCTCAAACCGCTAATCTATGTCTTTCTGTTACTCGTACTGCTTGGCACAGAAAAAAAATCAGATCCAGCATTAGAAATTTCACAAATCTTTTAATTATCTCCTTTTCTAACATGCTTTCTCCTAGCATTTTTTTTTACTTCTAACCAGAAAAAACAGTTTGAATGGCTCTTTTCTCATTTTCAAAGGGTCCTGAGGGTACAGCCACAATAATTATACTAGTTACAATGTAGTTAATCACATTCTTTTCTGAGTAAATGAATGACATCCATAGACATTTAATCTCCAAATTGTCTTTAAAAACTCAAACGGAAAATGTCTTTTACAGATTTAGGAAAGGATCATAAATAAGGTTTGAAGGTGTTTGTTCTTAAAATTATTTTACGTACTTTACTGACACATCTTAGGTCCATAAATGACAACATTCTCTAGAACTTACTTTATACTATTTAAAAATATTTATGATGTATTTTACTCAGTGAAAAGATATTAGATTTTACTCAGTTGTCAATAGAGTTATAATATTGTTTATATCTCTGTAATTAGTTTCATAGAAATAAAATACTAGTAAGTTCTTTGGTAATATTTACACTACACTACGGTAGATAGAATAATGGTTCTCTAAAGTTGCCCACATCCAAATTCCTGAAACTCATAAATGTGTTACTGTATCCTGTTTATCTTTTCAAAGAACCAGCTTTTGGATTCATTGATCTTTGTATTATTTCTTAGACTCTATTTCATTGATTTCTGCTCTGATTATTATTTCCTTCCTTCCACTCACTTTAAGCTTTGTTTGTTGTTATTTTTCAAGTTCCTTTAAGTGTGAAGTTAGATTGTTTACATGAGATTTTCCTTTTTTTGAGAATGGCTGTAATGCTATGAATTTCCCTCTTAGAATTGCTTTTCCTGTGTCCCACAGACTTTGGATTGTTGTGTTCTCATTTTCATTTGTTTCAAGGTATCTTTTGATTTCTTCCCCGATCATATTGTTGACCCACTCACTGTTTTATAATATTTAACTTCTATGCCTTTGTCTGTTTTGAATTTTCTTCTTGTGATTGATTTCTAGTTTAATAGCATTATGGTCAGAGAAGATGCTTGATATGATTTCAGTTTTCCTAAATTGGTTGAGATTTGTTTTGTGTCATAACATGTGGCTTATCTTATAAAAACATTCCATGTGCACTTGAAAAGAATGACATTCTGCTGCTTTGAGGAATCATGCTCTGAAGATATCAATTAAATCAATTTGATCTAGTGTGTTATTTAAGGTTGTTGGTTCCTTGATTTTCGGTCTGGAAGATCTACCCACTGCAGTTGAAGTGGTGTTGAAATTCCCTATTATGACTATATTTCTGTCAATCTCTCCCTTTTTGTCCATCAAGATTTGCTTTACACAATAGGTGTTCCTAGGTTGGGTGTGTGAATGTGTATTAGAGTTATATCCTCTTGGTGGATCATTCCCTTTATCATTATGTAGTGTCCTTTTATGTCTCTTACGATAGCCTTGGTTTTAAAGATTATTTTGTCAGATATAACTATTGCTACCACAGCATTTTTCTCTTTTTCATTTTCATGAAATGTTCTTTTCCATCTCTTTACTTTCAGTCTGTGTATATCTTTTGCTCTGAGGTTTGTCTTGGAGACAACACACAGATGGGTCTTGTTTTCTTACCCATTCAGATACCCTATCTCTTTTGATTGGAGCACATAAGCCATTTATATTTAAAGTGATTATCAATAAATACATATTTGCTGCCACTTTATTTTTAACTTTTTCTCTTTCTCCTTCTCCTCCTTCTCCTCCTCCTTCTGCTTCTCCTTCTTCTTCTTTGCTCTTTAATATTTGTTGCAATATTGGTTTGGTAGTAATGAACTTTTAGTATTTCATGTCTGGGAATCTTTTTTTTCTTTCAATTTTAAATTATAGCCTTACTGGGTGAAGTATTCTCATTGTAGTTTCTTGCTTTTTTCATCAATATCTCATGGCCTGTAGTGTTTCTGTTGAGATAAGGTGACAATGTAATGAGAGCTCTCTTGTATATAACTAACTGGTTTTCTTTTGTGGTTTTAAAATTTCTCTCCTTTAAGGTTTGCCATTTTAATTGATTTTTCTGAGTGTGGGTCTTATTCTTGTTTGAGACTCTGTGCTTTCTGGAGTTGTGTGTCTTTTTTCTTCACCACATTGGGGAAGTTTCCAGTCATTATTTCTTCAAGTAGTTTCTCAGTCCCTCACTCATTCTCCTCTCCTCTCCTCTCCTCCCCATGATGTGAATGTTGCTATACTTCATGTTGTTGGAAAGGTTTCTTAAACTCTCCTCATTTTAAAAAATTCTTTTTTCATTTTGCTGTTCATTTTGGGTATTTTTTTCTACTTGTCTTCCAAATAGCTGATTCAATCCCCTAGTTTATCTAATCTACTATCTATCCCTTCCAGTGTATTATTTATTTNATTATTTCTTCAAGTAGTTTCTCAGTCCCTCACTCATTCTCCTCTCCTCTGGTATCCCCATGATGTGAATGTTGCTATACTTCATGTTGTTGGAAAGGTTTCTTAAACTCTGCTCATTTTAAAAAATTCTTTTTTCATTTTGCTGTTCATTTTGGGTATTTTTTTCTACTTGTCTTCCAAATAGCTGATTCAATCCCCTAGTTTATCTAATCTACTATCTATCCCTTCCAGTGTATTATTTATTTCAGATCTGTATTTTTATTTCTGATTGGCCCTTTTTTATTGTTTCTCAGTCTTTTTTCATGCTATTGAGCATCCTTATAATCATTATTCTAAACTCTATATTAGATAAATTGCTTGCTTCTATTTCATTTAGTTCTTCATCTGGAGAATTCTCTTGTGTTTTCATTTAGGGCCTATTTTTTTTTTGTCTTCCTTTTTTGGCTGACTTTTTGTGTGTGTTTATATGTATCAGGTAGATCTGCAAATACTTTGGTGGAGACTTGATATCTGTGACTGGCCCTGGGCAACTGGTTAGAGCTATCAGAGATACACAGCTTGTGGCTTGCTCTGCTAGGCCTAGGTATGTGCAGAAAGAACCTCGCTATACACTAAGACTAGCTTTTACTAGCACCCAGCCTGGGGGAGGGTCAGCTAAAGTCTCAGAGCTCCCAGAGATCATGCCTTCACCAGACAAGGGCGTTCTGCAGGCTTAAACACCAAAAGAGCCTCCAGTTGTATTCCTCAGCAGCCTGGCCTAATCTCCACAGGGTGGGGTGAGAGCGATTCCTAAGAGTGGGGCTGTTGCTTCCCTTCCGGTTGATGCTGCATAGAGGTGGTGCTCTACTTGAGAAAGATGGCTTCTGCAGTATGGGGAATGACTCAGCACAGGGATCCTGGCTGTTGACCCTTCGGTTTTCTCCATGGAGCTATCAACCCCAGACATCCTCATGTGGCTCTTGTCTCTTCTGCCCTCCCTTTGCCAGAGCCCAGGGTAAGCGGCTGCAAACAAAATTTTGTATTTGGCCCTTTGAGACTCTCTATATCTCTCTCCATCTCTTCCTGGTGGATGGAAATCCCACTGTTTTTACAGCTGAATGTTATTTGTTTTTTTCCCCCCAGTTCTGGTACTCTAAGCTAGGAAGCCCAGCTGGGATGTAAACCACACACTTTCCAGGGGAACACCCCCTGGCCAGTGAAATGTCCCTCTGGAAATTTAGTTGCTGCTCTTGGAAGCCCAGCTAGCCTTCTTGTGCTTCCAAAGTTTCTACCGGTTTTGTTTTGGTGGTTTGGTTTCTTCCATAAGTGCATGGTTATAAGGCTTCTCTCCAGCTACTGTTCAGTTGGTTATTCAGGATGGTTTTCTTATAATTTAATTGTAATTCCAGCTTGGTCCCAGCAGGAGGTTAGTGTAGCTTCCACCTACTCTGCCACCATCTTAGATTCAACTCAATAAAATCAATTTTTTAAATTATAATTTATTGATTATACTATTACAGTTGTTCTGATATTTGCCCCCCTCCACCTGGCACTCCCCACACACTCAGGCAATCCCCACACCACTGTTCATGCTCATGAGTAGTGCCTATAAGTTCTTTTGCTGCTCCATTTCCTATACTGTATTTTATACCCCCGTGGCTATTCTGTAACTATCTATTTGTATTTTTTAATTCCCTCACCTCTTCACCCACTACCTTCCACACCCTCCTCCCATCAGACAACCATTTAAATGTTTTCTGTATCCATAATTCTGTCTCTCTTCTTCTTGTTTGCTTAGTTTGTTTTTTAGATTCAACTGTTGCTAGATATGTATTTGTTGCTACCTTATTGTTCATAGTTTTGATCTTTACTTTCTTTAAAGAGTCCCTTTACCATTTTATTAATAATGGCTTGGTAATGATGGATTCCTTTAGTTTTTACTTGTCTGGGAAGCTCTTTATCTGCCCTTTGATTTTAAATGATATCTTTCATGGGTAGAGCAATATTGGCTGTAGGTCTCTGCTTTCCATGACTTTGAACATGCCTTGCCAATCCCTTCTAGCCTGCAGTTTCTTTGGAAAAATCAGCTGACAGTCTTATGGGAACTCTTTTGTACGTAATTATCTGCTTTTATCCTGCTGCTTTTAAGATTCTCTCTTTATCTTTAATCTTTGACATTTTAATTATTATGTGTCTTGGAATGTGATGTGTCTTATGATGTGTCTTTATATCCATTTTCTTTGTGACTCTCTGTGATTCCTAGACTAACATGTCTATTTCCTTCACAAAATTAGGAATGTTTTCTTTCATTATTTTTTCAAATAGATGTTCAATTTCTTGCTCTTTCTTTTCTCCTTCTGGTTACCCTATAATGTGAATGTTGGACCTCTTGAAGTTGTCCCAGAGGTTGCTTGCAGTATCCTCTTTTTGTTGAATTCCTTTTTTGTGTGTTGTTCTGATTGGTTGTTTCTTGCTTCCTTATGTTCCAAATTATTGATTTGATTCTCAACTTCATCCACTCTACTGTTGTTTCCCTGTAAATTGTTCTTTATTTCAATTAGCATATCCTTTGTTTATGACTGGATATTCTGTGCTGTTGAGGTCCTCACTAAGTTCCTCGAGCATCTTTATAACCAGTGTTTTGAACTCTGCATCAGATAGAATGCTTATGTCCACTTATTTAGTTCTTTTTCTGGAGTTTTGTTCTGTTCTTTTATTTGGGCCATGTTTCTTTGTCTCCTCTTTTTGACAACTTCCCTGTATTTATTTGTTTATATGTATAGGTAGAGCTGCTTTGACGCTGTGACTTGGTAGTGTGCCCTAATGTAGTAGGTTTTGGGGGGTTCCATCCTGCAGAGCCTTCCTAGCCACTGCAGATGAGAATAATTCTATCAAGACATGATTTGCTTGGGGAGGAAAGTCTGACCAGTCTCTCAGAGAAGAAAGGTCTCGAGCCTCTCTATCAATGGGCTTTTATTGAGTTTAGCTTGCACAGGGATGCATATCAAAAGAAAGGAGGTATGGTTTACAGATAACATTTCTGGGATCATGGGGTCCTTTTTAGTCAGGGTCTGGTAGATAGGGTGATGCCAATTGGGTGTAAAACCTTGGGAAACAAATTTGTTTTGTTCTTGGACCCTTAACATTTAAATTGAGGGCATTCTTAGCAAAGCAGGTTTCACAGGACTTTATGCATTCTTTCTTTGGCCTGATTGCCCCCCCACTGGGAACTGCTGGTTCTGGCACAGGGCTGCACCCCTCTTTGGCATTGTTTCAGGCCTGTATCAGGCAGGGGAAGCAAGAAAGCCAAGGGATTAGGAAACTTTTCACAGATAGAATGAGGACTCAGGCTATGATAAAGCTAAGGGGTTAGGGTCTTTTGTCCTTCTCCATAATCCCGTAAATCCTTCCCTAATGGCCCGTTTGCAACTGTGCATATTTTAGGTTATTCCTTCCTTGAGGAATTTTAACTATCATTGACTATCCAGCCATCCTCCAGGGACCAAGCAGGGTGAAGTAAAGGGGGCAGAGGCTGCACCTCTGCTGGCAGGATAAGCTTTGTCTCCTAGTGATCCCAAGTTCCCCTAGCCATAAGTCATTTTCACCTGTCAGCGAGGTTACAGCTTCTGAAACCAGGCAGGAAGGTTCCCAACAGTAGGTGTCCTGTAGGGCCCAGTGACACAGCCTCCCCTATCACCTAAGCTGTGTACTTGAAGTGTGCCCTTTATGTGGGCTGAATACACCATCCTTTTATAGTTGAGCCTTGGTAGCTGTTGGCAGATAAATAGGAAGGATTTATCCAGGCCGGCCAGTCTTTGTAGACTGACTGTGACCACTGACCACCAACCTCTGCCCTCCATGGAGGATCAGCTATGCAGGGGCAAGGTGGTGGTGCTCCTATGTGGTCTGTAGCTATCCACTGGGTATGCTAGACCTGGGGTTACCTGGGTGGTGTAGGCCAAGGCCAGCCCCAACCTGTGTTTTGCCTGGGCCTACCCTACCTGAGCAATAAAGCAATCTGAGACAGCTGTGACTTGTGCTGGGTTTGGAGAAAAAGCTAAACTGGGATTCTAATCTGACTGCTGCTTGTGCTGAGCCTGGGTCTCAGTTAGGTCAGCTGGTTGCTTGTTTGAGAGGATTTAGGAAGTTGTGAAACGTGAGACCAGACCATCCTTTCATATGGAAAAGTACCTTTGGTGGGCCAGTAAATCGGGTGGAGTGGAGTCTCTGGGATCTCCAAGGTAGGTCAAATAGTGTTAGCCAGGTTGATGGAGTCTCAGATATGGCACCAGCTTGCTGGCTCAGTCTGGATGGATGTGGATTCTTTAATTGCATTGTTGTCACAATCCCATTCAACTCTTTTTCTTATGGTTCTGAGTGATGGTTCTATATTTTAGTTGTAATTTTGCTGTGGTTGTGTTAAAAGGCAAGCCATGTTTGCCTACACCAACATCTTGACCCAATAAATCAATTTTAAAGTTTACGAGTTTAAGCCAACACATACCATTTTCTGTAACAAAATTTTTTCAAGTAGCATTTTCTTTAGCATATATAATATTAATGAAAAATGGCAAGAGTTCATTAAAACATTTTAAAAAGTTTAATATTAGAATGAGATGTTTGGTATTTTATTTTAATTGTATTTTTAGGGGTGGCATTGGTTAATAAAATAATACATATTTCAGGTATATAATTCTACAATATACCTTCTATATATAGAACTAAGATACTTGATATATTAAATAAATAGATTTAGAAAAGATTGGAATTAAGGATAGTTCATTTTATTTTATTTTAGACTTTGATGTTTTTGTGTGGTATATATTTTCTAACTCTTATCTACCTAAATAAAAACCAATGCATGATACTCTGCTTTATATTCTCAAAAGTCCTCATGTTAGCAATTTCTCATTTTCTCAAGCTTTTTGTAAAAACAATGAACTTTAATTTGATAAGTACTGAATTAAAGATGGGTTCATATAAATAGTGTATATTCATTCTTTTTAATACATTTGCTATAATTTACTCAGTTCTTTATTTTGTACATTTAGATTTATTCTTAGTATTTACTCCTATAAATAATGCTGTAGTACATTCTCTGTAGTTTGTTTCTGGAGAGGTTACTAAATCATCAGTTAAGAATATTTAAAAATGAGATATAATGATTCCTTGCTTTGTAGAAGACTTGCAACATTTGAGTCTGTCATCAGCAGGAAAGAAGTTCTAATTTCATCACACAGTTAAAAAATAAATATGATTAAAATGCTTTTTAAATTTGATAGGCAAAGAACAGTAACTTGTTGATTAATAACATTGTTATTTTTTATTAAGAGTTAATAATTTTAATAGTTTACTTGAACTTTTATAACTTAACTGTTCATTATTAGGGGTAAAGGAGATTAATAATTTTGTTCTTTTTGACCTCTTTTATGGTAAGAATACTAAGCACCTATCTATCACATTTGTTGTAAATATTTTCTCAGTATATCATTTGTCTTTTATTACTATTTATGTGGTTTGCTGTGTTGAAATTTAAATTTTATGGAGTTTAATCCATCAATCTTTTATTGTGTAATATCTTTTATTTTAATTTAAAAGTTTCTCTCTCAAGATATTGAATACACGTTCATGAATATTTTCTTGTAGCTTGAAAATTTGGATTTTAAATTATTACTTTTATAGATGTATTTTATATTAATTTGAGTCCACTTAGAAATATTTGGAAGTGTGTCAGGAGACAATCCTCCACGCATCTTTCATGATTCTGTACCTGCTGCACGAGAGGCGCTAAGTCCCCTTTGCTTCACACTCTTTTGAAAGATGTTTGTATAGCAAACAGCCTTGGAAAACAGACACAGTGTCTTCCTCCAGAGTCAAGGGCAGGCATGATTACTGAACACTATAAAGTACTCAGGTTCCCTAAACTCAGTTTCTTTCCTGTATTGCAACCACGATGTGAGAAAGCGTCAGTCATGCTCACTCGCTCCCCTCTGTGGGATCTGGCGCAAGGGAAGCTGAGGCAGGTATGCTTAGGCTCAGAAGGCTTGCTGAGCCTTTGTCGCTGACAGAGAAAGAATCCAGTAAACTGGCAAGCTAATTTTTTTGGCTAGTAAGTAAAGAATAATTTCAGACACTTGGCTGTTCTTGATAAGCATCTATTTAATTGTAAATAATGGCTAATGAAATACTTGCTCATTAAGCAGGTTTATATTATTTTATTTTCTAGATGTACTTCAAAATATCCAAGAAATGGTTCCTATTTTTAAGCCTATGATTATGTGAATGTTATAGTAAAAGAATTAAAAGACTAGTCTCTAGTAGCCTGGTCTTTAAAATTAGTATTTAGAGATCTATTTGATTGTATTTATAAACAATTTATTAATAAAAATCTCTTTCACAATTTTGAGCATATTTACCACTTAAAATTACTTGGTTAAGCAATAGGTCATACTTAACCAGGGTAGCTGAACTGACAATTTTAAAAAATAATGAACCAAAGCATAAAAACTCATTTAGGAGACCATGGGTAAAGAAAAAAATACTAAACATTTAGTTTAGAATCCCATAAATTAATATAGTACACCAGAGTCTTCTATAGATATATACACACATACATATACATACATGCATATATATCTCAAAAGACAATGACTGACAGAAATTTTGATGTTATAATGTAAAAGCAACATGAAGAAACCGAAAGTTTCGATCCATCATGTTTTTTTAAATCTTTATGGGTGCTTCATTCAGATAGCCAGTGATCTGAGAAGATGGAGGGTTTGTACCCTTACAGACCATCTTAAATTCCATTTTAAACCAACCTGTTTTATAAGGAGAAGAAAAGTGTAGGTTTAGAATTTGGAGAAAAAATTAATCAGATAAAAATCTTCAGCATTCTTTCATCTGTGCTCTGGGCGGTGGTCTTTACCTGTGTCCTGCAGTGCCCTGGGCAGTGGCTGTCTCACCCTGGAGTACAGTGGCTCAGATACCATCTTGATACTTGTGGTCCTCCTGAGGCACAAAGGTGGAACTGCTTATGGACTCCTGGAGTCAAGGTGGGTCATACCTGCAGTTCCTGGAACAATAGCTTTTGCATGCATTGATTATTGAGCTCATTAGCGATTACCTGAAACTAAAAATTTTCCAACATTTGAGTCCCCCAACACTTTTAGCTACACTTCTCCTCTCCTTATAAAAAGGGTTGGTTTGAAAAGGCATGTAAGATGGTCTGTTAGGGGACGTAACCTGCATCTTCTCGGATCTCTGACCATCCGAATAAAGCACCCATAAAGATCCAATACCTGTCTCTTCTTATTGGTTCTGGTAGGGACAGGCAGCATGAACTCTGGCTTTTCTGGTTTCAGTAAGATACAAAAGCTACACACTTTTGGAAATGGCAGGCTCCTGCCTCTGAGCTCATCCCCTCTAGAACACTCAAAGAAGAATAACCCTGCCATTGTCTGCCAGACCAGCCAAACCCTAGGCTGTGCCTGGAGTTCCTTTCCATCCAAAATCAGTCCAAAATACCATCCTTTGGGAAATACAGGCAGCTGCAGCATGATCATCCAGGCATCCTCAAGGAAGAGACTTAACTGATCATTTGCATGTTTAATGTAAACAAGTGCCACATATATTTCTAATATTAAACAGGTGAAATGATCTATTTTCTTATTATGTTTAGAAACAGGGGATCATTTTCAGTAAAAAATAACACAAAATGTGATTTTAATCATCAGCTTCTGCTGCAATAATGCAATCTTAACACTTCTATGGCTTCCAATAGCAATATTGTTTTACATTGTTCTTATGGCACAAGGGCTTTGGACTGTAGTGAGCTGGATGAGGTTCTAGGCCATAGAGCAGGTTCAGGTACTCTCCAAAATTTTATTCTTTTGGGACTGAGGTGAAAGGAGAAGCTTTTCTCTGGATGGGCCTTCCTCCCCCAGCCCCGCCAGTGTGTGGTCACAGGAGCAAGAAAGGGCAAGGCAAACAATGCAATTGTGTTTGGAGCTTCTGCTCAGATATGATGAACATTATATCCACTCACATCTCAGTGATCAAAACCTGTCACATCTGTGGGCTGGAACGTAAACTCAGTGTGACTGAATTGGCAAGAGAACAAATACTTGTGAGCAAATCACATCATTACTGCAGCAAAGCATTTATGGTACATGAAATAAAGATTTTAAACACTTATTAACTAAAAATTGTATAATGATTACAATAACAATACATTATAGTTGAGAATCAAAAGGCCACTGTTCTCTTCATTTCTCATCTCTATCACTGTATTTCTGTTATATTATTACTCTGTGGCCCCACTTTCAGAAATCTACCTACAATATAAATTTTGTGTTGCTTCAAACTATGGATTATTTAATGCAAATAAGAGCCATATTTATAGGAAGCCACTACTGAAGCTCTGTTAAAATTTCCAACCTCTTCCAAAACACATGTAAGGCATTTGTGAAATCAATCAGTCTAGCTGGACAGCAGGGTTTTTGCAGATCACTGGAAAATTAATTTGGAAAAATGGGTCCAGATTGTGTGGGCTGTTCAATATCAGTTTGTCTTGTTTATGAGTAGCCAAATTATAAAAAAAATTTACTCTCATCCTAATAGCTGACTAATTTTTAATTCAGGAAGGAAAATATAAGTTGATCTAACTATGTCTTCTCTGTTAAAATCCTTTCCAAATTCTATTTCTCAAAGCCCTGTTAAAATTCTGCTGAGGTAGTGGGAGCTGCCTCTGGGCTACAACAATCTTTTCATTGCACTGAAGTCAAAGACTTCAAACTTTTCAGTCTAAGGATTGTGCTTTGGTCAGAAAATGGATGAAAGAAGAAAAGTTTTAGGGGCTAAGAAGAAAAATTATGAAATCATGTCTCAGAAGTCATATTTGACCTGCTATTCCCTTGCTTTAGCACAGTTAAAAACAAAGTATTTTTTCATTTTAAAACTCTCATTGTTTTTGATGGTGGCATTTTAGTACTTCCACCAAAATATTAGATGATACCATAACAAAATTTATTTAGAAATATATATACAATATATGTAGTGTATATAGCATATATGTCAAACATATACTCTATATATTTATATCCCATATATACACACATACCACATATGTGCATATATATATGCCCACAGATAATATTCTATATTAATATCATTTCAGATAGTAAAAGGGATTTACAGAATATTTTAAAAATAGGATATTGGGTCTGTAAAGTTAGGAACTATGCACTATAAGATTATATGGAGGAGAATAAAGTTAGAGATGTCAGTATGGAATCATGGTCAAGGGAGGATTGCAAGATAATGAGACTTGAGGCAAAAAAAAAATGGAATGAGGGCCTGGACTTTTTATGTGTTTCATAGATTGAGACTCTGTACAGGTTTCATTGGAACAAACAGTGGCCCTGCTAAGATGCAGCTTAAAAATAAGTATTTGAAAATAATTTTTAAAATGTTGTTTCTAAGAAAACTTAGAAATATAAAAAAGTTGTCCATGATTCTTTACACCAGTGACATTTGCTACAAATATTTTTATTGAATTTCTTTTCTATAAATTTTTCAAGCATTTAAAAATAAGTACCTCCATGTAGCAAAAAATCTAATAAAGCAGAAATTTTTAATATGAAAAATGTTTCCATTGTTAGTCCCAATTCCTAGATATAATGACTTTTTATTGCTTTTGTAATCTCCTTGTGGTTAGGATAGCACAAAACATTTGGTATTCCAACAGAGAGGGAATCTCTTGGTCTGTTTTCCATATAATTTGTGTGTGTGTAGGTAAAGTTGACATATAATAAACTGCACATTTTTAACATTACATTTGGCAAGCTTTTATATGTGTATATAACCATGAAACCATCACCACAATTAAGATAATGAACAATTTCATTACTTAGAAGTTTCTTTTTTCACCTAGGTATTAAGTCTCTCCTATATTCCCCTTCCTATATATATCCTCAGAAAACTAAAAATCTGCTTCCTGTCACTATGGATTAGTTTGTCTTTTTCTAGAATTTTATATAAAAAAATACAGTATATGAGGCCTGCCCAGGAAGTATCCAGACACATACTATGAAAAATAGAGACATTTATTGAAGAAGATACAAGATACAAGAACCATTGTACATAGGACAATGACAGTTCAGACCCCTTCAAAGTAGGCACCTTGGCTCTTCACATAGTTCTCTCAGCATCTCTTCCACTGTTCAAAACACTGCAAAATTCTTTGTTGGAACCACCATTGGCTGCCCTTTGTATTTTCCTGAATCTCACGATGGTCTGAAATCTCTTCCCTTTCAAAGGTGATTTTAGTTTTGGGAAAAGTCAGAAGTCACAGGGTGCCAAATCTGAGATGTACAGGGTGCAGAGTCACCTGGGTGATTTGATGTTTTGCCAAATATTTCTGCATGAGATGAGAAGCACGAGCAGGCACGTTGTCCTGATGAAGTTGCCAATCACCACTTGTCCATAGCTGTCCATTTTCATCATATTGCATCTCCCAAACAATGAAAGACACTGAGGTAGTACTATTTATTATTTGCTTGACCTGGAGGAGCACACTCAACACCTTCCCAATTAAAAAACACAGTTAACATAGTCATGATCTTGCTGCCACTCTGCCACACCTTCTTTGGGTCATGGAGAACCAGGTCACTGCCCTTGGGATGACTGGGCCTTTGTTTCTAAATCATATGAGCAGGTGTAGACCCACAATTCATCTCCAGTTATGACCTTCTTGAGGAAATCTGGTTCATTGGTAGCAGTTTGAATCAAGTCATTAGCAAGTGCAGCCCAATGTTCCTTCTGTTCTGGTAGCGAAAGCCAGAAAATGAATTTTGCAACACATATCATGCCAAGATCCTGCATCAACATCTCAGAGTAGTTTTGGGGATTCCTAGATGTGTTTCTAGTTCTCACACTGTCAGTCACTGATCTTTGTTGATTGAGGCCTGTACATGGTCAACATTCTCAGGTGTTCTGCTTGTTGCAAGCCTTCTAGAACATGGATCACTGTTAACAGATTCTCAACCATTTTTGAAGCATTTGTGCCACACTTATTTGCACTGAACTCACTGCATCATCCCCAAAAGCCTGAATCATTGGAATAGTTTCCATTGTGGAATGTTCAAGCTTGACACAAAATTTGATACAGACTTGCTGCTCTATTTGCTCAGTCATTTTGAATGTGATGGCCACACAGTACATGTGCTCACTCAATTGTGTCTACCACCCCTACTGACTAGTACAGTGAAGTCCTAATTGTTCGCACATGTGCATTCTAATCTACTTTCCTTGGCTGCCAGGTTACAGCGATGTCACATAAACCTTTCTCATTGTATAAACAATGGCTGGACTTCTGCACAGACCTCATATATACACACATGTACATATATACACAGAATTGTTAGTATGGTACAATGGGAGTAATTGTCATGTGCCTGTAACTGTCTGGACAGACTATGTGAACTAGAATTCAACTATTTTTACTTAAAATTATTAAAATTAGTTCGATTGTGAAGATACAACCTTAGAACATACACATGCTGTTTAGATAAATAAGGGTAATCCAGGTGTATTTAAGTTTTGGTAATCTAATTAAAAACACTGCTTTATACAATGCCTATAAAGTGTCAGACTCAACTAAAACTAACATGACAGATACAGAAAATAGTCTATTTTCAAATTGTATACCTGTTTTAATTGAAGAAGATCTTCAATTTTTTAATGAAGATGTCTGAATAGGAATTCACAACATGTTATAGTCAGAAAGTATAAATTCCCCAAGGCCACAGCTCACTGTGAGAACCAAAATCTTCTAAAAGCGAACTGCTAGCAAATGTAATTGTAACATATTTCTAGAGCAATTTCTAGAGCAATTCCTCTAGACTCATGTGGGGCACGAGTCTAGTTTTCAACCTCCGGTGTTTTCATTTGATATGTGGCCACTTATTTAAACTCTTTAATATTATTTCATCATTTTTAAGAGACATAAATACCATATGATTTCACTTATGTGGAATCTAAAAACCAAAATAAATAAACAAACAGACTCAAACTCAGAATCAGAGAGCAGATTGATGGTTGCATTATTGGGGAACGGGGGTTGGGAGGATGGGTGAAAAAGATGAAGGTATTCAAAAGTACAAATTAGCAGTTACAAAAATAGTCACAGGGATGTAAAGTACAGCATAGGGCATATAATCAATATTGTAATAACTATGTATGGTATCAGATGTATATTAGACTTATAAGGTTATCACTTCATAAGTCAAATAAATGTCAAATTATTATGCTTTACACCTCAAACTCGTATAATATTGTATGTCAACTGCAATTGAAAAATTAAAAAAATCAATGGCTCATCACAATAAACAAACTAAATGAGAAAAAAGGAGGAATAAATAATTCTTAAAGAGATCATGGCAATTGAATGCATAAAATATGTAAACTATCTGACAACAAAACTCATGTAACAAGCATTTGGGATTGCTAGTAGTACTTTACTAATCTTAAGTATTTCTGGGTTTGTGGAATATACCAGGGATGTCCTAGATACATCTAGTTGCCATACCTACCATGAAAATGGCACCTCTGACTCCATGAATTTCTTCCATACGGGGTGACTTCTAAAGTGAGCTTTTGAAATGAGTGGTGCATGGTAGAGTCAGTAAGAACAGAGACTCACCAAAGGGAACCTCACAGTTCTTTTTAGATTGACAAGAGGCAGTGTGTCACGGAACATACTGGTTGTGCAGTAAATTCTCAATAAACCTCAACAAAATGAAAGTCATTGTTTAAGCTTTAAAGTATGTAACTCTAAGAGAAATGAAGTGTTTGCTGTTACAGGTGCTTCTTGATTTACAATGTGTTATATCCTGATAAATCCAAGTAATTGGAAAATATTGTAAGTTGAAAATGCATTTAGTACACCTAACCTACCAAAGATCGTAGCTTAGTCTAGCCTACCTTAATGATGCTCAGAACACTTACATTTGCTTTAGTTGGCTAAAATCATCTTACACAAAGCCAGTTTTATAATAGAATGTTGAGTATCTCATGTAATTTGTAATACATATCTATTTCACACCATCATAAAGTTGAAAATCATTAAGTTGAAACATTTTAAGTCCAGGAATGTCTATATTTGCATCTTTTTAACCAAAGTTAAACCATGTCTCGGTAGTGAAGGAAAGAATAAAACTTCTTTCTGCCTCTGCCACATGTAACCCTGTGAGCGTTACTGTAGCATATTAATCCTAAAATAGGATACCTTGTCCTTTTAAAAATGTACACATAATTTTGTGTGACAACCCATCTTTAAGTAGCCTTTTGTGTTTCCTTTATCCTGAGGAGTTAGATATGATTCAGCACAGTCAATTCTCCCCTTGCAGCACTGCTTTAAAAACCAAGCCTCAGCCTCCTGTGTCTCTGCCCCAAGCACTTCTACCAGAGGACTTTTGTAAGGCATAGGAATAAGGGGATGTATTTTCATGATAATGATGAAATGTGGGTTCAAGCATGTTGCATTATACCCAAAGTCACTTGGGGGCAACTTTGCCTGAAAGTCCTCCCTCCGCCATGGATGAAAATGGAACTACCAAGACATCTGCTTGGGGAGGAGAGGTGGCCAATCTCTTAGAGGAGAAAGACCAAGAACCTCTTCTTCAATGGCTTGTATTAGGTTTGGAACACACAGAAATACAGGTAAAGCTCATCAATCAGTGTCAGGTGGCAAGGATCAAACAATAGATAACATTTCAAAGAAATCTGAGGGCTTAATCTGTGTCAGTGTCTGTCAGATAAGGGGGTTGCAAAAACTTTGGGAGACATACTCATTTCCTGCTTGGACCCTTTTCGTATGAATGAAAGCAGTCTTAGCAAAGCAGGCTTCACAAGACTTTGTGAATTTTTTCTTATGCCCGATCACCCCGGAACCTGCTCAAGCCAGCAAAGGGCTGCACTGCCTTCCCTGTCATAGGTTTTTAGGCATAAGTGAATTAGAGCCAGGAAGCACTTCTCCCAGATGGAAATGGGGACTCAGGCTATGTCAGAATAGCCAGGGGGTGAGGGTCCATCACCCCCTCTTTGCTGCAGCCCCTCAAGTCCTTCTTTGAGGGCCTCCCAAGTGATCGTGTCTGGCTTAGACTGCCCCCCACTCTGAGGGGTTGTACCTGTACTGACTAACTGACCAAGCATTGAGGGGAGGAGATGGATGAAGCAGAAGCAGCGCTGCTGCCAGAGATAAGCTTCGTCTCCTTAGTGGCTCACAGTCCGGAGGTCGCTCACTCAGCCTTAGCCATGGAGGGTAGTTACAACTCCTGAAACCAGACAGAGCAGTTCTCAACAAGTCATGATAGTCTTCCAGATTTCCTGCCAGGACATCTCCCATCCCTAGGAAGTATGGTTTCCATGTACTGGGAACATGATTTTATTAAAAGTGACTATTGTTTATCTGAAATTCAAATCTATCTGGGTGACTGAAATTTGGCATCCCTATGGGGAGAGTAAGATATGTAGTTTTAAAAGATCACACAGCCAGAGAAGTTAAACTGAATATGAATATACCATTGAAATGGACCATTCAAGAGCCGCAGTGTCCCCGGGTACACTGTGCTGGCTCCTTTTTAAGAACCATGTAGAATGGACTTAAGAAAGACTCAAAGTCAGCAAACTCATTCCTTGAAGGCTGTTACTGGTATCTGAATCTGAATTTTTTAAAGAATCCTTTTAACAAAATCTCCAATATTCATTAAAATATGTCCCACTAATGCTCTTACTAGAATCAAAAGCTCTGTATACTAACCCCACCCTCCCCTTCCTTCAGCCCATCAACATTGCACCCCCTCTTATTCTTTCAGGTGCCTATTCAACACAGAGCTTGAATTTCATTTACAATCTTTTGTCTTATTTATAATGATGCATAGTGTCTAGTTAAGGAAAACATCAAATAAGAAAATAAGCAACTTTAAAGCAATTTTCTAGGCAAAAAAAAATGGTTTCACAAATTACATGACAAAATAAAGGCCTGGAGTTTATTTCCATCATCTTTAGGATTTGCTAAGTTCCTAATTTTTGATTCTTTCAGATCCTGGAACTACTTCCCTCTTCTTGGAACATTCTGTTTCATCTTTGACTCCAAGTAGCTCACTGATACTTCTTCTATTTTCAGTTTGTGTGAAATTTCCTTTAAGAAGTCCTCCAGGGTCCCCAAATCCAGGCTAAGTGTCCTGACCGTGTGTTCCCTTAGCTTCTGTGTTCCCATGCCACTTTTTAATTGTCTATTTACACGCAATCACCCACTGCCAATTCCAAGTTCTATGTGGACAGAGAATGTGGTTGTAGTGCAGTGCCTACAACACAGCGGCTCCTAAATAAACATTTATTAATAAATATATGAATTTATAACAGTGCTCTACCTCTTCTGTGGCTCTACCTCCTATTTAAAAACGGATGATGCTTTCTTAACACAAATATTTACTACATCATAAGTTTCATTGTAGATGGAAAAGAATCTTTTGTATTACTATTGCATAGGCAGAAAATATTTAAATATTTTTGCTACAGCACAAGTGGTCTGCCACAAGAATTTTTAAAATATGCAATATGTGACTACTTAGTTAGGGACACTGATATCTTTTCCCTTAGGTTATCAAATAAAAAATGACAACACAACAATAGTTTCCTGGTGTGAATGAATTAAAATTATACCTGCCCTGGCTGATGTAGCTTGGTGGATTGAGCGCGGGCCTGCGAACCACATGATCACGGTTTGATTCCCAGTCAGGGCACATGCCTGGGTTGCAGGCCAGTTCCCAGCAGGGAACTCATGAGAGGCAACCATACATTGATGTTTCTCTCCTTCTCTTCTTCCCTTCCTCTCTAAAGATAAATAAATAAAATCTTTAAAAAAATAAAATTATACCTATTCCCCTGGCTTGTGTGGCTCAGTATGTTGGAATGATATCTCAGACACTGAATGTTTGTGGATTTGACCCCTAGTTAGGGCACATGCCTAGGTTTTGGGTTCTGTCCCCAGTTGGGTGCATAGAGAGGGCAACCTATTGATGTNTATTTTCAGTTTGTGTGAAATTTCCTTTAAGAAGTCCTCCAGGGTCCCCAAATCCAGGCTAAGTGTCCTGACCGTGTGTTCCCTTAGCTTCTGTGTTCCCATGCCACTTTTTAATTGTCTATTCACACGCAATCACCCACTGCCAATTCCAAGTTCTATGTGGACAGAGAATGTGGTTGTAGTGCAGTGCCTACAACACAGCGGATCCTAAATAAACATTTATTAATAAATATATGAATTTATAACAGTGCTCTACCTCTTCTGTGGCTCTACCTCCTATTTAAAAACGGATGATGCTTTCTTAACACAAATATTTACTACATCATAAGTTTCATTGTAGATGGAAAAGAATCTTTTGTATTACTATTGCATAGGCAGAAAATATTTAAATATTTTTGCTACAGCACAAGTGGTCTGCCACAAGAATTTTTAAAATATGCAATATGTGACTACTTAGTTAGGGACACTGATATCTTTTCCCCTAGGTTATCAAATAAAAAATGACAACACAACAATAGTTTCCTGGTGTGAATGAATTAAAATTATACCTGCCCTGGCTGGTGTAGTTCAGTGGATTGAGCATGGGCCTGCGAACCACATGATCATGGTTTGATTCCCAGTCAGGGCACATGCCTGGGTTGCAGGCCAGTTCCCAGCAGGGAACTCATGAGAGGCAACCATACATTGATGTTTCTCTCCTTCTCTTCTTCCCTTCCTCTCTAAAGATAAATAAATAAAATCTTTAAAAAATAAAATTATACCTATTCCCCTGGCTTGTGTGGCTCAATATGTTGGAATGATATCTCAGACACTGAATGTTTGTGGATTTGACCCCTAGTTAGGGCACATGCCTAGGTTTTGGGTTCTGTCCCCAGTTGAGTGCATAGAGAGGGCAACCTATTGATGTTTCTCTCTTTCTCTCTTCCAGTCTGTCTAGAATCAATAAATATATCCTCAGGTGAGGATTAAAAACAAACAAGAAAAAAATATTTTTGTCAGATTGGCAAAATATATTTTTTGGTGTGCAGCAGAATTTTAATAATTAACATATGTGCCACGAGATGAAAAAGGTTGAAAATCATTGGACTAGGGCATCACGTAGAGCTAAAGTTTCCTCACCATCGATGCAAAACCTTTTAGACTGTTCTACCCACTGACTCATGATTTATGAGGTTTTGCATTCTGGTTATTTGGAAGAAGGACTATTCTGTGCCCTGCATGAATTCTGGGTATTGTGTTCTCTGTACATGGTTCTTTCCCTGAACTTGAATTCTTTCCTCGTTTGCATAATTTTATCAGTGCTCAGCTGAAGACTGGAAAGGAAACCTAGATCTCTGGAACTTTTCCTTTGCAGCTCTCTCCTTTGTAGTACTGTCCCTTGAAAACACTAGCTGCCTTATCATCTGCTCACTTTGTACTCCCTGTTCAGTCTCAGACAGAACATGAACATCCACTTGGATTCTTCCTTACTATGCTGCCACTTAGAAACTCTCTTTTAGGCGGTAACCTGGGGACGATCCTAGGATCATATTATTTTTCCCTTCCTTTGTTGCCTGATAACCATTGTCTTGAAAATTATTGTTTTGTATATTTTGTCAGGTTCTTAAATTGTTTAAGGAGGGGTGGTAAATTCAGACTTTGTCATTCCTTTTTAACTGAAAGTAGAAATCCAGTCTTCTTTCTTAGAACATTCTTCTTCCTAAAATGATTTAAAGAAGCAAAATTAAAGTTCACTTATTCATTTCAGGGAAAATTTCACCTCTAGACATATGGTGTGGTATTGCTTTTTCCAGTCCCAGAAATCTAATTCAAATTCACCAGGAAATAATGGCCAAAACAGTAAAAATACTAGGGTTTCATTCACACTCATTTTGTGTGGCCCTATAATCCTGCCTTCATCCTCAATTATGAAATATCTGCATTGACCACCACAGTTTAGTAGCTCCCAGCTTTCCTCAGCCATTGTTCCATTTCACACAAATCATCTTTTTCTAATATCAATTATTCCAAACCTTTCCATCCTAAACTCCTTTATCAGTTTCTCTTTCCTGTCACAACAAATGACCTTGCCTTTTGCCTTTTCAGACTGAAACTGAATTCACTCAATTTCTAGGTACCTCTACAAAATTACCTGCTGTGTCTCCCATTTTCCTTCCTTATTTTTTTGTGTCAGAGTGTATGTCTCAAATCCAAGGTGAATTCCTTCATGTGACTGCAGATCATGGCCTCTTCCACCTCTGCATAAATTTTGCTCCATCAATTAATCACATCTTTTTTTCAAGTTGTTGTTAGAATGAAATAAGAGCTGTTGAAAAGATTGATTGCCACAGATGTATGTTTGTATTATTTGTAGTATTTTGACTCATGTCAAAATGATCCAGGGCAGAATAAGTTAGCGATGAACATCAAATGTGCATTTTATTTCTGCCTTCCTGTCTATTTTTCCATATAAATACACTCTAAGTCATTCAGAGGAGTAGTGATCTGTGGAAGAAATGAGACAGAAATAATGACAGCTGTCATTGGTTGAATAGTTTGTTGGACCAGATCCTGTTCTAGATGCTTTATATACATCTCCTCTGTTAATCCTCAAATGCTCTGCATAAATAACATCCCACTTGTGAATATAATAGAAACAGGGTTCACAGAAGTTAAGAAATTTATTTAGGTTACTAAAGACTTAGTAAAGTTTCAGACAAAGGTATTCAGACAGGTAGTGTATTTCAGAAGTAATCTGAAAGAGTGAAAAACAAGAGAGGAAGCAACACAAGAAAGGGAAGTAAAGGGCATGGGATTGAGCTAGCCTCTGTTATGGAGCCCTGGAGCTACAGCTAAGTGGTGTCTTCTCAGGAGCCTTATGAAACATGGGGCAGAACTGTCCTCCCAGGGGATAAAGGAGGGAAGCATTGAATCATCAGTTTCCATCCCCTGTCGGTCAAGGCTGGCCCCACAGGTGTAATAAAATATGTAGAAGATTAACGCTTCTAAAAATTAAGACTATGTAAAAAAGTTTTTATGAAGCAGTGACACTCCCAGGTGTAACCCTTCTGTCCCCATCCAGCCCACCCTTTGTGGGTAAATGATATTATAATTTTCTAAATTATCCTTCCAGTGTTTCTTTTTGTAAAGATAGACAGATATATGTCTCTTTATATATTTTCCCTTGTTTCTCAGATAAAGATAGCAAACGTTGTTTTGTATTTTCCTTTCTTCACTTAAAATATCTTCTCAAAAGCACTCCATATAATTCATTTTTTTGTTACTGTGCTAAGTAAAATTTAAATGCTACTCAAAAATTTAAAAATATGATTGTGGGACAATAAGAAATTATCTGTATTCCACTTTAAACAGACACATCATTTAATTTCATCATTAAATGAACAGTGTTTACCATGGATTCTCAAATGTCTGGCCTGATTAATACAGTACTAGTTTCTTCCTTTTTGACCATATGTTTTTGGGAGTTGAAGATTTTAAAGTGCAGAAAAAAAGTTAATGTGTTTATAAGCCGGCGTTCCAATTCAAATAGAATCTGTAATTTCAAAATGTGAGCATATGTGTGTTGATAAATTTATTTAAATGAAATTATAATAGAATTCATGTTTCTTGGATTCATCTTTGTTTTCTATTTAAACACACGAGATTAAAAAATTCTTCCTACTTTAGTCATTTCAAATTGCTCTAGTGTGGCTCTGTGAATCATTATAAATACATGGCATTTCACCTGTGAAGGGTGAGTATGATGTTTTTGTTTTCATGAAACATGTGGCTTGTGGACTGCTCTGCCTGGTTCTAGGAATTGTAACTCTCTACCCCCTGTGGCTTAAGGATGAGGGAGCGACAACCTCTGGAATGCGAGCTGCAGGATACAAGGCTTGTCTCTGGTAGCAAATGCTGCCTCAGTTTCCTCCCTGCCCCCAAAGCATGGTTGGATGGGTAAGACCCCTCACAGAGGGGGGCAACCTAAGCCAAACTCGATCCCGTGGGAGACCATCATGGAAAAACTCGGTGGGGGAGCTGAAACAAAGAGGGAGCAATGGACTCTCACCCTCCAGCTTTGACAAAGCCCGAGTCTCCATTTTCTCTGGGAGAAGTGCTTTCTTGCTCTAATCCCCTTAAGCCTGAATACCTAATTGGGAGGGGTGCAGCTCCTTGCCTTGCTAGAGTGTGTCTTGGGGAAAAATCTGGCATCACAAAGACTTTCCGATAAACCTGTGAAATCTACTCTGCTAAGAGTGCTTTCATTCGTGATAAGGGTCCGAGAGGAAATGAGTATGTCTCCCTAAAGTTCTGCAACCCCCTTTCCTGACAGACACTGACTCACAATAAGCCCTCAGGTTTCTTTGAAATATTATCTACTGTTTCATCCTTGCTGCCCTGTATTCCTGTGTATTACAACCCAATAAAAGCCCCTGGAGGAAGGGACTCCAGGTCTTTTTTCCTGAGAAACTAGCCACTGCTCATGGCCGTTTTCCTCTGGGAAAATAGCCACCTCTCCTCCCCAAGCAGATCATATCATGTCTCTGTCACGTGTACTCTCACCCTTGGCACATGGGGGGACTTGCTAGGAAAGTTGCCTCCACAGTGGCTTAGTTTTTGAAAGCTTTAGTAAAGGGAGTAAACAACTTCCCTTTACAGACAACTTATCCCACTTGTTTTATTAGGATTTGGTATAGATGAATAATTTAGACCTGTTGTCTTTGAGTTCTTGAAATGAGATTGTGTAATCATCCGAATTATCTTTTAGTTCCTTGAGTCCAGAGAATATAATGCTATATAAGTTCAGTATGAAAGTTGAAATTAAAAATTTAAACATCAGTTTAGCACAATACCAAAATGTATCTTAAACTATTATTTTTTAGTGCTAGAAGAAACATTGTTTATAGTACTAATGGTTTTGAAGATGCAGGCGATGTGTTGCAGATTCACTTCGCATGCAGTAGTAGAAAGAACATTGGACCAGAACCACAATAGTTTGGATCATTGTCCTCCTGGCTCTGAAGGTTTTGAATATCTAATTTTGTTGGGAGATTTCTTTAACCTTTTCCAGTCTAGTTCTCTGATTTATGGGTTTTACTTAGGAAGTAAAAAAATGGGATGCTGGCTGTTGAGGGCAAAGGGGAACTAGCCAGAACATAGCTGTAAGGAAGCAAAAGGTGTTTTAGTAACTAACACAAAGAGGCTCCGGGACACACCGGAAGAGCAGGGTGTGTTCCAGGATGTGGTTTAAGAGCAAAGGTTAGTCAGGCAGATAGCCATCTGGACAGTCACTAGGGAGGGAAATTTTGCCCCTGTGCACGAGCTCAACTGACCAATCAAGTAAAGGAGCACGAGCCAGTGCACGAGTTAACTCACCAATAATAAGTAACCCTATTGTGCCCCTGAGCCAACCGCTAACTGCCACATCTGCTTCTGTATCCAGCTTGCTTTCGCACCTCCATAAAACCCTAAGCCTGTAAGCATTTGGTGCGACTCTCATTTGCAGCCCTTGCGGGCACCGTGTCTCCCTCACTTTGGAGAGTTCGCCCCTGCGCAGGTTAAACTTGGCCAATAAAGTGACATCTTTGGAACCCCGAAAGTCTCCGACATTTGTTCTCGAGGTTGGTGAATGCAACACTGGCTTGGGTTGGCAACTTTTAATGTTGTCAAATAAAACATTAAAATATGGTACTAGTAGCTATAACTAATGTTCCAAAGAAGGAAAACATTTAAAGGCACACACACACAAATATACTCACACACAAAGCCATGAATTCCCTAATAAAAAAATACTTTAGACTGAATAAATATAGCTTTATTTTTTAAAAAAATATCCTAGAGAGCACAGTGAAAGGAGAAATTTTTTTCCCTTTTAGCCCTATTTTTATCTCTTTTCCATCTCTTCACTTGTGAAAAAGAAAGAGGATTTATTTTAAAAACAGACTTCATTAACACAATACTACATCGACTTAATGTAACAGAGGCAATCAATATTGACAAGAGAAAAATTTGTTTATCTTGTAGATACCTCAAATTGAAGATCCTAATTTCTCTCTAGAAACATACACTGGGGATCTAATAAGATGCATTCCGAGAGAATCCGGAAAAGTGGGAGAAGAGGGGAGAAGAAGAGATCAGGATCATGGGGACTGGATGGTGGAGAGAGGGAGAAGAGGGCAAGGGAGGTCAATAGAAGAGGAAGAGGTTACGGATGTTGAAGCAGACACTGAATTGACTGAATATTAACTTGGGAGGGTAAGTGAAAAGATCATTTGAACTATATATAAGACTGTTGTCTCATATACTTCCGGGCAATTTATTACTCGTGACCCATTTCTAGGGTATGTATAACATGTTTTCTTATAGTTGTTGAAAACCTTATCAAGGATTAGCATTTAGGATCTATGGATTCAAAATATTTTTATCCTGTTAGAAAGTCAAGGTTTTACATCCTACATGCTTTTTTTCTCTGTTTCAGATGTCCATTGTTTCTTCTTTATCTAGACAATTCCTACTCATTTTTCATGATTCATCGTAAATAATAACTCCTCAAAAAAAATCTTTCTAGCTTCTCTTTCTAAATCTTAGGCCCTTCCTCTGTGTTGTCATGGTACCCTTGTCACTTTTAACTTTTTAAAATGATAATGAATCACACTTGTCTTGTTTTGTTTGTCTTCCACTTATGTATAAAATTCCTGACAGTAAGAAGAGTATCTTTACTTTTTTTGCACCTCACTTTGTGTTGAATGAGTAAATGTTATTTCATATTCATGAGTCATTGTGCTTGCTATTTCCTGACTAGATGTTCCTTCTTCTTATTCGTGGGGAAATCTCCCTCATATATTTTAATATCCTTCATGTTAAGTTGCTCTGTCAAGTCTTACTTGACCCCATCTCTCACTGCAACAGTTATTTATTTATTTATTTATTTATTTATCTTTTAGAGGGGAAGGGAAGGAGAGAAGGAGAGAAATATCAATGTATGGTTGCTTCTTGTGAGTTCCCTGCTGGGAACTGGCCTGCAACCTAGGCATGTGCCCTTGACTGGGAATCGAACCGTGATCATGTGGTTTGCAGGCCCACGCTCAGTTCACTGAGCTACGCCAGCCAGGGCTTATGCAACAGTTTTGATGATTTGACCCTCTGCCCTAATTTTGTACTTTTCACTAAGGAGTAATTTTCAAAATAATAAAACTATGTCTCTCACTTAAATATAAAATAAAACAAATTTGAATTCTTTTACTTAAGTCATCAATTAATGAGTGAACCAGTAAGATGTCACAGCAGCTTTAAATCAGAATTGGATTTATGAAGATTTATGTATTTACTGGACAAATCTATTTGTACTGCCCCTCCCAGGACCCATTTACACTACTGTGGATAAGGAACAACTGTATCACCATTAATTATCTAGAGGTTAATTTCCATCTCTACAGAGCTGTAGAATACTGTAGTCAAAGACAAGGAAAGATACAGATTCTTATAGAATCATATAACTTTCATGGAAAGGATACTCAATAATCTTTTTGCCTATATGAAAGTCAGTCACATTTCCCCCAACACTTATAATAGCATATTATTAAGTTTTCATGCTTTGGAAATTATTTTCACATTCCTCCCCCGACCCCTGCCCACTCCCCCAGTAGGCCCTTTAGGGAAGACTTGACCCTAAACTCTTCTCTGGGCAGAGTAAAAAATTTCCCATTTCCTCCTTTTGTTTGGCTGAAACCAACTACAACAAGGAGAGTCAGTTAATTAGTGGGTTAAAAGGAAAATGTGAGTAACTTTTAAAATCTAATTGTGAGAAAGCATTGGAGAATTGGGAAGATTAATAGATAATCTTTGCAATTCATTTTTTCAGTGTCTTTATTTAATCCCCAATGCTTTCAGCTAGCTTAAGCTCATTTCCCTGAGACAGGGAAAGAATGGAGGATTCTGCAAGAAGCTGAGAGCATGTAGAAAAATAGTTAGAGACGATGGTAACAAAGGTAATAGCAACCAGAAAAATAACTAATGTTCGAGAACCCATCACAGGCCAGGTCCTTCACAATGTAGTTTTGTTTTAGTTTGAGATAGGGCCATTATCAGCATCCTACAGAGGAGAGCTTAAGTGTCATGTGGAAGACCATACAGGAATTAAGTGGCAGACTAGTGTTTTAATCTAGAACAATCAGATCTGAGCTCTTAACCAGTAAGCATTAGCTTGGCAATAGCCTGAGTACAGGAAAGTTTGCACCAGGATGGGTGGTGACGCGATGGTGTTTGAGGCTATGCTCACATGGAAGTTCTTAGCAGAGGCTGGGCCTGTGAACTATATTAATAGTCAGTACAGTGAAACTAAGCAAATAACCCCTGCAAAAACCCACATGGTAGATGTCTTATAAACAGTTGTCCTCATATTTGGTGAACTCATTATCTGTATCAATGGGGATCGAGAAGGAGATGGGCAGCAACACTCATAATTGAGGGAACTAGATAGTCTAAACACCATTAGGTTTTCATTTATTTATTTATTTTAACAGGTTTAATTTTTTTTGTATGAAATTATATGGTGGCCACAGCTGGAGCTTGAGTCCTCTGCACAGAAACTCTGGTGTGGGTCTTTACACACTGGTCAGTGAATTCCTAATAGGGAGACTTGGTGAATTTGATCTTTTTCCAGGGGGTGCCATAGCTGTAGGTCATAGAGATAACTTCAGAAGTGGCCTTGGTGAAGTTGCCCAGAGTGGCAGTGCAGTCTCTGGCTGAGGTGTAGCAGTCATTGATACTAGCCATTGTCATTAGCAGCATGTTGGGCACAGGGGGTAAGAGGATGCCAGTACCCCTGGGGGCAGGAATGAGGTGCATACCACAGAGCCACAACAGCCATTCCTCTTGCAAAAGACAATGTGTGGCTTGCTGATCTTGTTCTCCTAGTAGTCCTGCAGCACAGGGGAATGGAGAGCTTGGCCAAGGTGATGGCCTCATGGATGGCAGAGGCCACTTCCTTGGTGCACTTAACAACCAGACTGACATGTCCACGGTAGTCCCACTGGAGACAAATTCTTTGAACTGAATCCTCTGGCCAGAGTGGATCTGCTTTTGAACTGGCATAATCTTCAAAACCTTGATCTTGAGGGATGTCTCCAAAAAAATGTCAGTGATCTCAGATTCTTTGATAGGCAGGGAGAAAAGTAAGATCTCCTCCAAGAACTTGATGTTCATGTCCTTGACCAGATGGCCTAGCTTGTTTACAAGGATCCAGCTTGCAAGGATTGTAGCTTGTTTACAATTGTCCTCAGCTTTGTCTCTGCCAGCTTCACGGCCTTGTCTGGCTGACCTTGGCATGAATGCTACTTCTAAATCCTCCATTGAACCTGCCTGGGCCTCCCATTCCAGGGCTCTTGGGACTTCCACTTGCAGCACTGGTGTTATTTGCCATTTGGTGTTTATTTGGAGAAGAAATGATGTTTGTTTTTAAATATACTCTTGAAATTATTTAAATATCTGTGGTAGATAGCTTAGAAATCCTCTCTAAATAATAATGTCATATAGGGCTTCCTTGGTTCTAAGTACTCTTCTAGGTGTTTATATGTTAATATGTTTAATCTTCAAAATAACCCAACGGGGTTTGTACTAGATCATTTTAAGGATGAGCCAATGGAGGCATGAAGTGTTAGAGATGGGATTCAGACACATGCAATCTGGGTTAAAGAGCACACGTTTATCACTGCAGAGCTGCCTTGGGGTGAGGTCATACTCAGTAATGTCCATTCACAGGTGAGACCACCCTGTTTTCTCTATGTAATTATACTTCTATTCTCATCTTGTAACTCACTCTTTGGAATATACTACATGTGTGTATCTTATACAGACTTTGCTCTTTTTGCTCTCTCCCTGGGTAGATAAGAGGGTTGGTTTTGGAAGACTTCCATTTATAAAGTAAGTAGTAGTTGAGATGTCAAGAAAAGGAGAATAAGCAGAAGAATTATGAATTATAACATTAATTTAGCGTCTTTAGTAAGTACCAACCCATTTATCTGGGAACAAATCTAAAGACAAGTATAGTTTATAGGATAGCAAACTGGACAAATAAATGTGGATAATTTTAAAGACCAGCAACAAGTCATAAATAATGGTTATTAAGAGTGATCTCTAGGAATTTAATAAAATTCACTGCAACATCACATTTGGACTCTGATTCTTATTAGTTGTGTGACCTTGAGCCAATTAAGTAACTACCCTATAAAAGGCGAATATCGAGTACCTACCTCATAGGGACAATGAGAGGTTTAATTGAGATGATATTTGTTAAATGCTTAGTATAGATCTGGCATAAGGTAAATGCTCAATTCATTCTAGCTGTTATAAATTATTCCCTAATGCTCTTTCTCAGCCAACAAAAATATAGTTGAGGATATGGAGGATATATACCAGTGAGATTTTTACTTCACAGTCATGCAAATAGATGTGATACTTGGGTTGCAGAAATTTTTAAATTGAAGCAACTCTTGAAATGAGGTGGTGGGGAGGGAGCACCAAATCAGCGGTGATCTATGTTCACAGAGAGTGTAGTTATCTGTTACAAACCAAGGGACAAGACACAGTACAGAGTCATTGACAAGAAAATAATCAATAGGTAAACAAGGCTCACCTCCTTGCACAACCACAACAAAATTACAACTAAATTATAGAACATCTCACACTCAGAACTGTAAGAAATGGAGTTGAATGATTGATTATTATGAAATTAAAAAAAACACATTCATTCAGACTAGTAGGAAAGGCGGAGATGCAGAATGGGCTGGTCCCACAAATGCATGTGGATAAAAAGTCAGGAGCAATGAGTCTCAGAACTGTATACCAGTTCCCCAGCCTAGGGTACCAGTGCCAGGAAGATAACTCTCCATAAATTCTGGCTGCAAAAACCAGCGTGTCCTAAATCAGTAGAAGAAACTTCTGCAGTTCTTAACCTATACATGGACTTAGACTCACTCCCTCTGAGCTGTTGTAGCAGCTTGAAAGGTGCCAGTACCATACAGGAGGAACTGAAATGTCTGGCCGCAAGGTGGGAGTTGCAGGACAGCTTACTCCCAGACAGAAAGGCTGGCAAGGCCATTGTCCTTTTTCTGAACCATCCCCACACAGCCACAGAGCTGGAAGGCAGGTGCCGTATCTGAGACTTCATCACCTGTCTTAAGACTATTTGTCCTACCCTGCAGATCTGAGACTCTGTCACACACAACTTACAGGCTCACCCAAGCTGTTCACAGACTTTTCTGCATGTATGGTTGGTCTTGGCTCATGCTTCACAACTTCCTAAATTCTCTCAAGCAACAGCTGGCCTCAGTGAGGCCCCAACCCACATACCTCTTGCTAAGTGGTCCCAGGCCTGGCATTAGCAGCAGCCAGCCTAAACTCACAGCTTGGCTTCACCTGGGAATCTCCAAGCCCAGCAAAAACAGCAGCCATCTCAGATTGCCTTCCAACCTGGGCAGGGTAGCCCTGGAAAAAATTCAAGTTTGAGCTGATTTTGGCCTGCACCACGTGGGAAATCCCAGAACTTGTGTACCCAGTGGATAGCTACAGACCATGTCAGAACACAATTACCTTGCCCCTATTCAGTTGGTCCTCCATGGAGGGTGAAGGTTGGTGGTTGGTGGTCAGTGGTCACAGTCAGTCCTTGAAGCTGACTGACCTGGGTAAATCCTTCCCATTTATCTGCCAACCACAATCAAGCCTCAACCACAAGAGGAAGGTGTACTCAGTCCACATGAAGGACGCATTGGAGTACCCAGCTTGGGTGTTAGGGAAGGCTATGACTTTGGACTTTGCAGGACACCTACTACATTAGGCCATAATCTCAAGATAGGAGGTCATAGCAGCTCTACTTAATACATAGAAACAAACACGGGTAGGTGGCCAAAATGAAGAGACAAAGAAACATGGCACCAATGAAGAAACAGATCAAAACTCCAGAAAAAGAACTAAATGAAAGGGAGATAATCTGTCAGATGCAAAGTTCACTGGTTATAAGAATGCTCAAGGAACTTAGTGAGGACCTTAGCAGCATACAAAAGATCCAGTCAAAAATGAAGGATACACTAAGTGAAATAAAGAACAATTTACAGGGAAACAACAATACAGTGGATGAAGTGAAGAATCAAATCAATGACTTGGAACATAAGGAAGGAAAAAGCAACCAATTAGAACAACAGGAAGAAAAAGGAACCCCCAAAAAGATGATAGTATAAGCAGCCTCTGGGGCTAGTTCAAGGGTTCCAACATTAGCATCATAGCAGTGCCAGAAAGAGAAGAGAAAGAACAAGACATTGGAAATCTATTGGAAAAAATAATGAAAAGAAAACTTCCATAACTCTGTGGAGGAAATAGACATGTAAATACAGGAAGCACAAAGAGTCCTAAACAAGATAGATGCAAAGAGGCTCATACCAAGACACATCATAATTAAAATGGCAATGGTTAAAGATAAAGAGAGAATCTTAAAAGTAGCAAGAAAAAGCAGTTAGTTTCCTACAGGGGAATATCCATAAGACTGTCAGCTGATTTCTCAAAAGAAACTTTGAAGGCTAGAAGGGATTGGCAAGAAATATTTAAAGTCATGAAAAACAGGGACCTACAGCCAAGATTGCTCCACCCACCAAAGATATCATTTAGAATCGAAAGGCAGATAAAGGGCTTCCCAGATAAGTAAAAACTAAAGGAGTTCATCATCACCAAACCATTATTAATGAAATGTTAAAGGGACTCTTGAGGCTCTTTTAACTATCAAAAACATTTTTGAAAAAAAGAAAAAAGATCAAAACTATGAACAATAAGCAACAATAAATACATATTTATCAACAGTTGAATCTAAAAAACAAACTGCAAACAAGAAGAACAGAGACAGAACCATGGATACAGAGAATATTTTGATGGCCACTGGAAGGGAGGGTTGTATAGGGAAATGGGTGAAGAGGTGAGGGGATTACGAAGTACAAATAGGAAGTTACAGAATAGCCATGGGGATGCAAAGTACATATAGGAAACAGTTAGCCAAAGAACGTATACACATGACCCAGGGACATGAACAATGGTGTCGGGATTGCCTGAGGGAGTAGGGGATGTTGGGTGGAGGAAATGTTGGGATGACCGTAATAGCATAATCAATAAAATATAATTAAAAAGCATAGTCATTTATAGTCAGAAACCCATTCACATCTCATAAAATTTACCTCTAATAAATGAATGTTTATAGGTGCTTTAATTAAAAAAATTTACTACAACTTTTTAAACTAAATAATTAAAAAATCATCTCCTTTTATTTTGTTAGTATTTTTATATTGTTTATCATCATGTTGAAATAAATTCTACAATTTGAATTTTTGTTTTCTGTTACTTTTAGGCCTATTGTAACTTTTGAATTTGGGGTAAAGTATCTATTCAATGTCCACTTCAATACAAACGTTGACTTTCATCTGAATAGTAGGCATGCAAAATATTGGGACTATATGCAAAGTAGTTCATTACAGCATAGCAAAGCTTATTTCTTTTGTAACATTAGGATTCAGCCAAATCTTATAATATTTTGAGGACATACCTTTAATCTAGGATCTATTTTGAATATTCTACTTATATTTCTTATTTTGGGATTAAGTTTTCTTTAAAGCACAATTATATTTTCATTTTTAATTCTCATTGGGCACACAAAGTGATGACAAGCTTTTCCAATGAAGTACACATATATGTACAGTTGTATTCTGCAGGGACATTTCCTAAGTAAAACAAATCATTATTCACTTAATGCTTATTTTAGGCTTGTAGAGGGTTCTGGGTCAGTATTATTTTGACTCTGACATTTCAAAGAGTAAAAATAAAGCTTTGGTGGAAATTACGTTGTATAATTTTATATTGTTAGAAACATAATACAGAATTTTAAATTATTACATATCATAAAGGAAAAATTTTATTTCTCATTTTTCTTTAAAGAACATGCATAATCTTAAAAACCAACCATGATAGAAATAGAAAACAAAACCAAATTTTTAAATAAATATAGATCATAGATAAAATTTCATAAATATAGATAATTTTAGGCCTAAAAGCCATTTTAGAGAAAATTAAGCTCAACCTCTTTAATTTTCAATTCATAAATGAGAAAATCTTGGCTCACTGCAGTTAAATGTCTGATGAAAAATGGTGATGCTAGTCAACCAGCATGATACACTGGAAAAGTGGAATTAAAAGATTATGTTATAGAAAATTCATTGCATGAGAAAATAGTCATATTACAATACTAGTAAAACCTTCCTCAACCCTGTTGTGAAAATAAATAATTTTTACTGATGGGTACTTAGGTTGCTTCCAGCACTTGGCTATTGTAATTTTTTTTCCTTTTTAAAAAAATTTATTTAATTATTTTTCTTTTTTTTTTCAATTTTTTAATTTAATTATTTTTCAAGTACAGTTTTCTATTACTCCCATTCTATCCCACCCCCATGCTCCCCCCTCCCTCCCATTTCCACCCTTCTCAGTTGTTGTCCATGTATCCTTTATATATGTTCCTCTAAATCCCTCCCCTATTTCACCTGAAATTCCCTCCCCTCTCCCCTCTGGTCACTGTCAGCCTATTCTCTATTTCAGTGTCTTTGGCTGTAATTTGCTTGCTTGTTTATTTTGTTGTTTAGCTTCCTGTTAAAGGTAAGATCATATGGTATTTGTCCTTCAACACCTGGCTTATTTCACTCAGCATAATGCTTTCCAGTTCCATCCAGGCTGTTGCAAAAGGCAGGAGCTCCTTCCTTCTTTCTGCTGCATAAAATTCCATTGTGTATATGTACCATAGTTTTTTGATCCATTCATTTACTGACAGACACCTAGGTTGCTTCCAACCCTTGGCTATTGTAAATTGTGCTGCTATGAACAGTGGAGTGCATATGTTCTTTGGGATTGGTGTCTTAGGGTTCTAAGGATACAATCCTAGCAGTGGAATTGCTGGGTCAAAAGGCAAGTCCAATTTTAGTTTTCTGAGAAAATTCCATACTGTTTTCCATAGTGGTTGTATCAGTCTGCAATTCCACCAACAGTGGACCAGAGTCCCCTTTTCCCCACACCCTCTCCAACATTTGTTGTTTATTGCTTTGTTTATGATAGCCATTCTGACCAGTGTAAAGTGGTATCTCATTGTGGTTTTAATTTGCATCTCTCTGATAGCAAGCAATATTGAGCATCTCTTCATGTGTTTCTGGATCCTCTGTATGTCCTCCTTGCAGAAGTGTCTGTTCAAGTCCTTTCCCCATTTTTTAATTGGGTTGCTTGTCTTCTTAGAGTGAAGTTGTGTGAGTTCTTTGTATATTTTGGAGATTAAACCTTTGTCTGAGGTATCATTGGCAAATATGTTTTCCCATACAGTTGGTTGTCTTTTTATTTTAATGCTGTTTTTTTTGAGCCACATAGAAGCTTTTTATTTTGATGAGATCCCATTTGTTTATTCTTTCCTTTATATTCCTTGCTCTAGGGGATATATCAGGAAAAATGTTGCTGTGTGAAATATCTGATATTTTCCTGCCAATGTTCTCCTCTAGGACTTTAATGGTGTCATGGTTTATATTTAAGTCTTTTATCCACCTTGAATTTATTTTGGTGTATGGTGTAAGTTGGTGCTGGAGTTTCATTTTTTTGCATGTAGCTGTCCAGTTCTCCCAACATCATTTGTTGAAAAGGCTATCTTTACTCCATTTTATGTTACTGCCCCCTTTGTCGAATATTAATTGACTGTAGAGAGTTGGGTTTATTTCTGGGTTCTCTGTTCTGTTCCATTGGTCTATGTGCCTGTTTTTATGCCAGTACATGGCTGTTTTGATTGCAAATTGTGATACTATGAACACTGAGGTGCATAGGTCCAAGCTCCGAAGCCCGGTACCAAGAAAGTGACTTCTCCATACCAAGCACCTGAACAAAGAGACCGTGAGTGAGAGAAAGAGATTGCTTTTCTGCACCTTTGCTTTAAAAGGCCCTCCTGAAATCCCATGTTGCAGGAAGACAGAGGGAGTGTCCATTTTTAATGACAGTGTGTCAGTGTCCACAGTATTTGTCAACTCCAGGTGTCTTTGACCCTCTTTTGGTTGCCATCTTTAGTCAGGGCAAAAGTTTCCCAGCCATGCACAGGCTCATATGCATCTGTTCAGCAAGGTTAGGATATCAGCCCGCACAGTTCATTTTGGTGCAGTATGAGTTTCTTCCCTGGCTATGTCATGCATAGCTCTGCTGGTTCAGGTTCCCGTAGCCACAGAGACACAGCAGCCTCCTTCAGCAGCTCCTCCTCTCCCAAGGCACAGGATATTTTATTCTGCCTTTGTTATACAATGTGCCTTAAACACTGTCTTTTGCTCCATTGGTTCCTCCCTGCCTTGGAGAAGGCATAGTAATTTTAATCTGTCATCACAGCACCTTTCCCCCACCCCCACCTTTTTGCAGGTTTGGGGATGGGGTTCCCTTGGACTTCAGGTCTCCCCTGTTTCCTAGAGACCTCTGCTCTGACCTACCCCATTACAATAGTCTTGATAATTTAATGAAATAATTGCTAAATTTTGAATTGATTTGAATTTTGGTGCTATTGTAGACATTGCCAAAACCAGAAAGTAGTCAAAGTGTGAATACTTTCCACGTATTTTGAGTTTTTGATCAGGAAAAGCTGATATATTACAAATTTTGGAGACATTATATTATTTCTTACAGTTGAAAAGCTGGACAATGAAATATTTCCCTTTTCCAGCAATTTCATTATCAGAAAATGTTAATCAATAGGAAAAATACCACTTATTGAAACAACATGAAATATAATTCTAGTCAAATGAATCACATAATACATGATATAGTTAACATTAACCAATTTAATCTTTTGGCCAGCTTTTCACAAATGCAGCAATTTAGAGTACAATTTGAGGACCTGGCCAATTTGGCATATCTCAATCATTCTATAAGGCAATAGACCTAATTTCCCATAATTTTCAAGGTAGTCCCTCCTACTCAGTTCATGTACCTCATAAGCCCTTCCCCCAATGTTGAAACAGAAAATCTTCCCAGGAGAAGCATTTACACCATGGTCGAATGTTTTTGAAATTCTCCCATTGTCTTTCCTGTACTCGTATTTCAGCAGCATTCAAAGCACAACAGCTGGCCCATCATGAGTGTTTTCCCCACAGCCATTGGCTGCAATAACTCTCTTTGTGTTCTTAATGGCTGTAGATGGCTGCTAGGCCAGCATCTGCTTGAGATACAACTACAGTGAGAGATTCACAACTACAACTTGAAGCCTCTGGGTTTTTGTAACTTACCCAGTAGTAGCTGGGGCCCAGGCTGTTATGTGCATCTGAAAATGTGAGTGTCCGTTCATCAGGGAAAGAAGGAAAGAAAGCAGGGAAAGTACATACAAAATAAACTAGAGTTTAGTAATCTGGTCATTTTATGTTACTGGACAGAAAATCTTGAAACAGCATGAAAATGGCACAAATATAGTTGCTTTTAAAATTTTTAAGATCAGGTGAATTCTGTAGATAACATGTTTAGCTATCATGTTCAATTTTATGTTACTCTAGAAGCTTTCATTACTGGTAGGTCTCTCTAAATAGCAGACTCCCATATTGATTAAAAAAAGCCACCCCACTATATATATATAGGTATATATACACATATATGTATATATATTTTTATACACTGCTATATTATAGGGTACAAATATATTAGAATTTGGTCTATGCCTCTTTGTGTAAGTTCATAATTTTTGTATTGTATTTGTACTACATTAATGAATATTATAATAATTTATGTTAATAAAGTGTTTATGTACTTTCATAGATTTCTGAAACATAACAGTTTTATTGTTACTTTGGGGAAATATAAATAATAAAGATAGCCATAAAATTTTAGCTGTTTGAAGCATTTGATTTTAATTTTTGTGGGCTTCAGCATCTGTCCCTGTCATGAACTAAGTTATATTGCTAGTATTCACACTGATTATCAGTTACTTAAGAATGAAAAATAAAGGAGTGTATACAACTTTAAGCATCACTTAATCTTACTTGATTTGGGCAACTTCATGTACGATGTTTTAGATAATTAAGGCTGGTGGTCGGGACTTTCTTTTGTGGGGGAAATGCAAGAAATTAAATTTTCATTTGTTTAATAGCACTTCATTTATATGCAGCAAATCATAGCTTGAAAACATATGAAGATATCCAAATGAGGCTCAGAAGATAATTTTAATAACATTTAGCTGATTACTACAATCTTTTTCTTATGACTACAATCATAAATATGTATATATGTTCATATCTACTTGTACATTTAGATATATGTATATAAATTATGTACTATGGAAATTATATTTCTGAAGTTTCTAGGTATAAAGGTATAATCCAAACCTTTAATTAATGGAATTCCCCCAAATAATAAATATAAAACTATATATTAGAAAGTAATAAGAACAATATTACCAAATGCTTAATAATAAAGTATTAAGTTAAAAAGTATTGAAATGAAAAAACAAAAATGAAGCAAGACATAAAACTCACACATTAGTAAAAAACTGATAACTATGCTCACACAAAATTTTAAAAAGTTACAAGTTAAGAAAGGAACAGAGGCTAAAGACAAAAGGCAAAAGTCCATTTTTTTCCTAGTATAGAAAGCTCTTACCTTTCAGTAAAAAAGCAGGAGACATGCATGTCATAGTCATTTCACATGGAAAAAGTGGCTGAGTAAAGCCCACTTGTCATTAAATCCATGCAAATTAAAGCAACAAAACCCACTTATCATGTCTTTCTGAAAAAGTGAGCTTGGCAATATTCAATGGTATGAGGACAAAGATGGAGACATACTTCTGCTATGCACATATTTCTGCTAACTTTTTGAAGTGCAGTTATATGATACCTGTGCAGTAGAAAAGACAAGAGTGTTGACCCAGTAAACTTCACTGTTAGGAATTTACCCCTATTGATATATTTGCAACCACACAATATGCCTATTTGTAGTAACTATAATATCAAAATAATGGAAACTACATGAATGCCACTACTAATTAAGTGAATATTGGTAATTCATATAGGTACCAATATATTCGTATCACCTATGACATGAACCTATGTTCATATAAGTAGAATACCATGGATTCTATATGAAAGGATGAGGCAAATTTGTGCATGCTGAGTTGGAAATATCTGTATGGGGGGAAAAAGAACAAGGTTCAGGATATAATACATAATATGATACATGTATCATGCTCTCATTTGTGTAAATAAAATAACAGCTAGATGTTCTGAGGGTATACCATCTGCCAAGATTTATATGAACTGCTTTATAAACTTCAACATCAAAACAACCTTCATTTTCTCATACTGAAGATTAGAAACAATTTGTAATATTTCCAAAGGTGTACAAATGGCCAAAACTATTTAATGAAATGAATTCAGTCTCAGTATATAATTTTTAAGGTTGTTGGGTACAACTGCTTAGCTACATTCCTGGAATTTAACAAAATGTGGCTACAGAAAGATGGACATAACCTCCAGAGAACTAAATGTAAAACTGAGAGTTTATTCTCCATTTCTTAGCATATTTAATCAGTATTTCTATGGTAGTTTCTTTAAAAAGTACACACATTTGTGCCTTTTCCCTTTTAGAGAAACAATACTTCATTAGTTTAAGATCTTCCAGCAGTCGAAAGTAAGGTGCCTGGGGTGGGGGAATTGGGTTGTCAGTCACAGGGCACAGCAGTGGTCCCCTGGGGAGCTGCATGAGCTCCTTACCTCTGACACCAGATGTCTTGTTTTTCCCTCTTCTCGAGATGATGCGTTTGATGTAAGGCATCAAGTGAAGCTCAAGGGCTTTACACCAAAGTGCTTCATCAGCTCAGCAACACCTACTAACACTTCTTAAACTGAAAGAGCAATTGCTTCTCACCTTTTCTTTCTTCTTATTTTCCTTATGCATAATTCATGCAAGATTATTCATCTGTTTATCATGCTACTCTATGATCTAACTAAAGATTAGAAACGAGAAAATGAATCTCTTTTTTTTGCCACAGATTCAGAAATAATCTTTTGCTTTTAAACATAATTAATTTATTTTGCTCTCTGAAATAAGAGTCTCATAATTCTGAAATCTGAAATATCCCTGCTAAGAAAGTGGCACAATGATGGTGAATAATAGTAGAATATGAATGTGTGGCCTCACAAGTGAATTTGCAACAAGCAGTAGAGAATAATATGATTTTTTCTGTTACTCCTAAGGTAGGTGTTTATGATAATTAAAAACAAACCACTCATATGTAAACGGTAACCTAGATTACTCAGGGTGTGGGCTGACCTGTGACAACAGAGAAGCCCTGGAGTGAGGGGCGTGAACCAGAGAGCACCTTAGCCCCCTCCCAGCTAGCAGTCTCGGTTGGCAGGTGGAGCTCTGTGCCTTGAGCTCCTCCAAGGCCTCAGGTTGATGGGGCTGCTCTTCCAGTCCCAAAATGGGGCCTCGAAATTGTTGCAGCCCTTTCTAGCTGGGAGGACAGGGAAAAAGAGGAAGGGAAGGGGAAGCAATCTTCCTTTAAAGGCAGGGGATGTGGGAATTGCACACACCTCTTCCACAAAGTCCATTGGTGAGTCCTTGTGGCCAGTCTTATCTCTGAGAGAGATGGAAATGTGATCTTTGTCTGAAGTGGCTATGTGCCTAGTTGAAATGTTTTTATCATGGAGAAAGGGAAGAACAGATTTGGAGGGCAACACTCAGTCTGTCACATGTGTCTTTAATTATTTTACAGTTTTAAAATTCGCTTTACAATCGCATATTAATTCTAAAGAGATGGAGATCAATAAAGCATAACTCGAAACTACTATAATGTGAATTTTGATACATTTTAGCTTCAAGCATTTAATTTAAATGTACTTTAGCTTAGGGTGTTGAGTCATTTAAACTATAATGTCAGGAGTCAATAGTTTAATCCAAGTCATTTGTAGGAGAACTTATAAGACAAGCCACATTACCCTTCTTCACTGTGACAAATTCACAACTGAAAACTCATATCATGTTATTAAACTTTAAAAATGTTATGTAAGTACCTTCTGAGCAGATTTCTTCATTTAGTCAATCAAGAATCTTAAACAGATTTAACTTTTCCAGTACTCCTGAAAATGTTATTATTTCATTGTTCACATTGTGTCGGCATCCTTGAAGTTGGATCTATCGCCGACTGTGGGAGGAGGTCCTTGAAAGCACATGGCTGCTGGCTGACCTGGAGCTGAACCCTGGCAATTGGAAGCTCCTCACCCTCTCCTGTCCTTGAAATGTGTGTTCTGCTTTTCTTCTCTGAGCTAGGAACTGTCCAAAGGATGCAGCCTTGAAAGAGTAATGCGTTGTTGAGACCACCTGGGTAGCATACTGAGTGAACTTGGTGAAAGCCTCTTTGTAAACTTTTAACTTTACTTTTAAGTTTACCATGTA
This sequence comes from Sturnira hondurensis, assembly GCF_014824575.4. NCBI lineage: Eukaryota > Metazoa > Chordata > Mammalia > Chiroptera > Phyllostomidae > Sturnira > Sturnira hondurensis. Next base: position 1,110,412 of record NW_028081539.1, read on the forward strand.
AACTTCTGGCAGGTGGGTGTGGAAAACTGTGAGCTGCCCAGAACATGGCTGGTGTGGAGGTCCCCTTGCTTAACCCTGTCACCAGTCTGGAGTGGTCTCTTTCTTCAGTGTCTCTTTGCCCTTCAGCTTGTGAACCAGCACAGAACTCTAAAACTTTTGTTCATATAGTTAGCATTTGTCCATCTAGAAAGGATGCTGGGATTAGTGTGACCACCACTGCCGAGTTTCTGTGGGAAATACCAGTAGAGACAGATGAAGCTGGATATTTTAAAGAATAACAGCAGGATATGTAACTATGACTGTGGATTCACAGTTATGTTATTCTTTCTGTATCTTTTGCATTGCACTGTGCTAATTTAAAAAGCTGAAGGATGCCCGGCTTCTGGTTTACCAGGACAAACAGAGACACAGTGGGCCAAGACTGGTAACTCACAGACCATTTGCTGATAGAAAACAGCAGTTCCATGAAGTGAGATTAAAAAGCTGCTTGTGTTCCTTAAAACATATTTATTTTATTCTGTGTGGAAAGATAATTTTTCATTCTTTCTTTACATAGACATGGATGTTATGTCTATGTACCTTTTATTTTTTGTGATGAAAAATCTAACAGAATTTTGAATTTCTCATCAACTGGTCTTCAGGTTAAATGACTTTCATGTAGCTAGCTTATGCTTGAAGTTGGGCTAAAAACCCAACTACACTTGGAATAGAAGCATATTTGACATACATTGCAAATTTTTTTATTAGAATTCCTCTGATAATACTTCACACATTCCATAGCCATCTATATGCTAATATTGCCAACAAATTATCAGATGCTATTTTCTACATAACCTTTTTCTCAACAAATGACCTGTCATGTTCATAATAGCCTTGATTTTTTGGTGGCAGTTTTAATTTTGTCTAGCAAAAAATTGAAGTCCCATAAAGAAACTAATTACATAGTTTCACAGTTAATAATATGGTTTCTAGTTTTAAGATTTATAATGTGCAAATTTATCTGGTTAAGTTTTCTAAGATCCAAGTCCCCTGCTGCTTCTCTCTCTCTTTTTTTTAAGAACGTAGAAACCCTTTAAAAGCAACATAGACATTTTTGTACCATAGACTTAGAAACATGAAATATTGATTTTCCATTACTTTTATTGACTTTTTTTTGGTAATCCTAAACTTCAGCAAATCACATTTCCATTACACAATACATTGTCTCATTGAGGTTCTCTCTTTGAAGAATTAATGGCTCTCCAAAGTGTAATCACAAGAAAGGCAAATCAGCTGAAAAATTCACGTGTTGTTTACCGGTAATATAAATGCTGCTTACCCCTCTGCAACCTTGAGATTTTGGACAATATGATTCTTAAGGTAATACTGCTTCTCCGGCTACTGACCGCTAACCGGCAGGCAGTGTAAAGGAAATCCGTGATACGGAGGGAGCTATTCCATCTGTCTCTAGGGTGATCTTAGCAAAAACCCAACGAAAAATAGATACATTGACTGATGTGAAACTGATGTCATTTGATATCATTGTTAAGACATACATATTTAAGGCTCACATTAAAATGTAGAAGGACTTTCACAAATTTTCATTTGATGTTATCTTTTCACAACGTGAAGAAAGGATTGAAAATGAAAAAAAGCAAAATAATAGGAGAAAGAAGACAAAAGGAGAAGACCTTAGAAAGCGAGAGATTGAGATGTTAGAATGTTACGCAATAGGGAGATTGAAAGACAAATCTATGAGGAAAACCTACCGAGAAAAAGGATGAGAAGTAAGGAGTTTGAAACAAAGTTGAGTTTTACTCAACTCTTTAGGTTAGCTATTCTGGCAAATGTTTTCTCTAACCTGGAGGATATGAATATTCTTACCTTAATTTTCTGAGTATACAAGGACTCTGCCATTCACACGTCCATCTGTAGCTACAGATGGATTTCATACTGACACCAGAAAGGCTCCAGGTGCATCTTGTCAACTTGTTATGTTGCTTTTCAAATTTAATCAGAAAATATACTTTCCTCCCATTCTATTCCCTTAATTGCTCTCTCTTGTAATTGGTTTAGTGAATGAGTGACTTAAATGTATTCATCGTATAATGGCATCACACTATTTTGCATAATTTATATGATTATCCATTATATTATTTAATTATTTTTCTCATTTTATTTCATAAAGCTTTTGTGTTACAGCGTATTTGAAAGACATATTCACAAAAGATTATGCATATTGTTCTTTAATGTCAAAGTACTATCTCCATTATGCTTAATTGTTCTTCAGAGAAATTGACTCTTGAATATACAAAACTCTTTCATCATTTTGATTAAAATAGTTTTCATTTGAGCATTTTGTGGTCGGCACTGTACTAAATGCTTGCATGGCTGGGTTTCACTGTGCACACTCAGTGTGTCTACCCTAGAGCCAGTTGTGTGTTTCATCGTCCGTTCTCATCGCTGCTGGCTGACTCGCACATCAGACTCCAACAAGGAGGGTGTCGCTCAGTGACTCTAGCACCTTGATTCAGAAGTCAACTTTCCCGTCTTTGAAAATTTCAGACACAAGCCCTACGCCTTTTCAACATAAGGAATTTAAAGTACAGACTGAAATCTCATATCTTAAACTGTCATAATATTATAAATGGAGTATATGATCACACATTTGATGCTGTTAAATTAAACACTTGCAGCAGTGAAGAAAGAAACCCCAATTTCAGCTCTGGAATATGTGAAAAACATGAAAGATCTTTTCTTCTTGTGAGTGATTGATTAATTTGTTTAGAGGAAATGAAGAGAGGAGGAAAAGCAGTTTGTAAACCCGAGTTTTGAAGAGACAGTTTCTTTGAGAATTTTTGTTTCTCTAGCAGCAACAACAACCACAAACAACTTAGAATGTAAATTCTTTGGTTTAAACCAACAACTTTCCCTTGATTGGTTTAAAGTGTTTGGCTCAAGCAACCACCTATTTGCTCTCTCAAGACTCCAAAGAGATGGTAATGAAAAAATAAAAAATAGAAGAAAACCAGTACTTTAAAATTCATTGCTACAAATTCAAAAGTCTCCCAGTGAACAAGAATGGTTGCTCCTAAAGCAAACCTGAGTAGGAAGCTGGCATCTGAGGAAAGAGAAAGGGAGAGAGAGTGAGCATTCAGAAGGGAGAGCATTTCAGGCAGAAACAAGTCAGTGCCAAGGTCCCGAGGTGAAGGCCTGCCCCGTGTGTAGGAGGTACAGAAGGGGGCCTGTATGTCAGGAGCCGGAGGTAGAGGAAATCGTCAGTTTGTTTATTCTTTTTCATGGCTGAGTGATATTCCTGTGTGTAAGTGTGTGTGTGTGTGTGTGTGTGTGTGTGTGTGTATGTGATCTTTGGTTGCCAGAGGGAAGGTGGGTGGGGGATGGGTGAAAAAGTTGAGGGGGGATAGGANGTTTAAACCAACAACTTTCCCTTGATTGGTTTAAAGTGTTTGGCTCAAGCAACCACCTATTTGCTCTCTCAAGACTCCAAAGAGATGGTAATGAAAAAATAAAAAATAGAAGAAAACCAGTACTTTAAAATTCATTGCTACAAATTCAAAAGTCTCCCAGTGAACAAGAATGGTTGCTCCTAAAGCAAACCTGAGTAGGAAGCTGGCATCTGAGGAAAGAGAAAGGGAGAGAGAGTGAGCATTCAGAAGGGAGAGCATTTCAGGCAGAAACAAGTCAGTGCCAAGGTCCCGAGGTGAAGGCCTGCCCCGTGTGTAGGAGGTACAGAAGGGGGCCTGTATGTCAGGAGCCGGAGGTAGAGGAAATCGTCAGTTTGTTTATTCTTTTTCATGGCTGAGTGATATTCCTGTGTGTATGTGCGTGTGTGTGTGTGTGTGATCTTTGGTTGCCAGAGGGAAGGTGGGTGGGGGATGGGTGAAAAAGTTGAGGGGGGATAGGAGGTACAAAGCTTACTTATAAAACAAACAAGTCATGGAATATAATATACAGCATAGTAAAAGACACTATGGTTGACTAAACACCCGTGAAGGAATGTTTGATCCACAAAGCAGAATGGAAAATGTGGCCTGGAAGATGTGTGGAGAGGGCTAGGAATGACTTTCTCTGCAGACTCTGGGAAGGGTCTGAAGTTTTCCGATTTAGACTCTACATGATAGAAAGAAGCAGGGATGAGGAGGCCTAGTTACTACATTTTAAGATTGCTGTTGAGATTTGTAAGTCTACATTTTAAATGAATGAATGAATGTCTGTAGAGCATTTAGCAGCAATGCCAGACACAGCATGTTTTATTAGTGTTTGTTAAATATATACATATATTAAATAGTCATCAGTCTCCCTGTCCCCTTCAATCCTCTTCCTTGCACGTCCATAAGAATGATTTGGAATCAAGCTCTTGTCTCGAGGTTAAAATATCCAAGAATTCTCTAAAATTTTTTTAGTATGGAAGAAATTCTACTTTCTTAGTAGTAGATTTTTGCAGCTAAGAGACTATATATAAAGGCTTTGATAAGCTACTTGCAGAGACAGTAGAAGCCTGAGGGGCCCTCAGATAGATAAGTTGCTGTCTGTCAACTAGGTGCACTCTGACTTGTCAAATGGGGTGAGCGAGAGAGGCGAGGGAGATGCTGAACTGTTCAACACACCTATGGGTGCTTTTTGGGAACTGTGTCTGGAAGGAGGAAGAGAAGAAATTAAGCTGCAGGGTTGGGGAAGAATAAAAAATAGAAATATTTAATGGGGGATTTTGTTACATTTTCACTATGTAACATATGACAAGAATGTTTTCTCCAAGTATCTCCAAAAAATAGTCAGTAAAATTGCTATCTTTTGAATGTGTTGTTGAATTGGTTGTTTCAGTGAATATGACAAAATACCTCTTGTTCCACAGAGGATTTGAAATGATATCAGAGATATGAGGTATTAGACCTTGAATATCATATTTTCTCTGTTTTCCGAGGCCACACAGATTTTTCTGTTCTGAGACCTTATATCTTGTGATAGCTATTTTAGCACCCTCTTAGATTTTTTCTGCAGAAACCAGTATGAAAATATTAGTAATTTGAAAATATTTGATTCAAACACAATAACATAGCCTCTTTTCTTGTAAGGGTTCACTAGGCTTTTTCTATATTATTTGGCAACACAAATCTTCAAGCAAAAAATACAGCATGTAAACTTTAAGTTAAAAAAATACATATATCTCACAGGACTCACATCCGAAGAAGTCATTCAATTGTAACTTATATTTAACCAATTCTTGTGTATTGATTTTATTTTACCTTCCAGCTACAAAATCCCCACCAAACACAAATTGCCAAAAACAGGTCTGTGAAATGAATGGTAAGATACTCAGCTAAGTGATCTTGAATTTCAGAAGACCTGAGTTCTGGGTTGAACCAAAGTTAAGTCCAACCTTTGCTGCATTTGGCACCATCTTGTGGTAGTTATCTGACTTAGCTGAAATATCTGTGGACAGAATTTTGAGTCCTTTTATTGACTGGCAGGCACTTCAGCGCCGTTGTAGTGACTCAAGAAAACTTCTTGTTTCTTGGTTCAGGAAAAGAGTGGGAAAGAGAAACTCCCTTCTGCCTCCTTGCATGTCCTCTCCTTATCTTGAGATAGTTCGCCTGTCACTTCCCTGGGTTTCCCTCTCTCCCTACTGAAGATAAGACTTGTTTCTGTTTAGAATTGAGAATGGGACTAGAAAGAACATAGGGACCAATCATAACCGAGTCACTTCTCAATTCAAGTTGTCATGGGGTTTTACTATATAAGTTCTTGGAATTCAGAAAAAGTGTTACACTCTTTTTACTTTCCAAGGAGGAATTATTTTGTGATAGTATAGAAAGAACAAAGCTTATTTTCTACCTTTGAGGGTTACCAGTAAGTAGGGATGACTGCAAATGAGTAACTGTAATGGAGTTGAGGAAAAAATTTTACCATTATAGCTAATACTCAGGGTGGGCTACACAATTTGTAGGGCACAGTATAAAATGAAATGCAAGACCCTTTGTAATAAAATTATTAAGAATTTCAAGGCAGCAAAAGCAGAGCATTAAACCAAGCACAAGGCCTGGCTGAGTCCAGGGTCATGTTTATCTGCACCTCCAGGAGGCCTGTCCTGTCGATATTTACTCAATTCATGACACATTAGGAGTGACTAAATACATGCTTTACATGCATTAACTTATTTAATTTTTCACAAAGACCTTGTTTGGTAGGTCCTATTGTTATCATTTTACACATGCAAAGAGCTTGCTGAGGTATAAATTAAATGATTTCCCCGAAGTTCCACAATTAGTGGCAGAGCTGGTATTCAAACCCAGGTGCTCTGATTCTAGAGACCCCACTTTACCCAGTGAATAGTGCAGTCTCTCCTTTCATTCCTAAATTTACTCTATAAAACAACTTACCTACACTTCCCCTCACCACTCCTGTATTTATGTCCTGTGTAGGCCCTAAATGATTAATGACGAGCCTAGTTCTTCACCTCTTACTTGTGATGGAACTCTCTGTACCAACCAGTCAGCTTAATGAAGCAGAAGGAAACACTGGACACACACCTTATGTGTGTCGGTGCCTCCCTCTCTAGCCTAAGGTCAGCTGAGAGCCACAAGAGCATGGGAGTTAAATGTCTCTTAGAAGTAAAACCTACTTCATGAGAGATTATGGGAATGCAAGGAGTGGGTACTGAAACTTCTGCTATCTAGTAGCCTCACTCAGTCCAACAAGTACCTCCTAGGAGGCGTTATATCAACCCTCTCCCAAAATATTAAGATTGTTTCTATAGACCTGTCTTTAAGAAATCCACATTTGGAGGAGAAAGGAGTTGACACACAGAGGTTGAAACTAGTTCAAGAAGACACACACACACACACACACACACACACACACACACACACAGAGTCCTGAAAGTATCCAGCCACATACTTTGGAAACCAGAGACATTTACTGAAGAAGATACAAAATACAAAAACATCATATATAGAACAATGATGCCCCTGGCCCCTTCAGAGTAGGCATCTTGGGACCTCACACAGTTCTCTTATGATCCCTTCCACTATTCAAAACACTCTATAAAATTCTTTGTCCGAATCACCATCAGCTGCCCCATCATATTTTCCTGAATCTCATCACTAAAATCTTTTCCCTTTCAAAGATGATTTTAGTTTTAGGAAAAGCCAGAAGTCACAGGGTGCCAAATCTGGGCTGTAGGGAGTGCTGAGTCACCTGGGTGATTTGATGTTTTGCCAAAAATTTCTGCATGAGTTGAGATGCATGAGCAGGTGCATTGTCCTGATGAAGTTGCCAATCAGCAGTTGCTCATAGCTGTGGCTATTTTTGTCCTATTGCATCTCTCAACTGATGAAAGACATTGAGGTAGTACTTTTTATTATTTGCTTGGCCTGGAGGAGCATACTCAACACCTTCGGAATAAAAAAAAATCCACAGTTAACATAGTCATGATCTTGCTGTGACTTTGCCATGCCTTCCTTGGGTCATGGAGAACCAGGTGACTTTTATTGGGATGACCAGGCCTTTCTTTCCAGATCATACAAGTAGCTATAGACCCACAATTCATCTCCAGTTATGACTTTCTTTCTTTTTTTTTACTCAAAAAACTGTATATGGACAGTGACTGTTCTGCCAAAAAAGAAGCCAAATGGTAAAAAACAGACCAGCGGTGAGGGTGGGGGTGAGGGAAGGGGCCAGGAATCCACTCAGAAAAGCTAGCAATTATTGACCTGATACTGGGAGAGGAAGGAGAATGGAGATGTATGGAAAAGCAAAAATTCCAAAGAGGTGGAATGGTGAGGGGAGAGAACTCCCACAAAGACTCTGGAGGACATCGGAGGTGAGTAGACAGCAACTGGTTCCTTTGCAGAAGACAAGGGAGGGGATCCCACTCAGCTGCAAACTCTGGAGACTCAAGGCTGAGGTCAGGGATTGGGGGCTCCCCAGAGAGCATCACAAGAAGGTGTCACTCCACTCTCAAAGGCACTCGAGGCAGTGCCGGGACTGCTTGGTGTTGGCACCACATGTGTCTTTTAGCCATTCCCAGAAGAGGTATTCATCTTTCTTGTCAGGCTCCTCCCAATGCCTGACTGCTCTCTCTAATACCTCCAGTTATGACCTTCTTAAGGAAATGTGGCTCATTGGTAGTGGTTTGAATCAGGTCATTAGCAACTACAGCATGATGTTTCTTCTGCTCTGATAGCAGGAACCAGGGAATGAATTTTTACCATGATATATTTCATGCCAAGGTCCTGCATCAAAATCTCAGACACAGTAGTTTTTGGAATTTCCAGATCATCTCTAGTTCTTACACTGTCATACGTCAATCTTTGTTGATTGCAGCCTGTACATGGTCAACATTCTCAGGTGTTCTGCTTGTTGCAAGCTTTTCAGAATGTGGATCATTTTCAACAGATTCTTGACCATCTTTGAAGCATTTATGCCACGCTTTTATTTGTGCTGCACTTATTAGATCATCCCTGAAAGCCTTCTAAATCATCTGAATAGTTTCCATTGTGGAATGTTCAAGTGTAACACAAAATTTGATGCAGATTGATTGATCCACTTGTCCAGTCACTTTGAATGCCACACCCACACATTACACATGCTCACTCAATGGCACCTAGTTTATTCACTTACTAGTACAGTGAAGTTGTCATTATTCATGCAAGCACATTCCAGTCCACTCTCCTTGGCTGTCAGATTACATTGATGTCACGCCAACCATTCTTATTATATTAACGGTGGCTGGACTTTTTCTGCACAGACCTTGTATATACACATATGTACATATATATACTGAGTTGTTAGTAGAGTACAATGGAAGTAATTGTCGGGTGCTTATCAATTTGAAGAATTCTGCTGAGTGTAGGAGACCGTTCTGCATGGTGTGGGCCCAGCTCCCACTTGGAGATGCACAGGACCCACGCCCACAGTTAGGATCTCCTGTGGATAGTCCAGCCTTCAATGTGCCTAGGCCATTGAGACTTGAGACTTGCTATTTGAGACTTGCTTTTGGTTAAACTCCCTCTCCCTGAATTGCAGCAGACATTTACTGCAAAGTAACTTCCTAAAATCCATGCTAAAACTCCCCAGCATGGAGTATAACCAGTTCAACCACTTTTCCCTTTTCATTCGCTATTATCTTTTTTCTGTGATGTGATTATCGGCCTTGGCCCCTTTGTTTTCTGTAAAAGGTAACCACCTAAAGTGAACCTGTGCATGGTAAATGAGGACCATCATGTAATGTGCCAAGAAACCTAATAAAGGCCCATCACAGCAAGGGCCATGGCTTTTGCTCCCATTGAGAGAAAAAGCCATGCTGTCCCTTTACCTCCACAGAACTGGGTAGTCCGTGTGAATATCTTGTATCACACCCACAATGTGGTGGACCCCACGTGCCAGGGTCCGCAGCAGCTGAACCACTTAGATGTTATGTTATCTATTTCCTCATTTATTAGTTTCTTTCTTTTGATGACAGAGCAGCAGAGAACTAGAGGTTAAATGTTGAGTAGGTGGCAGATCTTTGATGGCTCCTGAAGTGTCTCATTGCCCACTACTATGTTTTCAGGACATCAGAAATTTACCTTTCCTCAGATCAATCTTTTCAATGAATGGTATGCCTTGATTTTATCTACCGAGAGGACTCACTTTTTTTGACAAGATTGACAGTATTTTCATAGTGCTTTCTACAAGGTTAGTTATTAATTTGTAGCGGAAGTTCTAGAAATTTGTGGACTGAGTTGGTACAATGGAGAAGAGAGTTCTGTAATGTCTTGTTTAGTATGCTACATGGCAAATATCAAATATTGTTTTCAGCTGTGTGCCTCATTCAAGTAAATGAATGTGAATGTTTTGGGACAACACACATGTTGATGTCTATACATTTGCAACATATTTATTTGAAATGGGAGAGTACACTGAAAAACAATTAGAATTTTATTCTACTCCATTCCTGTGATTGTTTTGATTAATTTATTTGCTTTTCTCTCTCTCTCTCTCTCTCTCTCTCTCTCTCTTTGGCTTTGACTAGGGAGTTTGGTCTAATTTAATTTTAAATTGTGGCCGTGAAGTAGAGAAACAATTCCACAAGAAGCAAGCCAGTTTCACGAAGCACAACAAAACAGTTTCCTCCTCGGACAGGACAGGATTCTGAATGTGTGAATGTGTCATTTTTGTATAGACCCTGAACATAATTTTTTTACCTAATTTCTTTTATTTTATTGCTATCAATGAGGGAAAATCTAAATTACCACAAAATATCATAATTTTTTGTTTATTTTAATTTTGACAGAATTTTGAAAATACAGGAAAGAAAAACATAACACCTACTTAGATGCTTTCTAATGGAGCGGTACATTATTGCTTTTAATTATGATGTGTCTTGGTGTGGGCTTTTTTGGGTTTATCTTATTTAGGGCTTTTGTGCTTTCTGGACTTGTATGTCTACTTCCTTCACCAAGTTGGGGGAGTTTTCTTTCATTATTTTTTTTAAATGGGTTTCCGATTTCTTACTCTTTCTCCTTTCCTTCTAGCACCCCCATGATGCAAATGTTGGAACACTTGAAGTTGTTTCAGAGACTCCTTCCACTATCCCCTTTTTTTGGATTCTTTATTCTTCCTGCTGTTCTGATTATCTTTTTTTGCTTTATATTTTAAATAACTGATTTGATTCTCAGCTTCATCAACTCTACTGTTGATTCCTCATAAATTATTCTTTATTTCAATTAGTGTTTCCTTTGTTTCAGATTGGATCTTTTTTATGGTCCTCTCAAGTTTCTTGAGCATCCTTACAACCTGTGTATTTTTTTCATGATTTGTGGGTGACTTCTATGCATTTTAAAAGTATATTTTACTGATTATGCTATTACAGTTGTCCCATATTTTTCTCACCTTTATTCCCCTCTGCCCTGTACCCCCCTCCCTCTAGCATCCCTCTTCCCATCTTAGTACATGTCCATGGTTCCTACATGTAAGTTCTTTGGTGACTTCATTTCCTATACTATTCTTACCTCCCCCCTCATCTATTTTGTACCTACCGTTTATACTTCTTATGCCCTGTACCTTTTACCCCATTCTTTATCCTCGCCCTCCTCACTGATAGCTCTCCATGTGATCTCCATTTCTGTGATTCTGTTCCTGTTCTATTGTTTACTTTGTTTTTGTGTTTTAGGTTCAGTTGTTGATAGTTGTGAGTTGTTTTCATTTTACTATTAATAGTAAATGAAAGAAGATAATATTGGTTATCTTCTTTTTCTTAAGTAAGTCCATTTAACACTTCATATAATAAGGGCTTGATGACGAGGAACTTCTTTAACTTCACCTCATCTGGAAAGCACTTTGCCCTTCCATTCTAAATGATAGCTTCCTGGATAGAATAATCTTGAATGTAAGTCCTTGCCTTTCATGACTTTGAATACTTCTTTCTAGCCCCTTCTTGCCTGTAAGTTTTCTTTTGAGAAATCAGCTGATAGCCTTATGGGTACTCCTTCGTAGATAACTGTCTCCTTTTCTCTTGTTGCTTTTAAGATTCTCTCTTTATCCTTAACCTTGGATAATGTGATTATGATGTGCCTTGGTGTGTGCTTCCATAGGTCCACCTCCTTTGGGGCTCTCTGAGCTTCCTGGATTTCCTGGAAGTCTATTTCCTTTGCCATATTGGGGAAATTCTTCATTATTTGTTCATACAAATGTTCAATTTCTTGCTCTTCCTCTTCTCCTTCCCACACCCCTATGATTTGAACATTTAAAGTTGTCCTGGAGGTTCCTAAACCTCTCCTTATTTTTCTGAATTCTTGTTTCTTCATTCTGTTCTGGTTGAATGCTTATTTCTTCCTTCTGTTCCAAATCATTGCCTTGAGTCCAAGCTTCCTTTCATTTACTGTTGGTTCCCCGTATATTTTTCTTTATTTAGCTTTGCATAGCCTTCACTTCTTTCTCTATTTTGCAACCATGCTCAACCATTTCTGTGGGCATCCTGATTACCAGTGGTTGGAACTCTGCCTCTGAGGGGTTGGCTACCTATTCATTGCTTAGTTCTATTTTTGGAGCTTTGATCTGTTCTTTCATTTGGGCCATATGTTTTTCTCTCTGTGCTCCTGTTACTTTGTATGTGGTAGAACCATAGGTATCTGCGACGGAGGGGCAACCCAAGTTGCTGTGTTGGGGTGATATATGTGGGGGAGGTGTCCAAAATGGAATGATGCCACTTGCTCAGCTCTTAGCTGGCTTTCAGTCACTTTCCCCACTACCTACAAGCACACTGGGCTCTTCTTGTGCTAATTCCTGTGTGGGTCTCTCCAATGAACTCTCCTGTGAGGCTGGAAGTCTTTCCTGCTGCTGCAACCCCCACAGGTTTTTACAGCCAGAGGTTTTGTGGTTTTTTTTTATTTTTTAGATTATTTATTTATTTATTTATGTATCTTTAGAGGGGAAGGAGAGAGGGAGAGAAACATCAATGTATGGTTGCCTTTCGTGCATCCCCTGCTGGGAGTTGGCCTGCAGGGAACCAGCCTGCAACCCAGGCATGTGCCCTAACTGGGAATCGAACCGCGATCCTCTGGTTCACAGGCTCGTTCTCAATCCACTGAGCTACGCCAGCCAGGGCACAGCCAGAGGTTTTTAGGTTTATTTCCTCACACTGGAACCCTGGGTTGTGTGGTCTCTCTCGTTTCTCTGTTGTTCCTCCCAGTTTATCCATATGCAAATGTGAGACTGCTGTCTGTCAGCTGCCACCTCACCTGCCTGGTCCTCCAGCCACCACCTTGCCATGCATCTTCTCTGCCCTGGCTGCCTATCTTCGCCCCTCCTACCAGTCTGAATGAATGTTTCTCCTTTAACTTCTTGGTTGTTGGACTTCCATATAGTTCAATTTTCTGGCAGTTCTGGTTATTCTTTGTTTTTAAATTTGTTGTTGTCCTTCTTTTGGTTGTGCAAGGAGGCAAAGTGAATCTACCTATGCCTCCATCTTGGCCAGCAGTCTATAACCAGTGTTTGGAACTCTGTATGTAGTATAGTATACTGCTTGCCTCCATTTTGTTTAGTTCTTTTTCTGGAGGTTTTTTCTGTTCTTTCATTTGGGCCATGTTTCTTCATATCCTCATTTTGGCAGCATCCCTGTGTTTGTGTTTATGTATTAGGTAGAGCTACTATGTCTGAGGCTTAGTAGAGTGGACCAATGTAGTGTGTATCCTGTCGGCTCCAGTGGCACAGCTTCCCATATTACTGGAGTGGGGTATTCAAGGTGTGTCCTTCGTGTGGGCTGTGTACACCCTTCTCTTGTAGTTGAGCTTTGATTACTATTGGCATGTCCAAGGTCAGCCACTGCCTGTGTTTTGTCTGGGGTTACAAAGCATTACTATAAAGTGGTGTGCAGATGGTTGTTACTTGTGCTGGGCTTGGAGGTTCCAAGGAAAGACCAAGATGTGAACCAAGGCTGATTGCTGCTAATGTTGTGTTTGGGGCAATTTAGTAAGAACTACCGGGCTTGCCAAAGCCAGATGCTGCTTATTTGAGAGAATTTAGGAAAATCTGTAGCATCGACCATGACAAACTTTACATATGAAAAGCTATTGTCAACAGCTTGGGTGGCCTGAAAGTTGGGTGGGACCATGTCTCAGGGAATCACTGGGGGGCAAACAGTGTGAGCCAGGTTGATGGAGTCTCAAGTATTACACCCATCTGCTGGCTCTGTGGCTCTATGGGGGAAGGGTTTAGAAAAGGAATAACAGCACTTCTGTCTGGTAGAAAGCTGCTGCCAGCTATACCCTCATACTGGGCAATTCAGTTCCTCCCCATGTTTCTGATGCCTTGTAATTAGCTACCCTGGTGCTGAAACTCAGAGAGAGTGAGACCAAGCAAGTCTGTGCACAGTCCCTTCAAAAGGATTGCCCTGGTATTCCACAAGTTTTTCTGTCTTCTACAGCCTCCACCCCCACTGGTTTTTACAGCCAGAAGTTATGGGGACCTATCTTCCTGACACTGAAACCTTATGCATTTTAATTTGTTATGCACCCTCTGGTTTGTAAATATAATTAATAAAAGTATTCATTAATTCACATCAGCAAGAAAAATAAAGAAGAATATTTATTCAAAAGTGAACTACTTATACACCCTCCCCCAAATTATTAAAAGCAGCAAGATAAAAGTAAGTTAGTTATCTACAAGGGAGCTCCATAAGACTGTTCAGCTAATATCTCAAAAAACAATTTGCAGGTAGAAGGTTCTAGCAAGAAATATTCAAAGTCATGAAAAGTAGGGACCCTACATAACCTTTTCACCCTACGCAACCAAGATGACTCTATCCAGCAAAGCTATCACTTAGAATCCAAAGACAGATAAAGAACTTCCCAGACAAGGAGTTCACTACCACTGAAGCAGTATTATATGAAATACTAAAGGGTCCTCTTAATGAAGAAGAAAATCAACAATATGAACAACAAAATAACAATAAATACACATCTATCAACAATTGATTCTAAACAAAATAAACAAGGAGAACAGAACCAGAATCATAGATACTGAGGACATTTTGATGGTTGCCAGATGGGAGGGTGGTTGGGGGGATTTGCAAAAAAGGCAAAAAGGTTAAGAAGTACAACTAGGTAGCAGAATAGTCACAGGATGTAAAGTACAGCATAGGGAAGAGAATAGCCAAAGAACTTGTATGTATGACATGTGGACACAGACAAAGTTTTAGGGATTGCCTGAGGGAGTGGGAGGGCTAGGTGGAAGGGGTGTGATGGGGAAAAGTTGGGACAACTGTAATAGCATGAATAATAAAATATAATTAAAAACAAAAAACCAAAAATGGATATAGCGTGTGGCAAAAGTGAGTACATGAAACACAAGAGTTAATTCTTATAATATTATTTATTAATTATTATATTATTCTCTTTATGAACAAATAAATATATGGCTACTTTTGCTTCTCTCTGTACATCATCAAAACAGTCTAATTTCCTTGGGGAAGAATATATTTATCAGATTAGAGTTTTCTCATTAGGCATTCAGTTCTTGAATCTATGAGGCTGTTTCCCCAAAGAAAACATGAAAAACATTCATTTAAAACATTCATTTATAAGGATTATTTTTTTAAAATCTATATAAACACTGAAAGTGGAAGTCAGCATTTCTGAGTCTTCAGTTATGTTCTCAGCATTTTATACAAAAGCCAGTGAGCATAATACTTGTACCTTTCATGAAAAAACAAAAACATATGAAAGTCTTTGAAATTCTGCCATCAACTGGAGTAGCCCTTGAAAGGGTAGTTCACATTTAATATGTGATAAGGAAATTATAAAAGGGAGACATTTTGCTAAGGTAATTGGTTCTTGAAAAGATTGGCTACAACATCAGATCAATGTAGAGAACTATGTTGTTGTAGAGGACCAGTGAGAAGATAGGTTATAAAAATGTCTGAGACTAAATTTCGCACTTACAACATTTAAGGTAGACACGAACTGTCTCCTGGAGAGGTCAATTATTGTATTTCTCCTATATGCTGAAAGAAACACTGTNTAGCCCTTGAAAGGGTAGTTCACATTTAATATGTGATAAGGAAATTATAAAAGGGAGACATTTTGCTAAGGTAATTGGTTCTTGAAAAGATTGGCTACAACATCAGATCAATGTAGAGAACTATGTTGTTGTAGAGGACCAGTGAGAAGATAGGTTATAAAAATGTCTGAGACTAAATTTCACACTTACAACATTTAAGGTAGACATGAACTGTCTCCTGGAGAGGTCAATTATTGTATTTCTCCTATATGCTGAAAGAAACACTGTCAGCTTCCTATAATGAACTCGATAGTAGCTGCGGGATTTTTAATCTTAGAATTTGTACAGTCATGCATCAGTGCTGAGATTATAGATCTCATGTGTTTTATGATTGAAGAGAACTCGGGACACATACAATTTGATGTGGCTAATGTCCCATTGAATCCCCTTGCTGGTGGATTTTTGTTGTAATTTAAGCTCCCTGATTAAAAGAAGACAGTAGACTAAGAACCAAATTCTAAATGAAAAATATGCATAAAAATTGGGAAAATACATAATAAACACAATTGAACAGTCTAAATTATTGACTCCATATTAACTACTTAAGAGCACAAAGAAAGTAAATTATAATTTATGTTAAACTCACAGGCATTCATCACTGATATAACTTGTGAAAGTATGCTTTGCATAAAGTTTCTGTTTATAAATGTTTTATTTTTGTAAGCAAAACATTTTAATATGGTATCACAATATAGCCCATCAGGGAATAAACGAAAAATGGCATCGATGTACAAATGGAAATATTTTTCTTTTTGACTAAAAGTATTCAGTTTCCAACCTGTTCAAGATTTGGGGATAGAAAAATATTTGTTATATGAAGCCAAATATTAAAAAGTAAAAACAGCCCTGGCTGGTGTAGCTCAGTGGATTGAGTGCAGGCCTGTGAACCACACGATTGAGGTTCGATTCCCAGTCAGGGCACATTCCTGGGTTGCAGGCCAGTTCCCAGCAGGGGACTCATGAGAGGCAACCATACATTGATATTTCTCTCCTTCTCTCCTTCCTTTCCCCTCTAAAGGTAAATAAATAAAATATTTTAAAAAATCTCATTAAAAAATAAAAACAAACCCTGGAAATTTAATAAAATTAATAGGTTTTATTAATATCAGCCTTGGCTGGTGCAGCTCAGTGGATTGAGCCCTTGCCTGCTAACTGAAAGTTTGACCCTTCAATTCTCAGTCAGGGCACGTGCCTGGGTTGCTGGCCAGGTCCCTGGTTGGAGACAAGTGAGACACAACCAATCGATGTTTCTCTCACACATAAATGTCTTTCTCCCTCTTTTTCTCCTTCCCTTCTCCTCTCTCTAAAAATAAGAATGAAATCTTTAGATTTTACTGACATCAATGGAATGAAAATTATTAGTAATATTTATTTCTAGATTTTCCTGGTGAGGGGGTTAGGAGGGAGAAAAGAGGAGGTGTAAAGTTGCTTAGTAGAGTTTTGAACAACTAAATGCCAGAAAGTCTCTACATCCTTGATGTAAATTTTTCTGAGTAGCTTTCTTGCACACCTATTTCACCTTGCTGTCTGTTTCTTTGGTAACACAGTGAAAATCTGTAAACCTGAAGTTAGTTGAAAGAAGGTATATTCATTTCCTGGATAAAATAAACATGGAAAGAATGAATGCATTCAAATTTACAAGTGTTTGCAAGTTCACATTTTTTATTTTAAACATTGGAACATTAATTATTTCAATGTCCTTTTAAAATTAGAAACCAATATACCTTCAATTCAAAACAGGAAGAAATAGTGTTTTATATAATTAGCAGATTATTTTCTATAGTCCATTGCAAAAAAAGTGTGCTTCTTGGACTAGCATTAGAAAATAAAGACTCATTAAGGTTAACTAGGTCAGATAGTAAAAAAGTAGTTATGCCATTTTTTCCTTACCTTCATTTATTTAAGGGGTTTAGCTGGAAAAAGGAAAAGATCCACAGTTAGAAATTTTGTAGTTTGTGGAGATAAGAGAGCTGAATCATTAGTATTCTTAATAAAAATCAATCCATTTTTTAACTTAATACATATTGTGTATTTTGTATATCTTCGATGTAACTGATAAAGTTTCTTAAGACAATGACAAAGCATCTTACTCTGCTTTCTTGAAGTTTTTACACAAAGAATCTTCTATTTGCATCTATGCAGTGTTCCTTGGGGTAAGAAGCAGGCATGTTTATACCCACGTATGAGGAGCACAGATCTTCCCTTTTACCCCTCCTTCTGTGCTTTCTCTGCACTCTGATCACCCAACAGCTTAATTACTTTCGCTGCAGCATCCTTTCTGTGTCTCCTCCCTTCAGGGAATGTCTGCTAAAGAGCTACCTGACTCCATGGCCCTCAGGAGTGTCTCTTTCCCAGTGACCATAACTTCAGAGTTGAAGTCTGAAATTTTACTTCTGCTGTAAATTGTTAAAAAATACCCTATTTTAACCTAAGGGGTTAGAAATGTTAAGAAAAAACTTCAAGTATCTACTGCCTTCTGATGGGATACACGATAATGGGAAGCTTCTCCATCTTCCTTTGCCTTCAGGCACATCCCACCTTGGATATGTCCACAGAACTCCCTTCTCAAAACATAAGAAATATAGAATAATAAGAAAAAGACTCACAAATGTGAATATTTTTCATCCTAAAAATTCTCTTTTTATTGATGTTTCTATTTCACCTTCTCTATGTAGACAGAGCTTAACACAATTTAAGAATTTACTTAGATGAAGAAATAAGTGAAGGGTTGAATTTTGATGTAACAATCTGCAAATGCAAAAGGGATAAGAGAACATTGATGAAGTTGATGAAATAAAATAATTCAGTTAAAAAGAAGGAGCAAGGAAGGATGATAGATTAAATTGAACAGGACATGTAAGCAGATGCAATATCCTGAAAATGGCAGTGATCAATTTATATTTTAGATATGTATTTCTGAAAGCTAGGAGCTGGACCGAGAGAGAGCTGGGTTGGGTATTACATTTTTCCCCAGACAATACATGAAGAAAATTTGAACTTGATGCTGCTAGTTTGGATGGATAATGTGATGGTTAATTTTATGTGTCCCCTTGGCTGGGCCATGGGGTGTCCAGATATTTGATTAATTACTTTGGGGCATGTCTATGAGGGTGTTTCTGGATGAGACTAGCTGTTGACTCAGTAGAGTGAGTAAAGGTTGCCCTCCCCAGTGTTGATAGGCCTCATCCTATCTGTCAATAGCCTGAACAGGCTAAAAGCCTTAGTAAGAATTCTTTCTTTCTCTCTTTCCCTGACTGTCTTTAAGCTGGGACATCAGTCTCTTACTGCCTTTGAACTCAGACTGGAACAATACCATTTTCTCTGCTGAGTCGGGACTTCTCAGCCTGCCTAAATTACATGAGCCGATTCCTTATAATAAAGTCATTTCTTTTCCTTTCTGTGTGTATACCTTCCTTTGGTTCTATATCTTTGGACAACCCTGATGAACATAGCTTTTGTACTGATGAGTGGGGCATTGCTGTAACAAGCACCTAAAAACATGGAAGCAGCTTTGAAGCTGGGTAATAGGTAGAGGCTAGAAGAGGTTTGAAGTGCTGTTAGAAAAAGCCAAGATTACCATAAAAAGGCTGTTAAAGGTGATTCTTGTGAAGACTTAGAAGAGAGATATAGAGAAAACTTCCACCTTACAGAGTACATAAACAACCAAAAATAAATGTTGGTATCAATAGAAATATGGACAGCGAAGCCTGTTCTGGTAAGGTCTCAGATGAAAATGAGGGAAGTGTTACTAGACAATGGAGAAAAGGCTATCCTTGTTGTATAATGGCAAAGAATTTCACTAAACTGTGTTCTACTGTTTTTTAAAGGGAGAAGAAAGAAATGAAGAAGGAATGAAATAGAAGTCAGAATTTAAAGATTTGAAAAATTCTTAGCCTTTCTGCGTTGCAAAAATGAGAAATATCGTTCTGAAGAGAACAACCGGGTATGGCCGAACAACAACCTGATAAGGAGGCTGTCAGTGTGAACCCCAGGCCTGATCAGCTCCCTGGGGACATGCACTTCCAGTCTGAATGGAAGGGAACAGAGAAGGTGAAATGAGGAAAGGCTGTCAGATTTCTTAGATCCTATAGGACTGGACCGTAGAGCTATGTGGCAGTGAATATGACCTATTTCTTCAAGACAAGAAAACAATGACCCTGAAGGTAATTTAAGATCGTCAGGGCTGCCTTCTCAGCCTTCAAAGTAGGGCGTGGAGGGACATTACTAGTTTCTACGTCCAAACAGCATCCCCCTGGAGAACTCCACCTGGCAGGACTTTGGAGGCAGGACCACATCCACAGTGGCTTCTCTTCTGAAGGCAGAATATCAATCCAAAGAGAACTATTTTCAAGCATTAAGGTCTACTGGTATTTACCTGGATAGATTTGGACTTGTTTGGGAACTGCTACCCCTTTTTGCCTTTTCAATTCTCCCCTTTTTGAACAGGAGTGTCTATATGTATGCCCGGCCCACCATTGTATTCTGGAAGTGCATAACTTACGTGTTTTTACAAGTTCACGACTGGAGAGAAATTTTGCCTCACAATGGATGGTACCTTGAGTCTCACCCATATTTCATTTAGGTATTGAGATGCAAGAATGGACTTTTGAGTTGATGCTGTAATGAGTTAAAACTTTCAAGGTTTTTGAGATGGAATGAATGCATTTTGCATACAAGAAAAACAGGAACTTTGGGGGTCAAGGGTGGAATATTATGGACTGAATGTTTGTGTCCTCTCCAAATTCATATGTTGAAACCCTACCTCTCAATGTGATTGTATTTGAATGTGGGGCCTTTGGGAAGTAATTAGGCTTATATGAGGTCATAAGAGGGGTCCCCCCATGATGAATAAATGTCCTTACAAGAAGAGGGAGAAAGACCAGATCTCTCTGTGTGTCATGTGAGGACACAGCAAGCCATGTGAGGGCCATCTGCAAGCCAGGAAGAGAGCCTTCAGAAATGAATTAGCGGGCACCCTGATCTCAGACTTCCAAGCCTCCAGAACTCTGAGAAATAAATATCTGTTGTGTCTGTTGTTGATTCACCCAGTTTATTGTATTTTGGTATAGCATTCCAGGCAGTCTAAAAGCTAATGAGAGGGAAGATTCAAAGATTTTTCGGAGGCTTCTAAAAAAATTAAAGATGATGATGTCATTTGCTATGAGAGCAGTTTTCAGAAGAAAGAAGAATGTATGAAGACAAGAAAAGAAGAGGTTTTGAGAGCAACAATACTCATTCACTTGGAACATATTGGAGTGGAGCTATGTGTGGAGCTGAGTCTTTAAGTGGAGATGGCCATATAGTTGGGTATATGGGTCTGGAACAGAGGAAAGCCATTTGCAATAGAGACATAAATTGAAAAAATTTAATCCATCATGGTAACATTATACATGTGTATAAGAAAATAACTTTATGAGAGGACCAAATTTCAGAATGAAAAGATTATATACATAGTGTCCCAATAATGCAGACTATTTTTAGGCTTAATGTAAAGTAGTAGGCTGAAAGAGACCATTGCAATTTGTCTAGTCTATCATCATCTTGATTTTTTGGAGACAGCCTCATACCAGTCAGATCAAGCATCCTCCTCACTTTGGACACACTGAAGGGAACCCAGGAACTGGGTAATGCTGTAACTGATTCCTTTAACCCACCTCCTCTTTGTTCCAAATTTGAACTGGTTTAGGCCTCCCAATGGCAAGAGTGCTTAATATGCAAAAGTTACAGAAAGAATTTTTTCTTTTGACATCTCAATAATCAGCAAAAATTTCCTGTATAGGCAAAAAGTATAAGCTGCTAAATTCAGCTTTTTAAAAATGCTTCCTTCAGTATATCATCTCATCGTTCAGTATTTCTTTTTTTGTATCACTGCAGAGAGCAATTCTCTTAGTAATATAGAAAGAGAGTCCTCTAAATTTCACTCTGGGTGACAAAAAAAGTGTAAGCTCCTAAAAAAAAGTATCCAGTGATTATTAAAATGCTCTCATGCCATATCACTTAGACTATGGGTCACTGACTAACCACAAAGAATTAACTTTAACATGTCAGTTTTCCAGCTTGGATGAATTTAGGTTATAATTATTGTTTAATCAAATGTCTTTTTCTTTTTTCAATTTTAAAATTTTATTTATTTATCTTTAGAGGGGAAGGGAAGGAGAGAGGGAGAGAAACCTCAATGTACGGTTGCCCCTCATGCGTCCCTTGCTGGGACCTGGCCTGCAACCCGGGCATGTCCCAGCAAGGGACGCATGAGGGGAAGGAACCATCAATAGAATGGAACCATCAACAAAATGAAAATGTGCCCCAACTAGGAATCGATCCGCGATCCTCTGGTTTGCAGGCCCGTGCTCAACCCACTGAGCTACATCAGCCAGGGCCAAATGTCTTTTTCTTACTTAACAAACATTAAAACACTGAATTTAGGTCCTAAGTCAGAGGTGCTTTATAAATTACGTAGTTCTATTCTCCCAGATGAGGAAACCCATGCCAAAAGGTATAACTGACTGGTGCAAAGCCACTTAAGTTATTCACAAGCTCTTCATTCTTCCAACCCATACTCCTTTCATTGCTATCTGATTCTTCTATATCATCTTGTGTTCTTCCAACATATAACTTTCAGGAGTTTGCAAAATTAGATCAACCTAATACTGCTTGCGCCAACCTCCATAAGAAGCAGCAGACCATGTTAGAGATACACACACGGCTATGTCATTTTGCCTTTTCCTCCACACAGAGCCTGAGGCAGATAGTTTATTGGGAAGATTATCTAAAGAAGCTAAGCTTAGGTTTAGGGGAAATTAAATGTAGAAGCAAAAGCCAATATTACGGTATATTTTCAAGGTGAGGACCCCACTCCACTGGTATATCCTGAGAAACATAAAGGAGACTTCCAACAATTGACAATCCATGAAAATGGGAGACTTCTATTATCTTGTTCCTCTAACTATTAGTTAGGAGTTGCCCCTGTGGCATTAACTATCCCATGTTTCTGGGTTGAAATGTTACAGGGCAATGGGATATTAAATAAGACATACCTGATTTTAAATCCTGGCACCTTCATTTGCAAGTTGTGTTTATTATTATTACTTAGAATTTTGGACATGTATACTCATTTCCTCCATCTATTGTTTCAAGATTATCTCATTGGGTTGCTGTGGAAAGTATTTGTTACAATGTGACTCTACATATTTTTTTCCTTTTGAGTAAAATTTAACAAATGACAAGTTTATAATGGACATTTTTAAGGATTTAAAAATTCAATGGCAGAGGCAGTCTCTTGATAACACAGTTACCTGGCTAGACTGTGTGAAGCCAAGGATATGTCATACTATGATCCCTGAGTACATCGAGAAAAAAGAAAGCATGAGTAGCACTAAATTATTTTTCAGGGACTGGCATATGTATAACTGTGTTAAGATATGGGAAAGAAGCCAGTTTTAATAGAAAGACAGTGGCTCATATTTCATGAATATTAAGAATTACAAGATGCAGATGATGGGAAATTGAGAAGCCTTTCAATTACTATGAGATAGGAATGCTGCTTTTGAAATTTATTCTTATTATATGAATGCCTTTGCCCTGAAAAAATGACACATAACTGTACAATTGCCAAGGACACCTCATGATGTATTTTGAGCTCAGATTTGCATGAAATTAGAGAACTCAGTTTGTTAGCAAGAGAGGAAGGCCTTAAGTATAATAAATACATTAAATAATTAAAACCGTGATGGATTGGCACTTATGTCTGCATAAAAAAAAAACTGTTAGAGATTAGATATATCCTAGATAGATGCAAGAGTTTGTTGTTCAGTTGTTCAGAATTTTTTGATGATATAATGATAACAATGTTCATTTCTTTAAATATTTTTGAGTGCACTATACTATTTGGAAATATATTTTAAATTGAAGACTTAATATGGCTTTGAAAATTTTGAATTGTTGCATTCTGCACTAGAATAAGCATTTGAAAAAATTCCTTTTCAGTTGTGAACACATCGTAGGCAACTAAAATACACTGACATTTCCTCCATGAAAGATGAACGATTACAGAAGTCACAACTCATAGTAAGAAAGATGAACACTGTAAAACTTTTCCTTAACCAATTACTATAAAAGTACCAATATCTTTGGTAAATGACTGGATCAAAAAGCTATGGTACATTTACACAATGGAATTCTATGCTGCAGAAAGGAAGAAGGAACTCCTACCCTTTGCAACATCATGGATGGAGCTGGAAAGCATTATGCTGAGTGAAATAAGCCAGGCGGTGAAAGACAAATACCATATGATATTACCGTTAACAGGAATCTAAACAACAAAACAAACAAGCAAGCAAAATACGACCAATGACACTCAAATACGGAACAGGCTGACAGGGTCCAGAGGGGAGAGGGGAGAGAATCATAGGGGAAAAGGGGATGGACTCACATGAACAAGTATAAAAGACACATGGACAATAACTAAGGTGGGGGGTGGAAATGGAAGGGAGGTGGAGAGCACTGGGCAGGGGTTGGGCAGGGCTGGGAATATAAGACAGAAAACTCAACTTGAACAATAATTAAATAAAAAAATAAATTAAAAATAAAATAAAATAAAAGTACCAATCTCTCAGCAATTGTGTACTTAACTCCTATTTCTGAATTGTGAGTGGTAAAGGCACACATATCAGTTTTAAAACACAGTTTAGTTTGGAGGCAAAATATGAATCTGGGTAACTTCTCAAAGTCTCAATTCCTTCTGTATTTCAGGATATAAAGTGTTGAAAAGGGGAGAACATATGATAATTATTACAAGCTACTTTTAAGATAGAGAAAATAAAGGGTCAGTAATATGTAACACCTATGACTTCAGCTTCACAACCCGTGTCTACAAAAGACAGTAAAACTATTTATATCCAATTTAGAATTCCATGAACCTTCAGCGCTCCAGGTCGCTGAATATATTTCAATATGTTTCCTACCATTTTCAGAAGTACTCAAGTGAGACTGCAGATATTCTCATAAATCCAGCAGTCAGCTCAGTTAACTGAGGGTAGTACTGTCTTTATCTTTTTCTGGTTCTGATCTGCTTATAGCTACCCAAGAAGGCATTTAACCACTGTCTATATTGGTATTCCCAATGTCAGTGTTAAGCAACCTGGCTCTGAATGCTCTCTCCTGGGGTTTCTTGTCTTGGAGGTTCAGATCAGTACCAGATTCTAAGAAGAACTAGGAAGGATAGACTCCTCTACAATTATTTGCCACAGGTTGTTTCTTCACCTTCAAACCACTTATGCCTGTGTCCATAATCTTACCAATTTTACCAGTTAATCTAATCTGCTGGTCCTGTGTCATCTAATAACAAGAGCTCACCCAATCCATGAGGTCCATGAGCCTGCTGGAGAGGAGACTCTGAAGAATCCTGTTAATTTTCCTTTCTCTTCCACTTCAAGGGGAGGTAATGTTGAGGAACGCTGGGTTAGGGGTGAATTATGTTTCTCCTAATAACATTTGTGTTTCAATTGCTTTTTTTGCACATTCATTTTTATTTATCCTATAAAAATAAACAAACGATTACACACACATTTCATTTTATTGGTAAGAAAATTGACTGAGCAAAAAATAACTAACATGACTAAGGTTATGCAATTATACCAGAACTGAAATCCAAGTACAGTAGGCCCGCGGTATCTGTACATTTCATATCCATAGATTCAACCAACTGCAGATCAAAAATATTTTTAAAAATTTCCAGAAATGTCCAGAAAGTGAAATTTGAATTCCCACATGCCATTTACTATGCTGAATCACACAAATAAAGTGATGTGTAGGCATAACCCTATGTATCCTCCATGCAAATACAGGTTATATTCAAATACAATGCTATTTTACATAAGAACTTGAGCATCTGTGGTGTTTGGTGTTGGGGTGGGGTTCAGGAACCAATCCCTCACAAGATACTGAGGGATGACTTGAAATCTAAGATCATACAAATCACTACAAATATTACTAGATTGAATCTTAAGAATAAAAACTTTGAGGGAGATCGGGGAAGATGGCGGTGGAGTAGGACAAAGGATTTCGCTTCTCCCCACGTGCCGGAGAAGGACCTGGCTGATCTGTAGAAGAGCACAGCAGATGCCAAACTGGGACCCAGCATATAAGAAGGCAGGACTCCAGAGACTGTAGCAGACACTGAACGACCAGAGGTTGAGGAGAGGAGACGACCGCAGATCAACAAGGTACGAGGGAGCAGCACAGAGGCGGTGGCGGGGGCCCCCACCAGGCCAAGCCAGGGCCCTGGCCGGCCGCCCCCGTCTCTGAGAACCAGGGTGGGCAACACTGACTCTGGGAGAGAACTGGTCACCGGTACCACCCCTGTCTGGCAGGGCGCCGATTGGAAAACACCATAAGAGATCGGTCTTCCAGTAGTGGCAGAGAGAGGAGTGAGCATTCGGAAGCAAGCTCCGATAACCCGTGGAGTCAGGTTGCTGGCTTGGGAGAACTGAGAGTTGCCAGAGCACTCCCTGCTTCAAGGGGCCCGTGCCTGCCTGCGAGCAGTCCCGGGGAATCTCGGGCTGCTGTCAGGGCCTCCAGAAGTGGGTCAGTTGTGAGCTCCACCCCTACTCAGCTGGCACAGACCAGCTCCATCCCTGCTCACAGGCGGCAAGGGGGCGCAGACCAGCTGCATCCCTGCTCAGCTGGCGCAGATTAGGAGACACTGTGAGTCAAGCATTGATCTTCGGCTTGACCGGCTACAAGTCGCTCGCCCCTCCCCAGTCCCCGAGTGGCCCGCGCCATTGCCAGCGCCTACTCCTTCAGCCTCGCCCGCCTTCCGGGCACCTGGGCGACCCACACCGTCAGCCTCTCGCGCCTTCCTGGCCCCCCGGCTTCATCGGCCTCGGGTCTCGCGTGCCTTCCCAGCCCCCGAGGGGCCCCGAGCAGGCCGTCTACCGTCTACTCGGGGAACTGCCAGTCGCCCGTGCTTTTCTGGTGGGGCGGGGTCTGCGCCGACCCTTGGCTTGGGGAATTGAGAGTCGCCCAGGTGATCCCTGTGGCACAGGACCTGCACTGGCTGGCGAATAAATTCGGGGAGTCTCTGGCTGCTGGCTGGGCCCCTGGAAGAGAGCCAGTCACCAGCTTCACCCCTACTCAGTCGGCGCAGACAGGGAAACACAGGGAGTCGGGCTGTTGCTGTTGGGTTTGGGAGAATTGTGAGTTGCCCTGTGTATTCAGCCACAACACAGGGAAAGGTCCACACCCAAGCCTACGAGAACAAGAAAGCCAGGCTGGGAGCGTGCACCCTCATGTCAGACCAGGGCTGGGAAGCCTGGGAGAAAATCTGCTCTCAGTAGGGTGCGGGTGAGAGGCGCCAGTCTGGATCTTGGGGG